>NC_061513.1:264338296-264437533 GCF_022539505.1 Lolium rigidum | reverse complement strand
CACCTATTAGGTGTGTTGGGGACACAAGAGACTTCTTGCTTTGTGGTTGCAGGGTTGCATGAGAGGGATATCTTTGACCTCTTCCTCCCTGAGTTCGATAAACCTTGGGTGATTCACTTAAGGGAAACTTGTTGCTGTTCTACAAACCTCTGCTCTTGGAGGCCCAACACTGTCTACAAGAATAGAAGCACCCGTAGACATCAAGCACTTTTCACGCGCCGTTGTCGGGGAGGAAAGGTAAAAGGCACTCATACTCCGGTCCCGGGTAAAGTACTTTTCTCGTTGCCGTTGTGTGTGTGCTCGAAGCTATTTCCTTTAGATCCCGCAATTGCATCTTTTTGTTTCTTGTTTACACTAGTTAGGCATAATGGACAACAATGAGCTTCTTATTCTATTTCCTGATTTAAGACATGGATGGTTTGATGCGAAAATTAAAAAACCTATGGAACCTTATTTGCATGCTGGTAGTAATATTAGTATGAACGCTTTGAACACCATTGTTGATAATGATATAGAAAGTTCTAAGCTTGGGGAAGGCTGGTTTGTCATGATCTTTTTAGTCCCCCAAGCATTGAGGAGAAAATTTTCTTTGATGATACTTTGCCTCCCATATATGATGATTATAATGATAGTGGTCTTTTGGTGCCAGCCTACTATGGAGGATAAATTTTATTATGATTATACTGTGCCTCCTACACTTGATGAGAATAATAATAATGATAGCTACTTTGTTGAATTTGCTCCCACTACAACTAATAAAATTGATTATGCTTATGTGGAGAGTAATAATTTTATGCATGAGACTCATGATAAGAATGCTTTATGTGATAGTTATATTGTTGAATTTGTTCATGATGCTACTAAAAGTTATTATGAGAGAGGAAAATATGGTTGTAGAAATTTTCATGTTACTAAAACACCTCTCTATATGCTGAAATTTTTGAAGTTACACTTGTTTTATCTTTCTATGCTTGTTGCATCATGCTTCATGAATTTGTTTATTTACAAGATTCCTATGCATAGGAAGCATGTTAGGCTTAAATTTGTTTTGAATTTGCTTCTTGATGCTCTCTTTTGCTTCAACTACTATTTCTTGCGAGTGCATCATTAAAACTGCTGAGCCCATCTTAATGGCTATAAAGAAAGAACTTCTTGGGAGATAACCCATGTGTTTATTTTGTTATGGTACTTTTATTTTGTATTTGTGTCTTGGAAGTTGTTACTACTGTAGCAACCTCTCCTTATCTTAATTTTGTTGCATTGTTGTGCCAAGTAAAGTCGTTGATAGTAAGGTTCATACTAGATTTGGATTACTGCGCAGAAACAGATTTCTTTCTGTCACGAATCTGGGCCTAATTCTCTGTAGGTAACTCAGAAAATTATGCCAATTTACGTGAATGATCCTCAGATATGTACGCAACTTTCATTCAATTTGAGCATTTTCATTTGAGCAAGTCTGGTGCCTCAATAAAATTCGTCTTTACGGACTGTTCTGTTTTGACAGATTCTGCCTTTTATTTCGCATTGCCTCTTTTGCTATGTTGGATGGATTTCTTTGTTTCATTAATGTCCAGTAGCTTTGTGCAATGTCCAGAAGTGTGAAGAATGATTGTGTCACCTCTGAACATGTGAATTTTTGATTATGCACTAACCCTCTAATGAGTTGTTTCGAGTTTGGTGTGGAGGAAGTTTTCAAGGGTCAAGAGAGGAGGATGATATACTATGATCAAGAAGAGTGAAAAGTCTAAGATTGGGGATGCCCCCATGGTTCATCCCTGCATATTTCAAGAAGACTCAAGCGTCTAAGCTTGGGGATGCCCAAGGCATCCCCTTCTTCATCGACAACTTATCAGGTCATTTCTCTTGAAACTATATTTTTATTCGGTCACATCTTATGTACTTTACTTGGAGCGTCTGTTTGTTTTTGTTTGTGTTTTTGTTTGAATAAATGCTTGTGTGGGAGAGAGACACGCTCCGCTGGTTCGTATGAACACATGTGTTCTTAGCTTTTAATTTTCATGGCGAAGGTTGAAACTGCTTCGTTCATTGTTATATGGTTGGAAACGGAAAATGCTACATGTAGTAATTCTAAAATGTCTTGAATAATTTGATACTTGCCAATTGTTGTGATCATGTTTAAGCTCTTGCATCATATACTTTGCACCCATTAATGAAGAAATACATAGAGCTTGCTAAAATTTGGTTTGCATAATTGGTCTCTCTAAGGTCTAGATAATTTCTAGTAAAGAGTTTGAACAACAAGGAAAACGGTGTAGAGTCTTATAATGTTTACAATGTGTCTTTTATGTGAGTTCTGCTACACCGGTTCATCCTTGTGTTTGCTTCAAATAACCTTGCTAGCCTAAGCCTTGTATCGAGAGGGAATACTTCTCATGCATCCAAAATCCTTGAGCCAACCACTATGCCATTTGTGTCCACCATACCTACCTACTACATGGTATTTCTCCGCCATTCCAAAGTAAATTGCTTGAGTGCTACCTTTAAATAATTCAAAATTTATCACCTCTGATTTGTGTCAATGTTTTATAGCTCATGAGGAAGTATGTGGTGTTTATCTTTCATTCTTGTTGGGCAACTTTCACCAATGGACTAGTGGCTTCATCCGCTTATCCAATAATTTTGCAAAAAGAGCTGGCGTGGGGTTCCCAGCCCCCAATTAATCAACCTTCATTAATAATTCTCTTCACATGTTTTGCTCTGATTCATCGGTAAGCAACTTAATTTTGCAATAGACACTCCTTCATGGTATGTGAATGTTGGAAGGCACCCGAGGATTCGGTTAGCCATGGCTTGTGTAAGCAAAAGGTTGGGAGGAGTGTCATCCATAAATAAAACTAAAATACATGTGTAAACAAAAGAGAAGAGGGATGATCTACCTTGCTTGGTAGAGATAACGTCCTTCATGGGAGCCGCTCTTTGAAGGTTTGTCCGGCAAGGGGGTTAGAGTGCCCACTACCATTCGTTGACAACAACAAACACCTCTCAAAATTTTACTTTTATGCTCTCTTTATGTTTTCAAAACCAAAGCTCTAGCACAAATATAGCAATCAATGCTTCCCTCTGCGAAGGGCCTTTCTTTTACTTTTATGTTGAGTCAGTTCACCTATTTCTCTCCACCTCAATAAGCAAACACTTGTGTGAACTGCGCATTGATTCCTACATACTTGCATATTGTACTTGTTATATTACTTTACATTGACAATATCCATGAGATATACATGTTATAAGTTGAAAGCAACCGCTGAAACTCAATCTTCCTTTGTGTTGCTTCAATACCTTTACCTTGATTTATTGCTTTATGAGTTAACTCTTATGCAAGACTTATTGATGCTTGTCTTGAAGTATTATTCATGAAAAGTCTTTGCTATATGATTCAGTTGTATACTCATGTCATTACCATTGTTTTGATCGCTGCATTCATTACATATGCTTACAATAGTATGATCAAGGTTATGATGGCATGTCACTCCAGAAATTATCTTTGTTATCGTTTACCTGCTCGGGACGAGCAGAAACTAAGCTTGGGGATGCTGATACGTCTCCGACGTATCGATAATTTCTTATGTTCCATGCCACATTATTGATGATATCTACATGTTTTATGCATACTTTATGATGATTTTATGCGTTTTCTGGAACTAACCTATTGACGAGATGCCGAAGTGCCAGTTCCTGTTTTCTGCTGTTTTTGGTTTCAGAAATCCTAGTAAGGAAATATTCTCGGAATTGGACGAAATCAACGCCCAGAGTCTTAGAATTGGACGAAGCTTCCAGAACACCCGAGAGTCGCCAGAGGGGGGCCACAGGCCCACCAGATGATAGGATGGCGCGGCCTAGGCCTTGGCCGCGCCGCCCTACTGTGACACCGCCTCGTCGACCCTCCGACTCCGCCTCTTCGCCTATTTAAGGGTCCCTGACCTAAAACATCGATACGAAAAAGCCACGGTACGAGAAACCTTCCAGAGCCGCCGCCATCGCGAAGCCAAGATCCGGGGACAGGAGTCTGCGTTCCGGCACGCCGCCGGGACGGGGAAGTGCCCCGGAAGGCTTCTCCATCGACACCACCGCCATCTTCATCAATGCTGCTTGTCTCCCATGAGGAGGGAGTAGTTCTCCATCGAGGCTCGGGGCTGTACCGGTAGCTATGTGGTTCATCTCTCTCCTATGTACTTCAATACAATAATCTCATGAGCTGCCTTACATGATTAAGATTCATATGATGATGCTTTTAATCTAGATGTCATTATGCTAGTCAAGTGGATTTTACTTATGTGATCTCCGGAGACTCCTTGTCCCACGTGTGTAAAGGTGACAGTGTGTGCACCGTGTGGGTCTCTTAGGATATATTTCACGAGAATACTTATTCACCGTTATGAATGGCATAGTGAAGTGCTTATTTATATCTCTTTATGATTGCAATGTGTTTTGTATCACAATTTATCTGTGTGCTACTCTAGTGATGTTATTAAAGTAGTTTATTCCTCCTGCACGGTGTAATGGTGACCGTGTGTGCATCGTGTAGTACTTGGCGTAGGCTATGATTGTGATCTCTTGTAGATTATGAAGTTAACATTGCTATGATGGTATTGATGTGATTTATTATGCCTCCTTTCGTAGTGTGAAGGTGACAGTGTGCATGCTATGTTAGTACTTGGTTTGGTTATGTTGATCTGTCATGCACTCTAAGGTTATTTAAATATGAACATCGAATATTGTGGAGCTTGTTAACTCCGGCATTGAGGGTTCGTGTAATCCTACACAGTTAGTGGTGTTCATCATCCAACAAGAGGGTGTACGAGTCTAGCATCTATTTATTTATTCTGTTATGTGATCAATGTTGAGAGTGTCCACTAGTGAAAGTATGATCCCTAGGCCTTGTTCCTAAATACTGCTATCGTTGCTTGTTTTCTGTTTTCTTGCATCTTTACTTCCTGCAATATTACTACCATCATGCGCACGCCAGCAAGCACTTTTACAGCGCCGTTGCTACTTGCTCGCATTTATTCATACCACCTGTATTTCACTATCTCTTCGCCGAACTAGTGCACCTATTAGGTGTGTTGGGGACACAAGAGACTTCTTGCTTTGTGGTTGCAGGGTTGCATGAGAGGGATATCTTTGACCTCTTCCTCCCTGAGTTCGATAAACCTTGGGTGATTCACTTAAGGGAAACTTGCTGCTGTTCTACAAACCTCTGCTCTTGGAGGCCCAACACTGTCTACAAGAATAGAAGCACCCGTAGACATCAGTGCCTATTATGTCATTCATCGCAATCCCAGGAATATTGTTGTTGCGAGGCATAATAGTCGAATATCATAGTCATCATTCATTACAAACCATATTGTCTTACAACTTGAATCACATGATCCATATTACACAAATAGTTGATCTATTGATCAACAAACAAACACAAGTTCATAGCGGAAGCGTAAAGATAAATGGACTCTCTAGTCCACAGGCCAACGCTTGACGTTGGAAGACTCCTAGTTGTCGTAGGCGTCCTGCTGGTCATCTCCTTGGTAGTTCTGTTCATCTTCATACTCTGGCCATTTGAATAGCCAGGGACAAAGCCGTGAGTACTTTAAGTACTCGCAAACTAATACTAGTGTAAGTGCTAACAATTCTAGTAAGGGGTGCTAAGCTCTAGTTTATTTGCATAAAGCCAATTTTAGTTCACAAGTGTTTGAGAAAAGACTTATTCATGTGCTAGCTAACTCAAGTAGGAACATTTGTGTCATTCCCACAACATTGGTTGTGATTCACCACAAGTCACCAATTCACCATTCATTTCACCAACATTTTTTCAAGAATCTGACACCGGACACTGTATGGCCTTTCCAACCGTCCGTAACCGTGGACACGACTATTCGAATAGGTTAACACTCTGCAGAGGTTGCACACTTGTGCCACAACATTTTATTTCATCCGTCGGGATTACCCCGAATCATCGTAACACAGTACGCGGATCATCAACCATAACCTTTCACTTATAAACCCTAGTATGAGCACCTCTCCCCATGAGCTTGGCCTCCCAGTGAAGACCAACTGTCAACCTGGGAACTGCACAGGGCTTGGCCGTACAATTCACCTCAATTCACATCATTTCTCAACAACGGAGGCAGCCTCGGCATAACCCCGATGATGTGTGTTCAGAGGGAACTCATACTAAGATGCATAAATTTCCAGTTAAGCCCTACACATAATCAGGTATTGTGGGGGTACTCAAAATTGGAAAGGTGTCGCATTCAAACCAATATCAGTTTTAATCAAAAATCACCATCTTCTCTTGGGTCATATTCACCTTCAAAAATCATTCAATGGTATGACTCATCATTCCAAGGTTTCAAATTCAATTCAAGTCACATGTTCCCATCTAGAGTAGTCAAGTTTTAATATTTAGCACCAGCACTAATCATGAGGGGTGCTATCTTGCTTGGCTAGCTTGAGACTAACTTTTCTGCTCTAGTAATCTTCTTAACATAGACCAAAGTTAACTATAAAAGTAACTCTTTAAATAAACAAGTAAAAACTTGTAAGGTAAAAACTTGGGATAGGCTTGTGGTAAGAAAGGTAAGAATCATGGTGCCTTGCCCCAAAGGGGCTTTGCACTTTGCAAGAATATTAGCTTGCCTTGGTAGTTCTCAAGGTGCTCCTCTTCCTCCTCTTGGTAGAATCCTTCCTCCTCCTGGCATTCTCCGGTGCTAGCGTCTAAATTCGAATACGAGGTATAATCACTCGAAAAGTTCAAGAGCTATACTAAGCACATCATCACTTCACACAACTATTCTAATCACACACATAACACCATTAGGTGCATTGGTTTTCTTTATTTTAGGAAAAATAATTTCCTCTCATTGAATCTTCTTAAGATTTAATTTGTCAAACGATCATATATGAAATCATATTGACCTAAGTCAACCATTCATCATCCTAGGTGGTGCTAGGGAGGCATGGTCGCATCGTGGGACAGCAGGGCCAGGGGTAGATTGGAAGGAGAGAAGAGGTGGTGCGGCATGGTGGTGACATGGCCGGCATGGCCATGTCTTTGCCTCCTTAGGGTTTCTCCTAGGGCTCCTATACATGCATGAGTGAGAGAGGGAACCAGGGGACAGGGTTGAGTAGTTTGGGGCAGTAGGTTAGCTTAGTGCACTATTTGAAATAGTGTTTGCAATTATTCCATATTTGAAATTTGCAAAGTTTTCCCAAATTTGGTTGAGCTCAAATGGATTCAAAAATTGAAAGTGGTGTATTTGGTTAAGTTGTAAATGACCAGAGACAACTATGTGTGGTGGTGGAATTTTAAAAAATCAAAGAATTGCAAAATTTGACAAAGTGAGATTGTTGCTCATATTAAAAAGTCTCAACTTTGCATGAGCATAGTTTGTGATCCAAGGTGAATTTGGCATGGTGGTATTTACCAAAGTTGTTCACCTTGATGTGCTCTTGGATGAGGTGCAAAGAATTGGGAAAGTTTAGTTTGACAAACTTGAATTGCAAGGGCTCAAAGTAGGGATCAGACTATAAATGGCAGATTTGACCATTATCATATGTGATCCCATTTTGAGTTTGAATTTGATTTGTTTTGTGTTTCTTTGATTCCAAAAGTTGTAATAAGTGTTTAATAACATAATACAACTAATGGTGAAGACCAAAATGGTCTAGGGTAAAAAGTTGCAAAAATGGCATATACCATATGTGAGGGTTTTAGGGTTTTGTTCTTATTTGATTTCTTTCTCTTTTTGATTTATTTGGTATGTGATCTTCACTTGATCACATTAGGGTTTTAGGGTTTATCACATAAACACAATAACAATCATCATGTCATATCACTCAAATGCACAAGTCCTATGCATGGCACTATATGCAAATAAAAGTTTTTGTTGGTTCTGAATTTTGGATCTCTGGAATTCTTCTTCTCTGTTTTATTGAAATTTGGGATGTTACACAACCCATCATAGACCACATTACCGTGGGGAATTAGAATGGGATCCCCACCCCACTGCCTGCCCAACCTGGGTCAAGTGTCTACGATAAGCGCATCCATTGATGTACGAAAGGTGGAAATACAATTGACTATTCCGTCTCACTCCAGATCTTATGGTTAACATGAGTTTTACGGCACAAGAATCACTGGATGACATTTGTTGTTTAATCCTAGATGGATATCAACCCTTGCAATGGAACCTCCACCATATCAACACAATCCATGGTTCCATTGCCCACCACTTAGTCATAATCATAGTTATGAAAATAGTGGTTTTGCTTTTTATGCAATAGTGATAAACATAGTACCTTGCAAGTAATTTGGTAAAAATACTCAAACAAGAATACTCAAACAAGAATAGGCATCTCGTTAATAGGTTAGTGCCGGAAAATGCATAATAATGATGTAATGTGTGTATAAAACATGTGAGTATTGTCATAAAACTAGCATGGAACATAAGAAATTATAGATACGTTTGAGACGTATCATTGACAAACAAGAATAGACACATGTTGTCTATATGTCTGATGGTGTGCTAGGTTTTAGGTGCTAGGTGATTTTGGTTGAATAGATAGTACAATTTCCTTGTTGGATTGCCTTGGTTATGCCACTGTTTTGGTCTAGCCAGTGTTCCCTTGGTGATTTCCTATTGGCTTCACCCATTTTTGCTTGCACCAACTGACTTGGTAGCCAGATGATGACACAAACAGGGTACTCACACCCTATGGCTTATGTATGTTTGATGCACATGCTTATTTATGAGCAAAACAGGTGTTTGCCCATGATTCTTGCAATACTTAATGGCTCTATTCATGAGTTGTTTCCAATTCTCCTCAAGAATACTGGCTGGCTTCTCGATATAGGTCAGGTCTGGTTGTAGTTCTAGCTCGTCATGTGATACTGGCTCGTCTGGGGTCTTCAAACATTTTCTGAGTTGAGACACATGGAATACATTGTGTACTTGAGCTAACCTTCCCAGTAGATCCAATTCAAATGCTAACCCTCGGTTCTGACTCAGTATTTTGAAAGGTCCGATGTATCTAGGGCTAAGCTTCCCCTTTACTCTGAATCTCTGAAGACCTTTCATCGGACTTACCTTAAGGTATACCATGTCTCCAACTTTTGGCTCCCATGTTCTTCTCTTTTGATCTGCATAACTCCTTTGTCAGCTTTGGGATATTTTGAGTCTATCTCTTATGATGTCGATGATCTGCTGCTTTTCTTTGACATAGTCTGGATTGAACTCCTTGCTTGAACCTGCCTCGTACCAACAGATAGGTGATCTACACTTCCTTCCATACAGAGCTTCAAACGGTGCCATCTTGATGCTGCTTTGATAGCTATTGTTGTACGAAAACTCTGCTAGTGGTAAGTGTTCCTCCCATAATCCTCTGAAATCTAGGGCACAAGCCCTAAGCATATCCTCCAATATCTGGTTTGTCCTTTCTGTTTGTCCTCCCGTCTGAGGATGATAGGCGGTGCTATAGTCTAACTTGGATCCTAAAGCTTCATGTAGTTGTTTCCAAAATGCAGATGTGAATACGGATCCTCGATCTGACACTATCTTCTTGGGTACTCCGTGTTTACTCACAATCTCTTTGATGTAAAGATCGATGAGTTTTTCTCCTTTTACCTGCTGGTTTACTGCTAAGAAGTGTGCACTCTTCGTCAACCGGTCCCCGATTACCCATATCATGTCCTTCTTTTTATTAGTCATGGGTAGTCCAATGATGAAATCCATTCCTATCTCTTCCCACTTCCATTCTGGGATTGGTAAAGGTTGTAACTGTCCTGCCGGACTTTGATGTTCAGCCTTCACTCTTTGACATGTATGGCATTCCGCCACGTATTGTGCTATCTCTCTTTTCATGTTATTCCACCAGAACAATTCCTTAAGATCCATGTACATCTTTGTACTCCCCGGATGTATAGAGTACGGTGTTTGATGTGCTTCCCGGAGTATAACTTCTTTGATCTCATCATTATCGGGAACACAAATCCTTTTCTGAAACCAAAGTGATCCCGACTCTCCTCGGTGAAATTCTGATGGTCTTCCTTCATCAATCCTTCTCATCTCCTCCACGATGAATGGATCGTCTAATTGACCCATGATTATCTCATTCTTTAGATTAACACTTAGTTCATCAGCTACTTGTAATGTTGATAGTCCTTCATGAGTTTCTTTCTCCCAAAGTTGTATTTGGGCTTGGCTTATTTCCTTCTTCAACTCCGGTGCTATTTCTTGCTCAACTCCTCCAGTGCTCTTCCTACTCAAGGCATCTGCTACAACATTAGCCTTTCCTGGGGTATAATTGATGGTCAAGTCATAATCCTTGATCAGTTCAAGCCATCTTTTCTGTCTCATATTGAGTTCCTTCTGAGTGAAGAAGTACTTGAGACTCTTATGATCCATATAGAGCTCACACTTGGCTCCATAGAGAAAATGTCTCCAAGTTTTAAGTGCAAATACGACTGCTGCTAACTCTAAGTCATGTGTTGGATAGTTCACTTCATGAGGTCTGAGTTGTCTTGATCCATAAGATATTACTCTCCGATCCTGCATGAGTACGCAACCCAATCCATGTTTGGATGCTGCTAACACCGGTGCTGTGGTGAGTTTCTCCTTCAGAGTCTGAAAACTCTTCTCGCACTGATCAGACCACACAAATGGTGTGTTCTTTCTTAACAGCTTAGTCATTGGTCCTGCTATCTTAGAGAATCCTTCGATGAATCTCCGATAGTATCCTGCCATTCCTAAGAATCCTCGGATTTCTTTGACAGTCTTAGGTGCTTCCCATTCTAAAACTGCTGCTACTTTGCTTGGGTTTACTGCTATCCCATCCTTGCTGATAACATGACCAAGAAATTCTACTTGATCTAACCAAAACTCACACTTGCTGAATTTGGCATAGATTTGATGTTCTCTTAGTGTTTGCAACACTATTCTAAGATGTTCAGCATGTTCAGCTTTATCCTTGGAATATATCAGGATATCATCGATGAATACGATGACAAACTTGTCTAGACATGGCATGAAGATCTTATTCATAAGATTCATGAAGATTGCTGGGGCATTGGTTAATCCAAAAGGTACTACTAGATATTCATGATGTCCGTACCTTGAAACAAAAGCTGTTTTCGGAACGTCTTCCTTCTTGATCTTTATCTGATGGTATCCGGATCTTAGATCAATCTTGGAAAAGACTCCCACGCCTCTAACTTGATCAAACAGATCTTGTATTCTAGTAAGTGGATACTTGTTCTTGATAGTAACATTATTCAGGTTTCTATAGTCTCCGCACATCCTTCGACCTCCATCTCTTTTATCCACGAATATCACAGGTGATCCCCATCGTGAGATACTCTCCTGAATGAATCCTTTCTGTTCTAGGTCATCCAACTGTTCCTTGAGTTCTTTCAACTCCTTAGGCCCCATCTTGTATGGTGCCTTAGCAATCGGAGTGGTTCCTGGAATTAGGTCGATAGTAAACTCTATCTCCCTATCTGGTGGCATTCCAGGTAATTCCTTAGGAAAAACATCCTGGAATGTAATGTCCCAGGTTTAGAGACGATCGAGGGGTAGAATTTAGAAAGGGATGTGCACTGCATCGTAAATTCTGGGGAAATTTCGCGCTTTTAAAAGAAAACTGCATCGAAGGGGGACAAGTTTCTCTCTCGACACCTTACAGGGTTAGGGTTTCGAGAGTGCGACAAACTTGCTTCTCACTCAACGAATTTAGGGTTTTGAGAAGAGAGGAGAGTAGTGCATTACAACTTAAGTTGCATGATTGAATTCAAACACAAGTTGTGTTTGAATTTCAAATTTAAAACATCATATGAATATCTCATAATTCAAATTTGAGGTAATCCATTAAACAAATTATAAATAAGCAAAAATATAAATAGTACAACTATTATACAAAGTTCATTAGAGAAAATTGGAGCTTTATTGATAATCACACATGATACATTGTCATTACAATATTCAGAATTAAAATATGAAATGTTACAACACATTACATGAATTGAATAAAAGGAAAAAGAAAAAGAAAGATTACAAGTTAATGAAATGTCCTAAACTACATGATAATCTTCATGAAATCCTTGATCAAGATGATCTTGCACTTCATCTTGATCATTCCAAAGTTCCCTGCATACATACAAACAAGAAACACAAGTTATGCCAAGTGGCAAAGCCACTTGGCAAGTTAGCAAAAGAAAGTGTAAATGGAGAGGATATGACCATGATCAGCCGAGCTGATCCATCCACTAGACCAAGTACCAACCAGCACACACATAGGCAGCTCACAAGCCTGTGTGCATGTCACACAGCACAAACAAGCCAGGGAGAGTCACCAACAAGTGCCAGACATTGCTGTCGACCAGGGAAGCAAGGGCAGGGCACATAAAAGCTTTTCACAACAAACCCTAGTCATTTGCATCGACAGGGAACTTCTGGGTAAGAACACAAGAACATAAGAACACAAGAACACAAGAACACAAGAACAGGAAGAACAGCCACTGCTGTTCAACCTATCCCAACAGCCACAGAGTTAAACCAAGTAGCACAAGCTTGCAAGGAGGAACAGGGCAAGCACAAGCTCATCACAGAAGCAAATCCTCTGCACCAACACTTTAATCTAGGAGCTGGAGTGAGGTACACACATCATCATGAACAAACCAGATGGTTTTGTTCATAAATTGCACAGGCATGATCACACAAGCACACAAAGGGTGGAGTAACCCTGTTTTGATCATCATTTGGTCATAGACCAAGTGTAACCTAGTAGAAATGGCAAAGACCAGGGATCAATCAAAGCCTATGTCCATGGTAATGCCAACCAGACAAGTGGTAGCATCTTCCAAATGGAAATAGGAAGGAAAACCATCCCAGAGACTCAACCAAATATACCCAGACTATACTAGCTCTTTTAAAACCATCAGAAATGCAGAGATATATGTCTACTGCAATTATTTGTCAACATCAAAAGCATCAGGCAACCAAATATGGTTAAGTCAGAGAGCAACTGTCAATACACATCAAGCCAACAAGGGTGGGAGCTTCCTGAACAGCAAAAAGTTGCTGTTGAGGCCACCTCAACCACTAAAACAGCCCAAACCATCAAGCCAAGCACTTGTATCATCACCCAGATGGGTTCAAAGAAGAGCTAGGGTCCCCAACAACTGTTGGCATCCCTCTAGCTCAAGCAAATTAACTGTGAGAGTCATCACTGCAAGCAGTTCATCTCATTTATCCAGTAAACAAGGACAAGCTATACAGATAAATGAAATTCATAAATCACAAGCAACTGGAACACTTGCACATGATCCAGAGGATCATTGCAAGCATCAACTAATGCTTGAGCAAGTGATACGTCTCCGACGTATCGATAATTTCTTATGTTCCATGCCACATTATTGATGTTATCTACATGTTTTATGCACACTTTATGTCATATTCGTGCATTTTCTGGAACTAACCTATTAACAAGATGCCGAAGTGCCAGTTCCTGTTTTCTGCTGTTTTTGGTTTCAGAAATCCTAGTAACGAAATATTCTCGGAATTGGACGAAATCAACGCCCAAGTTCCTATTTTCACCGGAAGCATCCAGAACACACGAGAAGGACCAGAGGGGGGGCACTGGGCCCCCAGACCATAGGCCGGCGCGGCCCAGGCCCTGGCCGCGCCGCCATATGTTGTGGCCCCCCCAGAAGCCCTCCTGCGCCGCCTCTTCGCCTATATAAAGCCTCCGTCGCGAAAACCCTGATGCGTTCGACGAAACCCACAGAAACCTTCCAGAGCCGCCGCCATCGCGAAGCCAAGATCTGGGGGACAGGAGTCTCTGTTCCAGCACCCTGCCGGAGCGGGGAAGTGCCCCCGGAAGGCTTCTCCATCGACACCGCTGCCATCTCCACCGCCATCTTCATCACCGCTGCTGCTCCCATGAGGAGGGAGTAGTTCTCCATCGAGGCTCGGGGCTGTACCGGTAGCTATGTGGTTCATCTCTCCCATGTACCTCAATACAATAATCTCATGAGCTACTTTACATGATTGAGATTCATATGAGTTTTGTATCACTATTCATCTATGTGCTACTCTAGCAATGTTATTAAAGTAGTTCTATTCCTCCTGCACGTGTGTAAAGGTGACGAGTGTGTGCACCGTGTTAGTACTTGGTTTATGCTATGATCATGATCTCTTGTAGATTGCGAAGTTAACTATTGCTATGATAATATTGATGTGATCTATTCCTCCTACATATGCATGAAGGTGACAGTGTGCATGCTATGCTAGTACTTGGTATAGTCTTTTGATCTATCTTACACTAAAGGTTACTTAAACATGAGCATTATTGTGGAGCTTGTTAACTCCGGCATTGAGGGTTCATGTAATCCTACGCAATGTGTTCATCATCCAACAAAAGTGTAGAGTATGCATTTATCTATTCCGTTATGTGATCAATGTTGAGAGTGTCCACTAGTGAAAGTGTAATCCCTAGGCCTTGTTCCTAAATACTGCTATCGTCTGTTTGTTTACTTGTTTTACTGCGTTACTACTGCTGCAATACTACCACCATCAACTACACGCCGACAAGCTATTTTACGGCACCGTTGCTACTTGCTCATACTTATTCATACCACCTGTATTTCACTATCTCTTCGCCGAACTAGTGCACCTATTTGGTGTGTTGGGGACACAAGAGACTTCTTGCTTTGTGGTTGCAGGGTTGCATGAGAGGGATATCTTTGACCTCTTCCTCCCCGAGTTCGATAAACCTTGGGTGATCCACTTAAGGGAAAACTTGCTGCTGTTCTACAAACCTCTGCTCTTGGAGGCCCAACACTGTCTACAGGAAAGGAGGGGGAACGTAGACATCAAGCACTTTTCTGGAGCCGTTGCCGGGGAGGAAAGGTAAAAGGTACTCACACTCCGGATCTCGGCTACTAAGCTATTTTCCGGTGCCGTAAGTACTCGAAGCTATTTCCTTTAGATCCTGCAATTGCAACTTTTTGTTTCTTGTTTACACTAGTAAGGCATAATGGAAAACAACAAAAATATGAGAGATCTTTATGAACTTTATCTTGAATTAGGACATGATGTGTTTGAAGAGAGAATTAAAAAACCCATGGAACTTTATATGCATACTAATGGGAATGTTATTAATATGAATGCTTTGAACACTATTGTTGCTAATGCTATGGAAAATTCTAAGCTTGGGGAAGCTGGTTTTGATGAGCATGATCTTTTTAGTCCCCCAAGCATTGAGGAGAAAATTTTCTTTGATGATACTTTGCCTCCTATTTATGATGATTATAATGATAGTAGTCTTTTGTTGCCACCTACTATGGAGAGTAAATTTTGTTGTGATTATACTATGCCTCCAACACTTGATGAGAATAATAATTATAGCTACTTTGTTGAATTTGCTCCCACTACATCTAATAAAATTGATTATACTTATGTGGAGAATAATAATTTTATGCATGAGACTCATGATAAGAATGCTTTATGTGATAGTTATATTGTTGAGTTTGCTCATGATGCTACTGAAAGTTATTATGAGAGAGGAAAATATGGTTGTAGAAATTTTCATGTTACTAAAATGCCTCTCTATGTGCTGAAATTTTTGAAGCTACACTTGTTTTATCTTCCTGATCTTGTCATTTTGCTCTTCATGAATTTATTTGTGTACAAGGTTCCTTTTCATAGGAAGCATGTTAGACTTAAATGTGTTTTGGATTTGCTTCTTGATGCTCTCTTTTGCTTCAAATACTATTTCTTGCAAGTGCATCATTAAAACTGCTTGAGCCCATCTTAATGGCTATAAAGAAAGAACTTCTTGGGAGATAACCCATGTGTTATTTTGCTACAGTAATTTGTTTTATATTTGTGTCTTGGAAGTTGTTTACTACTGTAGCAACCTCTCCTTATCTTAGTTTTGTGTTTTGTTGTGCCAAGTAAAGTCTTTGATAGTAAAGTCAATACTAGATTTGGATTACTGCGCAGAAACTGTTTTCTTGCTGTCACGAATCCGGGCCTAATTCTCTGTAGGTAACTCAGAAAATTATGCCAATTTACGTGAGTGATCCTCAGATATGTACGCAACTTTCATTCAATTTGGGAATTTTCATCTGAGCAAGTCTGGTGCCATTTTAAAATTCGTCTTTACGGACTGTTCTGTTTTGACAGATTCTGCCTTTTATTTCGCATTGCCTCTTTTGCTATGTTGGATGAATTTCTTTGTTCCATTACCTTCCAGTAGCTTTGAGCAATGTCCAGAAGTGTTAAGAATGATTGTGTCACCTCTGAACATGTGAGTTTTTGATTATGCACTAACCCTCTAATGAGTTTGTTTTGAGTTTGGTGTGGAGGAAGTTTTAAAGGGTCAAGAGAGGAGGATGATATACTATGATCAAGAAGAGTGAAAAGTCTAAGCTTGGGGATGCCCCGGTGATTCACCCCTGCATATTTCAAGAAGACTCAAGCATCTAAGCTTGGGGATGCCCAAGGCATCCCCTTCTTCATCGACAACATTATCAGGTTCCTCCCCTGAAACTATATTTTTATTCAGTCACATCTTATGTACTTTACTTGGAGCGTCTGTGTGCTTTTGTTTTTGTTTATGTTTGAATAAATTGGATTACATCATGCTTGTGTGGGAGAGAGACACGCTCCGCTGGTTCGTATGAACGCATGTGTTCTTAGCTCATAATATTCATAGCGAAGTTTCCTCTTCGTTAAATTGTTATATGGTTGGAATTGGAAAATTATACATGTAGTAATTGCTATAATGTCTTGGGTAATGTGATACTTGGCAATTGTTGTGCTCATGTTTAAGCTCTTGCATCATATACTTTGCACCTATTAATGAAGAAATACATAGAGCATGCTAAAATTTGGTTTGCATAATTGGTCTCTCTAAGGTCTAGATAATTTCTAGTATTGAGTTTGAACAACAAGGAAGACGGTGTAGAGTCTTATAATGTTTACAATATGTCTTTTATGTGAGTTTTGCTGCACCGGTTCATCCTAGTGTTTGTTTCAAATAACCCTGCTAGCCTAAAACCTTGTATCGAGAGGGAATACTTCTCATGCATCCAAAATACTTGAGCCAACCACTATGCCATTTGTGTCCACCATACCTACCTACTACATGGAATTTCTCCGCCATTCCAAAGTAAATTGCTTGAGTGCTACCTTTAAAATTCCATCATTCACCTTTGCAATATATAGCTCATGGGACAAATAGCTTAAAAACTATTGTGGTATTGAATATGTACTTATGCACTTTATCTCTTATTAAGTTGCTTGTTGTGCGATAACCATGTTTCTCGGGGACGCCATCAACTATTCATTGTTGAATTTCATGTGAGTTGCTATGCATTTCGTCTTGTCCGAAGTAAGAGCGATCTACCACCTTATGGTTAAGCATGCATATTGTTAGAGAAGAACATTGGGCCGCTAACTAAAGCCATGATCCATGGTGGAAGTTTCAGTTTTGGACATATATCCTCAATCTCAAATGAGAAAATTATTAATTGTTGTTACATGCTTATGCATAAAAGAGGAGTCCATTATCTGTTGTCTATGTTGTCCCGGTATGGATGTCTAAGTGAAGAATAATCAATAGCGAGAAATCCAATGCGAGCTTTCTCCTTAGACCTTTGTACAGGCGGCATAGAGGTACCCCTTTGTGACACTTGGTTAAAACAGTGCATTGTGATGATCCGGTAGTCCAAGCTAATTAGGACAAGGTGCGGGCACTATTAGTACACTATGCATGAGGCTTTCAACTTATAAGATATAATTTACATGATGTATATGCTTTATTACTACCATTGACAAAATTGTTTCATGTTTTCAAAATCAAAGCTCTAGCACAAATATAGCAATCGATGCTTTTCCTCTATAGAGGACCATTATTTTACTTTCATTGTTGAGTCAGTTCACCTATTTCTCTCCACCTCAAGAAGCAAACACTTGTGTGAACTGTGCATTGATTCCTACATATTTGCATATTGCATTTGTTATATTGCTTTACATTGACAACTATCCATGAGATATACATGTTACAAGTTGAAAGCAACCGCTGAAACTTAATCTTCCATTGTGTTGCTTCAATGCCTTTACTTTGAATTATTGCTTTATGAGTTAACTTTTATGCAAGACTTATTGATGCTTGTCTTGAAGTGCTATTCATGAAAAGTCTTTGCTTTATGATTCACTTGTTTACTCATGTCATATACATTGTTTTGATCGCTGCATTCACTACATATGCTTTACAAATAGTATGATCAAGGTTATGATGGCATGTCACTCCAGAAATTATCCGTGTTATCGTTTTACCTGCTCGGGACGAGCGAGAACTAAGCTTAGGGATGCTGATACGTCTCCGACGTATCGATAATTTCTTATGTTCCATGCCACATTATTGATGTTATCTACATGTTTTATGCACACTTTATGTCATATTCGTGCATTTTACGGAACTAACCTATTAACAAGATGCCGAAGTGCCGGTTCTCGTTTTTCTGCTGTTTTTGGTTTCAGAAATCCTAGTAACAAAATATTCTCGGAATTGGACGAAATCAACGCCCAGGTTCCTATTTTCACCGGAAGCATCCAGAACACACGAGAAGGACCAGAGGGGGGCACTGGGCCCCCAGACCATAGGCCGGCGCGACCCAGGCCCTAGCCGCGCCGCCATATGGTGTGGCCCCCCCAGAAGCCCTCCTGCGCCGCCTCTTCGCCTATATAAAGCCTCCATCGCGAAAACCCTGATGCGTTCGACGAAACCCACAGAAACCTTCCAGAGCCGCCGCCATCGCGAAGCCAAGATCTGGGGGACATGAGTCTCTGTTCCGGCACCCTGCCGGAGCGGGGAAGTGCCCCCGGAAGGCTTCTCCATCGACACCGCCATCTTCATCACCGCTGCTGCTCCCATGAGGAGGGAGTAGTTCTCCATCGAGGCTCGGGGCTGTACCGGTAGCTATGTGGTTCATCTCTCCCATGTACCTCAATACAATAATCTCATGAGCTGCTTTACATGATTGAGATTCATATGAGTTTTGTATCACTATTCATCTATGTGCTACTCTAGCAATGTTATTAAAGTAGTTCTATTCCTCCCGCACGTGTGTAAAGGTGACGATGTGTGCACCGTGTTAGTACTTGGTTTATGCTATGATCATGATCTCTTGTAGATTGCGAAGTTAACTATTGCTATGATAATATTGATGTGATCTATTCCTCCTACATATGCATGAAGGTGACAGTGTGCATGCTATGCTAGTACTTGGTATAGTCTTTTGATCTATCTTACACTAAAGGTTACTTAAACATGAGCATTATTGTGGAGCTTGTTAACTCCGGCATTGAGGGTTCGTGTAATCCTACGCAATGTGTTCATCATCCAACAAAAGTGTAGAGTATGCATTTATCTATTCTGTTATGTGATCAATGTTGAGAGTGTCCACTAGTGAAAGTGTAATCCCTAGGCCTTGTTCCTAAATATCGCTATCGCTGTTTGTTTACTTGTTTTACTTGCGTTACTACTGCTGCAATACTACCACCATCAACTACACGCCGACAAGCTATTTTCACGGCACCGTTGCTACTGCTCATACTTATTCATACCACCTGTATTTCACTATCTCTTCGCCGAACTAGTGCACCTATTTGGTGTGTTGGGGACACAAGAGACTTCTAGCTTTGTGGTTGCGGGGTTGCATGAGAGGGATATCTTTGACCTCTTCCTCCCTGAGTTCGATAAACCTTGGGTGATCCACTTAAGGGAAAACTTGCTGCTGTTCTACAAACCTCTGCTCTTGGAGGCCCAACACTGTCTACAGGAAAGGAGGGGGAACGTAGACATCAGCAAGCAACAAGATACATCAGCATAAGCCTGTGTGACACACACACATCACAGGGTGAGCAGCAGTGAGGCACAGGACAACACAGCAGCTTTTACAAGCAACTGATGATCACAAGATCATCAGAAGCTTGCTAGAGCATGCTACAGCATGCTAGAACCCATTCCAAGCATTAATACATGGACCAGATAATTAAATCAAATATATAACTGAACAATTGCATCACAGATAAGTGAATTAGGCAGCACAATTGTATCCAGAAGCACTCCATCAAGGGATGGTGCTGTTAATTCAACAACTAGGCTCAATTGAGCATGTCCATGAATTAGAGCACAAATAATAGCACATCAGGAGCACTGGCACTTGCCAAAGGCAAGGATCATGCAGCATGATCAAGCCAGGGGCAAGCAATTGCATACACAGGAGAGGCATGGTATACAGGGCAACAGCAGGAGCCAATAAATTAAGCAAAGCATCACAGTATGCTCATGAACAAGAGTTCATAAGTTGCAACAGCAAATTATAGAGCAGAATAGCATAGCACAACAGCTAGGATCCATGGCAGATGCACAGCAGCACAGCAACACAGCACAGCAGCATACGCGCATACATAGCTAGCAAGGCGCAGCAGCAGCATCACGGCATGGCCAGCATCTCTACGAGGAGAAGCAGGCCAGTGGCCAGAGCTAGACAAGAAGAGGAGTAGAAGAGGTAGGACAGGTAGAAAAGGAGAAGGAGGAGCACATACCGGGGAGGAGATGGCCGACACGGCCATGGCGGCCACGGCGGCGCACGCCAGAGCACACGGCGGCACCAGGCCTGGCCAAGCCAAGCCCTGGCGACCACCACAGCACCCCAGCGCTGCACCACGCGCCCTGGGGAGCGCCAGGAAGAAGAGCCACGGCCTCTCCAACGCGCGGCGGCGGCGGACGCCGAAGGCCTGGCGCACGGGAGGGTCGATGGCGAGCGAATAGGGACGCAAGCGTCAGATCGACGCGGACCATCACGTCCGCCGTCGAGAGGCGATTCAGATCCACATGATCTCGCCGGCGGGGATGGCCGGTGGCGGCCGGAGTAATTCGGCGACGGCGCAGGCGGCCACGGCGTCGCGAGAGCGAGGGGGCTAGGGTTCGCGAGAGAGAAGGGGAAGGGGACGGGCGCGTCCGACCGAGCCCGACGTGCGGCTCGGGTTAGGGTTAACCCACTGGGCCACCCTAACATGTGGGTCCAGGGGTGTTTTAGACATTTCATAATTCCAATTAAAACAGAAACTTTGAAAATGCATAGAAAATGATAAATAGCTCTAAAAAAATAATTAAAAATATGAAAACCACTCAGGAGAAAATTCTCTATCATAATAAAGTATGAAAATGAATTTTTGAACACAAACAAGATTAAGTCCAAATTTGATGATTAAAATAATCATTTAAATCACACCTGATATTTTCAATGATGAAAATAAGTCCATAAATGCTTTTGGACTTTAATAACACCTTGACAACATTTCAAGGTTGTATTTTACCCTAAACAGAGTATCCCTAAATCATTCTTAGTATTAACCTCTCACATGAAATGATAAGACATCGGAAGGGGGACAAAACCTAAAAATGGAATCATGCATAAATGCTTCTTTAACCATTGCCCTTATCGGACAATGATGATATTTTTCAGCAACAGAGGACAAGGGT
Organism: Lolium rigidum; assembly: GCF_022539505.1. Taxonomy (NCBI): domain Eukaryota; kingdom Viridiplantae; phylum Streptophyta; class Magnoliopsida; order Poales; family Poaceae; genus Lolium; species Lolium rigidum. Next base: position 264,415,966 of record NC_061513.1, on the reverse strand, counting down.
CAGTCCACACCATCCAACTGCAACACTTTCCAGTGTTCAGGCAAGTTCATCACTTGCTCATGTCATTTTAGTATTTTTACCAAATTACTTGCAAAGTACTATATTTATCACTATTGCATCAAAAGCAAAACCACTACTTTCATAACTATGAATATGACTATGTGGTTGGCAATGGAACCATGGATCGTGTTGATATGGTGGAGGTTCCATTGCAAGGGTTTATATCCATCTAGGATTAAACAACAAATGTCGTCCAGTGATTCTTGTGCCGTAATACCCGTGTTAACCATAAGATCCGGAGTGGGACGGAGTAGTCAAAAGTGTTTCCACCTCTCGTTCATCAATGGTCGCGCTTTACCGTAGTACACTTGTAATCCAAGGGGGCAAGCGGTGAGGCTGGGGAGTCCTAAGTCCCCATGGCATTGTCCGTAGTACACTTGTCGCCCGAAGGAGCAAGCGGTGAGGCTGGGGAGTCCTAAGTCCCCACGGTATTGCGGTCTATGAGGGGTTGCAACGACCGGGCGAAGGTATCGAGCCGTCGTGCACCGGTATTAGTCGAGGTCGGATGGTATCCTTTGGATACGCTGAGCGGCGAGGACCCAAGGTCGGAATTGCAACAAAGGGTGGGTGTTCGAGGTAGCGGAGGAACATGATTGGCTAGACCTTATACCGGGCCTCACACCGAAGGAAGTGTGGACGGGAAAGCTGCCCGATTGGCACCAAGGTTAAGATCTCTTATGGGTAAAGCAACACACCTCTGCGAGTGTAATGAATCGTGACCTGTCACTCCTCGTTCCGGGATATGGAGCTGCGAACGGCTATGCGGAAAGAAACTCCACGAAGTTCTAGTAAACCGGTGAAGGCTGACGGACATAGTTCTTCTGAATAAAAGCAACCTCTTGAACAAATGATTGTCAAAACCTGCATTGGTATTAGACTTTCTGGTCTGATATCGTAGCTAGTGCATTAAACACCTCTTTTCTATAATGAACTTGTTGAGTACGCTCGTACTCATACCACTCTTAAATCCCCTGCTTAGATTGTCTGAATCGACTGGAGGAGGACAACGACGACCATGAAGGAGCCGAAGTCATCGGCTATGAAGAACCAGACCTCTCTGGAGGTGTTGAAGGTGTAGACTACCTTATAGTCTATGGAACCAGGGAGGGTTCCGGAGGAGAGCAAGTTTAGATCTACCAAGTAGTAGTAGCATCCGAGCAGTACGAACTCTTAGTACTTAACTGCTCGAGGAGAATAAATGTATAACCTAGTAAGACTTTTATATTGTAAGTTAAGTTGGGTTTGCCTCGAACCCAGGAGTATTCCTCTTAGGACCCAAGAGGAGCTCCGAGATGATATGTATATGTTGCTTGTAATAATAAATGAATAAGTTATGGACCTGCTATGTTCTGTTGTACTACTCTGAGGGATGTAATATTTGCGGATTGGTACTTCGTGAATGTTATATCAACGGCGGCATACTACAACATGCGGTGGTATGCGGGGTCACCACGAGTTGGTATCAGAGCAAAAGCTTTGACCTTAGGTTGGAACCTAGTAAATGGGACGGAACGTTCGGAGTCAAATAGGATTAGTAAAGAATTCTCTAAAAATATGGTGTATATTCACTTGAGAATAAAACAATCATATCTTTTAGTGCGATAATTCTTTATTATCTCTATTATGATGCATTATTACTAATATTATATTCTTTCTATTCTACAGCCAACTATGGCAAGTTCACGTTCGGGACGTAACGTGAAAGTGAAGGCATCAAACTTGAGTGAATACGACGGAGGACTCGCGGAATTCTTCGTGCGATGTTACTTGAATTTGGGTGCGATCCCCAAATCCAAGTAATGAAATACTGGCACTACGACGGTCCAGTATTGGCGAAGTGTAGGGTAGGACTAAGACTTCCAGAATCCCTAGGAATGAGTGTAGTGATGCCGGCGGGTGAGGCTAGAACCATCAACACAGCCTACCACATAGCCATAATGAAAGCCATCACTGATATTCGGGAACATAAGACCAAGGAGCTTATTGGTTCCGAATTCGCACATATTCCTCATATGGAGGAGGAAGATGATCCTATGCTTAACCACTTCAAGCTTGCAAAACGCAAACCAGCAGAAGCCGCTAAGTACATGGATAACAGCCGCAACCTACTGTCATTGTTCTTTCAGTTGAACCGACATCTATCCGGTGCAATTGACACAATGCTGGAAGAGTTCACTGAACCCAAGGAGGAGACTAAGGGGAAAGAACCAATGGAGGGTGAAGTACACACACCAGTTTATTCAGCTAGTGACTTCATTAGTATTGACCATCCAGAACAACAAACCACACCCATTACACCTAGGTACTTTCCTAGTAGTTCCCATGGAGGATATGAGGGTGGAGAGGAATCCGGAAACAATCAGCGTTCCGAGACTCCTATAGAAAACTCCACAGGTTGGCGTTGGGGATCAGACACTAGAACCCATAGTGATTCAGTTAGATATAATCCTGAGATGAATGAGGACGCCACAAGCCAGAACCAGAACTATCAGTATAATAGGGGAGACGATGAGGAGTATCCGATACAGATCGAGTCGGATACTGATGGTGGAAATACCTATGGTGGAGTCACAGGGGAGTACACCCGATGGGTGGATTATGATGCATTGAATGACCAGTTCATGAACACAGATTTCTCCCTGGAATCATCCTCTGATTTCGACTACCAGCCAGACGGGAAGACCCTATGTTCCGGATTCACGTCGAGAGGACTACACGTTCGACCGGATGGAAGCCTGGGATGTACCGGGAGTGAAGCACGACTAGAGACCACCAAGGGAGGCGAGACTACAATACAGCTGTACCACATGTATTGTAGTATGTAATATTTTGTAAAAATTTGTACATATACTTCAATAAGTGAGTTTGCATACTCACCTTGCTACTGAGTATTGTAATAAACCACTTAAGTATGTATATACATGGTATATGTTTTGTATGATTTGGATTTGCTTCTTGATTTCCATGGCGTGACTAGTTCTGTGCACAAAGTTGAGCTCAGAAAACTTGCGCATGGAGTAACTATGAGTACCACTTTGTGTTGCAGAACTAGGGGGATATGTCGGGAGCGCCGGGTGAGGAGAGTTAAGCATAGCGCCTTGAGCGCGAGGCAAGGCAGAAGGAAGAGGCTGATGAAGCAGCCAGAAACCAGTTACCACCACCACCACCCATGACGCACCAGAATTTCCTCCAATACATGCAAATGTTAGAGGAAAGGCAACGTATGACCATGGAGCAGCAAAACAAGTTCTTTCAGGAGCTGCTTCAGCAGTTAAGGGTGGAGAGGCCAGAAAACCAGGGAGTCACTTTGTCGGACTTCTAGAATACCAAGCCAATATCCATCGCATATGCGCCCGAACCCATGGACGCGGAGGATTGGTTGATGGACACTGAGCATAAGCTCAACACTGTTGGATGCAACAATCTGGAGAAGGTCAGGTACGCAACACACTTGTTGTGTGGACCCGCCGCATCTTGGTGGGATAACATAGTAGTCGTTTATCCGGCTGAAAAGGTGTTTACATGGGAAGAATTCAAGAGGAAGTTCAGGGAATCGAACGTCCCTGAAAGTATAGTGGAAGTGAAGCGTCGAGAATTTGAAAGTCTCGAGCAGAAAGATAAAGCCATCCTGACTTATGTCAGGGAGTTTTCAAAACTGTCTCGGTATGCAGTTGAGGAGGTCAACACCGAGGACAAGAAGAAGAAGAGATTCTTGCGGGGATTAAGTCCCCAGTTCAAAGTACAGCTCAGAATGATGAGGGCTACTGAATTCCAGGAGTTGGTGGATGCAGCCATCACTCTTGAAGACGACTTCAAACAACTGCATGAGGAAAAGAGAAAGAAGGCTAAATTTGAGCCTAAGAGATATGTCAGCAACAAGCCTAACACTGGCTTGAGTTTCAAACCAAGGTACAACAACAACAACAACAACCAGAGGAGGAACCAAGGATTTCAGCCTGCAAACCAGATCGTTTGCCGTAGCTATGGAGGCAAGGGACACTTTTCCAAGGATTGCAAGAGGCCAAGGATAATATGCTTTGGTTGTCGCGAGGAAGGGCACATGCTTAGGGATTGCCCTAAGAAGAAGAATGGAGGAGGACAGTCAGGAGGAGGAGGAAGCCGAGGAGGGAACACCGGAGGGAACTGGAAGAACAAGAAACCCTTCGGCAAGTTGAACTGCACCAGCTTGGAGGAGGTGGTGAACTCCAATCAGGCAGTGATAGGTATGCTTCAGATACTTACTCATCCTGGCAAAGTACTTTTTGATACCGGTGCAACTACATCATTCATTTCTCAGCAATTCATCATCAAACATGGGATTAGTTGCACTAAGTTAGATACACCCATAACCATACTTTCTGCGGGGGGAACGATAGTAGTAACCCATACCAAACAAGGACAGGTCATTATGATCAATAAGTGTGCGTTTGACGCAGACCTTTTCATTTTACCGATGAAGGACATTGATGTCATTCTTGGTATGAATTGGTTAGAGGCAAATGGAGCCTTGATAGACTGTGTGAACAAGACAGTGTCTTTGAAAAGCCCCGATGGAAGTAGAATGATCTATCAAGGAGATAAGCATACACAAATTGAAGTAGAGCTACAATTGAATAGCATGAAGGAAGTAAAGCTGGAGGATATACCTGTAGTGAATGAATTCCAGGATGTTTTTCCTAAGGAATTACCTGGAATGCCACCAGATAAGGAGATAGAGTTTACTATCGACCTAATCCCAGGAACAGCTCCGATTGCTAAGGCACCATACAAAATGGGGCCTAAGGAGTTGAAAGAACTCAAGGAACAGTTGGATGACCTGGAACAGAAAGGATTTATCCAGGAAAGTATCTCACCATGGGGATCACCCGTGATATTCGTGGATAAAAGAGATGGAGGCCGAAGGATGTGCGGAGACTACAGGAGTCTGAATAATGTTACTATCAAGAACAAGTACCCACTTCCTAGGATACAAGATCTTTTTGATCAAGTTAGAGGCGCGGGAGTCTTTTCCAAGATTGATCTAAGATTCGGTTATTATCAGATAAAGATCAAGAAGGAAGACGTTCCGAAAATAGCCTTTGTCTCAAGGTACGGACATCATGAATACCTAGTGGTACCTTTTGGATTAACCAATGCCCCAGCAATTTTCATGAATCTTATGAATAAGATCTTCATGCCATGTCTAGACAAGTTTGTCATCGTATTCATCGATGATATCTTGATATATTCCAAAGATAAAGCTGAACATGCTTGAACATCTTAGGATAGTGTTGCAAACACTAAGAGAACATCAACTCTATGCCAAATTCAGCAAGTGTGAGTTTTGGCTAGATCAAGTAGAATTTCTTGGTCATGTTATTAGCAAGGATGGGATAGCAGTAAACCCAAGCAAAGTAGCAGCAGTTTTAGAATGGGAAGCACCAAAGACTGTCAAAGAAATCCGAGGATTCTTAGGAATGGCAGGATACTACCGGAGATTCATTGAAGGATTCTCTAAGATAGCAGGACCAATGACTAAGCTGTTAAGGAAGAACACACCATTCGTGTGGTCGGATGAGTGTGAGAAGAGTTTTCAGATTCTGAAAGAGAAACTCACCACAGCACCGGTGTTAGCAGTCCCGGAAGTTGGCAAGGATTACACCGTGTACTATGACACATCCAAACATGGATTGGGTTGCATACTCATGCAAGATCGGAAATTAATATCCTATGGATCGAGGCAACTCAGACCTCATGAAGTGAACTATCCAACACATGATCTAGAATTAGCAGCAGTAGTATTTGCACTTAAAACTTGGAGACATTTTCTCTATGGAGCCAAGTGTGAGCTCTATACTGATCATAAGAGTCTCAAGTACTTCTTCACTCAAAAGGAACTCAACATGAGACAGAAAAGATGGCTCGAATTGATCAAGGATTATGATTTGACCATCAATTGTACTCCAGGAAAGGCCAATGTTGTAGCAGATGCCTTGAGTAGGAAGAGCACTGGAGGAGTGGAACAAGAAATATCACCGGAGTTGAAGAAGGAAATAAGTCAAGCACAGATACAACTTTGGGAGAAAGAAGCTCATGAAGGACTATCGGCTTTACAAGTAGCCGATGAACTAAGTGTTAATCTGAAGAATGAGATAATCATGGGTCAATTGGACGATCCATACATCGTGGAGGAGATGAGAAGGATTGATGAGGGAAGACCATCAGAATTTCACTGAGGAGAGTCTGGATCATTATGGTTCCAGAAAAGGATTTGCGTTCCGGATATTGATGAGATCAAGGAAGTTATACTCCGGGAGGCACATCAAACACCATACTCTATACATCCGGGAAGTACCAAGATGTACATGGATCTCAAGGAATTGTTCTGGTAGAATAACATGAAGAGAGAGATAGCACAATATGTGGCGGAATGCCATACATGTCAAAGAGTGAAAGCTGAACATCAAAGTCCAGCAGGAAAGTTGCAACCGTTACCAATTCCAGAATGGAAATGGGAGGAGATAGGAATGGATTTCATCACCGGACTACCCATGACTAATAAAAAGAAGGATATGATATGGGTAATCGTGGACCGGTTGACGAAAAGTGCACACTTCTTAGCAGTAAACCAGCAGGATAAAGGAGAGAAACTCATCGATCTTTACATCAAAGAGATTGTGAGTAAACATGGAGTGCCCAAGAAGATAGTGTCAGATCGTGGATCCGTATTCACATCAGCATTTTGGAAACAACTACATGAAGCCTTAGGATCCAAGTTAGACTATAGCACCGCCTATCATCCCCAGACAGGTGGACAAACAGAGAGAACAAACCAGATATTGGAAGATATGCTTAGGGCTTGTGCCCTAGACTTCGGAGGATCATGGGAGGAACACTTACCACTAGCGGAGTTTTCATACAATAATAGCTATCAAAGAAGTATCAAGATGGCACCATTCGAAGCTCTATATGGAAGGAAGAGTAGATCACCGATATGTTGGTATGAGGCAGGATCAAGCAAGGAATTCAATCCATATTATGTCAAGGAAAAGCAGCAGATCATCGACAACATAAGAGATAGGCTGAAGATAGCTCAAAGTCAACAGAAGAGCTATGCAGACCAAAAGAGAAGGACATGGGAGCCACAAGTTGGAGACATGGTGTACCTTAAGGTAAATCCGATGAAAGGTCTGCAGAGATTCGGAGTAAAGGGGAAGCTTAGCCCTAGATACATCGGACCTTTCAAGATATTGAGTCAAAACCGAGGATTAGCCTTTGAATTGGATCTACCGGGAAGGGTAGCTCAGGTACACAATGTATTCCATGTGTCTCAACTCAGGAAATGTTTAAAGACCCCGGACGAGCCGAGTATCACATGATGAGCTCGAGTTACAACCAGACTTGACCTATATCGAGAAGCCGACCAAGATTCTCGAGGAAAGCTGGAAACAACTCAGGAATAGAGCCATTAAGTACTGCAAGATTCAATGGAAGCATCACCCCGAGAGGGAAGCCACCTGGGAAAAGGAAGAAGACCTGAGGAAATCGTACCTAGAACTCTTCAGGTATTACCACCACAACTTCGGGACGAAGTTTTCTTTAAGGGGGAAAGGCTGTAATGTCCCAGGTTTAGAGACGATCGAGGGGTAGAATTTAGAAAGGGATGTGCACTGCATCGTAAATTCTGGGGAAATTTCGCGCTTTTAAAAGAAAACTGCATCGAAGGGGGACAAGTTTCTCTCTCGACACCTTACAGGGTTAGGGTTTCGAGAGTACGACAAACTTGCTTCTCACTCAACGAATTTAGGGTTTTGAGAAGAGAGGAGAGTAGTGCATTACAACTTAAGTTGCGTGATTGAATTCAAACACAAGTTGTGTTTGAATTTCAAATTTAAAACATCATATGAATATCTCATAATTCAAATTTGAGGTAATCCATTAAACAAATTATAAATAAGCAAAAATATAAATAGTACAACTATTATACAAAGTTCATTAGAGAAAATTGGAGCTTTATTGATAATCACACATGATACATTGTCATTACAATATTCAGAATTGAAATATGAAATGTTACAACACATTACATGAATTGAATAAAAGGAAAAAGAAAAAGAAAGATTACAAGTTAATGAAATGTCCTAAACTACATGATAATCTTCATGAAATCCTTGATCAAGATGAAAGTTCCCTGCATACATACAAACAAGAAACACAAGTTCCCTGCATACATACAAACAAGAAACACAAGTTATGCCAAGTGGCAAAGCCACTTGGCAAGTTAGCAAAAGAAAGTGTAAATTGAGAGGATATGACCATGATCAGCCGAGCTGATCCATCCACTGGACCAAGTACCAACCAGCACACACATAGGAAGCTCACAAGCCGGTGTGCATGTCACACAGCACACACAAGCCAGGGAGAGTCACCAACAAGTGCCAGGCATTGCTGTCGACCAGGGAAGCAAGGGCAGGGCACATAAAAGCTTTTCACAGCAAACCCTAGTCATTTGCATCGACAAGGAACTTCTGGGTAAGAACACAAGAACATAAGAACACAAGAACACAAGAACACAAGAACACAAGAACAGGAAGAATAGCCACTGCTGTTCAACCTATCCCAACAGCCACAGAGTTAAACCAAGTAGCACAAGCTTGCAAGGAGGAGCAGGGCAAGCACAAGCTCATCACAGAAGCAAATCCTCTACACCAACACTTTAATCTAGGAGCTGGAGTGAGGTATACACATCATCATGAACAAACCAGATGGTTTTGTTCATAAATTACACAGGCATGATCACACAAGCACACAAAGGGTGGAGTAACCCTGTTTTGATCATCATTTGGTCATAGACCAAGTGTAGCCTGGTAGAAATGGAAAATACCAGGGATCAATCAAAGCCTATGTCCATGGTTATGCCAACCAGACAAGTGGTAGCATCTTCCAAATGGAAATAGAAAGGAAAACCATCCCAGAGACTTAACCAAATATACCCAGACTATACTAGCCCTTTTAAAACCATCAGAAATGCAGAGATATATGTCTACTGCAATTATTTGTCAACATCAAAAGCATCTGGCAACCAAATATGGTTAAGCCAGAGAGCAACTGTCAATACACATCAAGCCAACAAGGGTGGGAGCTTCCTGAACAGCAAAAAGTTGCTGTTGAGGCCACCTCAACCACTAAAACAGCCCAAACCATCAAGCCAAGCACTTGTATCATCACCCAGATGGGTTCAAAGATGAGCTAGGGTCCCCAACAACTGTTGGCATCCCTCTAGCTCAAGCAAATTAACTGTAAGAGTCATCACTACAAGCAGTTCATCTCATTTATCCAGTAAACAAGGACAAGCTATACAGATAAATGAAATTCATAAATCACAAGCAACTGGAACACTTGCACATGATCCAGAGGATCATTGCAAGCATCAACTAATGCTTGAGCAAGCAACAGGATACATCAGCATAAGCCTGTGTGACACACACACATCACAGGGTGAGCAGCAGTGAGGCACAGGACAACACAGCAGCTTTTACAAGCAACTGATGATCACAAGATCATCAGAAGCTTGCTAGAGCATGCTACAGCATGCTAGAACCCATTCCAAGTATTAATACATCGACCAGATAAATAAATCAAATATATAACTGAAGAATTGCATCACAGATAAGTGAATTAGGCAGCACAATTGTATCCAGAAGCACTCCATCAAGGGATGGAGCTGTTAATTCAACAGCTAGGCTCAATTGAGCATGTCCATGAATTAGAGCACAAATAATAGCACATCAGGAGCACTGGCACTTGCCAAAGGCAAGGATCATGCAGCATGATCAAGCCAGGGGCAAGCGATTGCATACACAGGAGAGGCATGGTATACAGGGCAACAGCAGGAGCCAATAAATTAAGCAAAGCATCACAGTATGCTGATGAACAAGAGTTCATAAGTTGCAACAGAAAATTATAGAGCAGAATAGCACAGCAGCTAGGATCCATGGCAGATGCACAGCAGCAGCACAGTGATACGTCTCAAACGTATCTATAATTTCTTATGTTCCATGCTACTTTATTGATGATACTCACATGTTTTATACACATTATATGTCATATTTATGCGTTTTCCGGAACTAACCTATTGACGATATGCCGAAGGGTCAGTTGTTGTTTTCTGCTGTTTTTGGTTCCAGAAATCCTAGTAAGGAAATATTCTCGGAATCGGACGAAATCAATGCCCAGCATCCTATTTTTCCACGAAGCTTCCAGAACACCCGAGAGCCACCGGAGGGGAGCCCCGGTGGGCCCGGATGATAGGGCGGCGCGGCCGGGGCCCGGGCCACGCCCCCCTCGTGTCGTCGCCTCGTCGGCCCTCCGACTCCGCCTCTTCGCCTATTTAAAGGTCCACGACCTAAATCTTCGATATATACGGAAAAGCCACGGTACGAGAAACCTTCCGAGCCGCCGCCATCGCGAAGCCAAGATCCGGGGACGGAGTCTCCGTTCCGGCACGCCGCCGGGACGGGGAAGTGCCCCGGAAGGCTCCTCCATCGACACCACCGCCATCTTCATCAACGCTGCTGTCTCCCATGAGGAGGGAGTAGTTCTCCATCGAGGCTAAGGGCTGTACCGGTAGCTATGTGGTTAATCTCTCTCCTATGTACTTCAATACAATGATCTCATGAGCTGCCTTACATGATTGAGATTCATATGAGTTTTGTATCACTATTCATCTATGTGCTACTCTTGTGATGTTATTAAAGTAGTCTATTCCTCCTTCACGGTGTAATGGTGACAGTGTGTGCATCGTGTAGTACTTGGCGTAGGCTATGATCATAATCTCTTGTAGGTTATGGAGTTAATTATTACTATGATAGTATTGATGTGATTTATTCCCCCTTCGTAGTGTGATGGTGACAGGTGTGCATGCTATGTTAGTACTCGGTTTAAATTGCAAAGATCTATTATGCTCTAAAGGTTACTTAAATATGAATGTCGAATGTTGTGGAGCTTGTTAACTCCGGCATTGAGGTGCTCTTGTAGCCCTACCCAATGAATGGTGTTCATTATCAAACAAGAGTATATGTAGCACAAAGTAAGAGAACTTATTTATTTATGTGATCAATGTTGAGAGTGTCCACTAGTGAAAGTATGATCCCTAGGCATTGTTTCCAAATACTGCAATCATCGCTTGTTTACTGTTTTACTGCATCTTTACTTCCTGCAATATTACTACCATCATCTGCACGGCAGCAAGCACTTTTCTGGCGCCGTTACTACTGCTCATATTTATTCATACTACTTGTATTTCACTATCTCTTCGCTGAACTAGTGCACCTATACATCTGACAAGTGTATTAGGTGTGTTGGGGACACAAGAGACTTCTTGTATCGTGATTGCAGGGTTGCTTGAGAGGAATATCTTTGTCCTCTTCCTCCCTTAGTTCGATAAACCTTGGGTGATCCACTTAAGGGAAACTTGCTGCTGTTCTACAAACCTCTGCTCTTGGAGGCCCAACACTGTCTACAAGAATAGAAGTACCCGTAGACATCAAGCACTTTTCTGGCGCCGTTGCCGGGGAGGAAAGGTAAAAGGCACTCATACTCCAGTCCCAGGTAACTAAGTACTTCTCTGTTGCCATTGTGTGTGTGCTCGAAGCTATTTTCTTTAGATCCTGCAATTGCATCTTTTTGTTTCTTGTTTTTATTTTTCACTAGTTAGGCATAATGGAAAACATCTGTGAGCTTTTTATACTATTTCCTGAGTCAAGACATGAATGGTTTAATGCGAAAATTAAAAAACCTATGGAACCTTATTTGCATGCTAGTAGCAATGATATTAGTATGAACACTTTGAACACCATTGTTGCTAATGATATAGAAAATTCTAAGCTTGGGGAGGTCGGTTTTGATGAAAATGATCTCTTTAGCCCTCCGGGTATTGAGGAGAAAGTTTATGTTGATTATGATATGCCTCCTATTTATGATGATTATAATGATAGTGGTATTTTGGTTCCACCTACTATGGAGAGTAATATTTATGATGATAATACTATGCCTCCTACACTTGATGAGAATAATAATGATAGCTACTTTGTTGAATTTGCTCCCACTATAATTAATAAGAATGACTATGCTTATGTTGGGAGTAGTAATAATTTTATGCATGAGACTCATGATAAGAATGCTTTATGTGATAGTTATATTGTTGAATTTGTTCATGATGCCACTGAAAGTTATTATGAGAGAGGAAAGTATGGTTGTAGAAGTTTTCATGTTACTAAAACACCTCTCTATATGCTGAAATTTTTGAAGTTACACTTGTTTTATCCTTCTATGCTTGTTGCATCATGCTTCATGAATTTGTTTATTTACAAGATTCCTATGCATAGGAAGTGGGTTAGACTTAAATGTGTTTTGAACTTGCTTCTTGATGCTCTCTTTTGCTTCAACTCTTGTTTTTTGCGAGTGCATCATTAAAACTGCTGAGCCCATCTTAATGGCTATAAAGAAAGAACTTCTTGGGAGATAAACCATGTGTTTATTTTACTACAGTACTTTGTTTTATATTTGAGTCTTGGAAGTTGTTTACTACTGTAGCAACCTCTCCTTATCTTTATTTTATTGCATTGTTGTGCCAAGTAAAGTCTTTGATAGTAAGGTTGATACTAGATTTGGATTACTGCGCAGAAACAGATTTCTGTCTATCACGAATTTCGATATGCCTCTCTGTAGGTAACTCAGAAAAATCTGCCAATTTACGTGCTTGATCCTCAGATATGTACGCAACTTTCATTCAATTTGGGAATTTTCATTTGAGCAAGTCTGGTGCCTCTTTAAAATTCGTCTTTACGGACTGTTCTGTTTTGACAGATTCTGTCTTTTATTTCGCATTGCCTCTTTCGCTGTGTTGGATGGATTTCTTTGTTCCATTAACTTCCAGTAGCTTTGAGCAATGTCCAGAAGTGTTAAGAATGATTGTGTCACCTCTGAACATGTGAATTTTTGATTATGCACTAACCCTCTAATGAGATTGTTTTGAGTTTGGTGTGGAGGAAGTTTTCAAGGGTCAAGAGAGGAGGATGATACAATATGATCAAGAAGAGTGAAAAGTCTAAGCTTGGGGATGCCCCCGTGGTTCATCCCTGCATATTTCAAGAAGACTCAAGCATCTAAGCTTGGGGATGCCCAAGGCATCCCCTTCTTCATCGACAAATTATCAGGTTTCTTCTCTTGAAACTATATTTTTATTCGGTCACATCTTATGTACTTTACTTGGAGCGTCTGTGTGTTTTTATTTTTGTTTTGTTATTTTCATTCTCTGAATAAATGCTTGTGTGGGAGAGAGACACGCTCCGCTGTTGCATATGAACACATGTGTTCTTAGCTTTACTTTTATTGTTCATGGCGAAGGTTGAAACTGCTTCGTTAATTGTTATATGGTTGGAAACAGAAAATGCTGCATGTGGTAATTGGTATAATGTCTTGAATAATTTGATACTTGGCAATTGTTGTGCTCATATAGATCATGTTTAAGCTCTTGCATCATGTACTTTGCACCTATTAATGAAGAACTACATAGAGCTTGTTAAAATTTGGTTTGCATGATTAGTTTCTCTAGAGTCTAGATATTTTCTGGTGAGGTGTTTGAACAACAAGGAGACAATGTAAAGTCTTATAATAGCTACAATATGTTCATATGTGAGCTTTGCTGCATCTTTTATACTTGAGTTTGCTTCAAACAACCTTGCTAGCCTAGCCTTGTATTGAGAGGAATTCTTCTCGTGCATCCAAATCCTTGAGGCAAAACTATGCCATTTGTGTCCACCATACCTACCTACTACATGGTATTTCTCTGCCATTCCAAGCAAATACTTCATGTGCTACCTTTAAACAATTCAAAAGCTATTATCTCTTATTTGTGTCAATGTTTTATAGCTCATGAGGAAGTATGTGGTGTTTATCTTTCGATCTTGTCATTTACTTTTGACGAGACTTTCACAATGGACTAGTGGCTTCATCCGCTTATCCAATAATTTTGCAAAAAGAGCGGCAATGGGGTTCCCAGCCCCAATTAATTAACTTGCATTAATAATTCTCTTCACATGTTTTGCTACGATTCATCGATAAGCAACTTAATTTTGCAAATAGACACTCCTCCATGGTATGTGAATGTTGGAAGGCACCCGAGGATTCGGTTAGCCATGGCTTGTGTAAGCAAAAGGTTGGGAGGAGTGTCACCCATTAATAATGAAACTAAAATACATGTGTACACAAAAGAGAAGAGGGATGATCTACCTTGCTGGTAGAGATAACGTCCTTCATGGGAACCGCTCTTGAAAGTCTGGTTGATAAGGTAGTTAGAGTACCCATTACCATTCGTTGACAACAACAAACACCTCTCAAAATTTTACTTTTATGCTCTCTATATGATTTCAAAACTTAAAAAGCTCTAGCACATGATTTAATCCTCGCTTCCCTCTGCGAAGGGCCATTCTTCTACTTTATTGTTGAGTCAGTTTACCTATTCTTTCTATCTTAGAAGCAAACACTTGTGTCAACTGTGCATTGATTCTTACATGTTTACCTATTGCACTTGTTATATTACTTTGTGTTGACAATTATCCATGAGATTTACATGTTGAAGTTGAAAGCAACCGCTGAAACTTATATCTTCCTTTGTGTTGTTTCAATGCCTTTACTAAGAATTTATTGCTTATGAGTAACTCTTATGCAAGTCTTATTGATGCTTGTCTTGAAAGTATTATTCATGAAAAGTCTTTGCTATATGATTCATTTGTTTACTCATTATCTTCATCATTGCTTCAAATCGCTGCATTCATCTCATATGCTTACAATAGTATGATCAAGATTATGATAGCATGTCACTTCTGAAATTATTTTTGTTATCGTTTACCTACTCGAGGGCGAGTAGGAACTAAGCTTGGGGATGCTTGATACGTCTCAAATGTATCTATAATTTCTTATGTTCCATGCTACTTTATCGATGATACTCACATGTTTTATACACATTATATGTCATATGTATGCGTTTTCCGGAACTAACCTATTGAAGAGATGCCGAAGGGTCAGTTCTTTGTTTTCTGCTGTTTTTGGTTCCAGAAATCCTAGTAAGGAAATATTCTCGGAATCGGACGAAATCAATGCCCGACATCCTATTTTTCCACCGGAACACCCGAGAGCCACCGGAGGGAGCCCTGGTGGGCCCAGATGATAGGGCGGCGCGGCCAGGGCCTGGGCCACGCCCCCCTACTGTGTCATCGCCTCGTCAGCCCTCCGACTCCGCCTCTTCGCCTATTTAAAGGTCCCTGACCTAAATCTTCGATACGGAAAAGCCACGGTACGAGAAACCTTCCAGAGCCGCCGCCATCGCGAAGCCAAGATCTGGGGGACAGGAGTCTATTCCTCCTTCACGGTGTAATGGTGACAGTGTGTGCATCGTGTAGTACTTGGCGTAGGCTATGATCATAATCTCTTGTAGGTTATGGAGTTAATTATTACTATGATAGTATTGATGTGATTTATTCCCCCTTCGTAGTGTGATGGTGACGGTGTGCATGCTATGTTAGTACTCGGTTTAAATTGCAAAGATCTATTATGCTCTAAAGGTTACTTAAATATGAATGTCGAATGTTGTGGAGCTTGTTAACTCCGGCATTGAGGTGCTCTTGTAGCCCTACACAACGAATGGTGTTCATTATCAAACAAGAGTATATTTAGCACAAAGGAAGAGAACTTATTTATTTATGTGATCAATGTTGAGAGTGTCCACTAGTGAAAGTATGATCCCTACGCCTTGTTTCCAAATACTGCAATCATCGCTTGTTTACTGTTTTACTGCATATTTACTTCCTGCAATATTACTACCATCATCTGCACGCCAGCAAGCACTTTTACGGCGCCGTTACTCTTGCTCATATTCATTCATACTACTTGTATTTCACTATCTCTTCGCCGAACTAGTGCACCTATACATCGACAAGTGTATTAGGTGTGTTGGGGACACAAGAGACTTCTTGTATCGTGATTGCAGGGTTGCCTGAGAGGAATATCTTTATCCTCTTCCTCCCTGAGTTCGATAAACCTTGGGTGATCCACTTAAGGGAAACTTGCTGCTGTTCTACAAACCTCTGCTCTTGGAGGCCCAACACTGTCTACAAGAATAGAAGTACTCGTAGACATCACACAGCAACACAGCACAGCAGCATACGCGCATACATAGCTAGCAAGGCGCAGCAGCAGCATCACGGCATGGCCAGCATCTCTACGAGGAGAAGCAGGCCAGTGGCCAGAGCTAGACAAGAAGAGGAGGAGAAGAGGTAGGACAGGTAGAAAAGGAGAAGGAGGAGCACATACCGGGGAGGAGATGGCCGACACGGCCATGGAGGCCACGGCGGCGCACGCCAGAGCACACGGCGGCACCAGGCCTGGCCAAGACAAGCCCAGGCGACCACCCCAGCACCCCAGCGCTGCACCACGCGCCCTGGGGAGCGCCAGGAAGAAGAGCCACGGCATCTCCAACGCGCGGCGGCGACGGACGCCGAAGGCCTGGCGCACGGGAGGGTTGATGGCGAGCGAATAGGGACGCAAGCGTCAGATCGACGCGGTCCATCAGGTCCGCCGTCGAGAGGCGATTCAGATCCACACGATCTTGCCGGCGGGGATGGCCGGTGGCGGCCGGAGTAATTCGGCGATGGCGCAGGCGGCCACGGCGTCGCGAGAGCGAGGGGGCTAGGGTTCGCGAGAGAGAAGGGGAAGGGGACGGGCGTGTCCGACCGAGCTCGACGTGCGGCTCGGGTTAGGGTTAACCCACTGGGCCACCCTGACATGTGGGCCCAGGGGTGTTTTAGACATTTCATAATTCCAATTAAAACAGAAACTTTGAAAATGCATAGAAAATGATAAATAGCACTAAAAAAATAATTAAAAATATAAAAACCACTCAGGAGAAAATTCTCTATCATAATAAAATATGAAAAGGAATTTTTGAAGACAAACAAGACTAAGTCCAAATTTGATGATTAAAATAATCATTTAAATCACACCTGATATTTTCAATGATGAAAATAAGTCCATAAATGCTTTTGGACTTTAATAACACCTTGACAACATTTCAAGGTTGTATTTTACCCTAAACAGAGTATCCCTAAATCATTCTTAGTATTAACCTCTCACATGAAATGATAAGACATCGGAAGGGGGGACAAAACCTAAAAATGGAATCATGCATAAATGCTTCTTTAACCATTGCCCTTATCGGACAATGATGATATTTTTCAGCAACAGAGGACAAGGGTCAGTCCACACCATCCAACTGCAACACTTTGCAGTGTTCATGCAAGTTCATCACTTGCTCATGTCATTTGAGTATTTTTACCAAATTACTTGCAAAGTACTATATTTATCACTATTGCATCAAAAGCAAAACCACTACTTTCATAACTATGAATATGACTATGTGGTTGGCAATGGAACCATGGATTGTGTTGATATGGTGGAGGTTCCATTGCAAGGGTTTATATCCATCTAGGATTAAACAAAAAATGTCGTCCAGTGATTCTTGTGCTGTAATACCCGTGTTAACCATAAGATCCGGAGTGGAACGGAGTAGTCAAAAGTGTTTCCACCTCTCGTTCATCAACAGACGCACTTTACCGTAGTACACTTGTAATCCAAGGGGGCAAGCGGTGAGGCTGGGGAGTCCTAAGTCCCCACGACATTATCCGTAGTACACTTGTCGCCCGAAGGAGCAATCGGTGAGGCTGGGGAGTCCTAAGTCCGCACGGTATTGCGGTCTATGAGGGGTTGCAACGACCGGCGAAGGTATCAGGCTGTTGTGCCTGGTATTAGTCGAGGTCGGATGGTATCCTTTGGATACGCTGACCGGCGAGGACCCAAGGTCGGAATTGCAACAAAGGGTGGGTGTTCGAGGTAGCGGAGGAACATGATTGGATAGACCTTATACCGGGCCTCACACCGAAGGAAGTGTGGACGGGAAAGCTGCCCGGTTGGCACCAAGGTTAAGATCTCTTATGGGTAAAGCAACACACCTCTGCGAGTGTAATGAATCGTGACCTGTCACTCCCTGTTCCGGGATATGGAAGCTACGACGCTGTCGGAAAGGAACTCCATGAAGTTCTAGTAAACCGGTGAAGGCTGACGGACATAGTTCTTCGAATAAAAGCAACCTCTTGAAGAAATGATTGTCAAAACCTGCATTGGTATTAGACTTTACGGTCCGATATCGTAGCTAGTGCATTAAACACCTCTTTTCTATAATGAACTTGTTGAGTACGCTCGTACTCATACCACTCTTAAATCCACAGCTAGATTGTACGAATCGACTGGAGGAGGACAACGACGACCATGAAGGATCCGAAGTCATCGGCTATGAAGAACCAGACCTCTCTGGAGGTGTTGAAGGTGTAGACTACCTTATAGTCTACGGAACCGGGGAGGGTTCCGGAGGAGAGCAAGTTTAGATCTACCAAGTAGTAGTAGCATCCGAGCAGTACAAACTCTTAGTACTTAACTGCTCGAGGAGAATAAATGTATAACCTAGTAAGCCTTTTATATTGTAAGTTAAGTTGGGTTCGCCTCGAACCCAGGAGTATTCCTCTTAGGACCCAAGAGGAGCTCCGAGATGATATGTATATGTTGCTTGTAATAATAAATGAATGAGTTATGGACCTGCTATGTTCTGTTGTACTACTCTGAGGGATGTAATATTTGCGGATTGGTACTTCGTGAATGTTATATCAACGACTAGTATACTACAACATGCAGTGGTATGCAGGGTCAACACATGGAACTCATTAACTACAAGTATATCCTCCAGGTTTACTTCCTTCATGCTATTCAACTGTAACTCTACCTTAATCTGGGTATGTTTATCTCCTTGGTAGATCATTCTACTTCCATCGGGGCTTTTCAGTGATACTGTTTTGTTTACACAATCTATCAAGGCTCCATTTGACTCTAACCAATTCATACCAAGAATGACATCAATGTCCTTCATCGGTAGAATGAACAGTGTCACGTCAAACGCACACTTATTGATCATAATGACCTGTCTCTGTTTGGTGTGGGTTACTACTATCGTTCCCCCCGCAGAAAGTATGGTTATAGGTGTATCTAACTTAGTGCAACTAATCCCATGTTTGATGATGAATTGTTGAGATATGAATGATGTAGTTACACCAGTATCAAAAAGTACTTTGCCAGGATGAGTGAGTATCTGAAGCGTACCTATCACTGCCTGATCGGAGTTCACCACCTCCTCCAAGCTGGTGCAGTTCAACTTTCCGAAGGGCTTCTTGTTCTTCCAATTCCCTCCGGTGTTCCCGCTTCTGTTCCCACCTCCTCCTGACGGTCCTCCTCCATTTCTTTTCTTAGGGCAATCCTTCAACATGTGCCCTTCCTGACGACACCCAAAGCATATAATTTTGGGCTTCTTGCAATCTTTAGAGACATGTCCTTTAAATCCACAGTTATGGCAAATAATCTGGTTTGCCACCTGGAATCCTTGGTTCCTCCTGTTGTTGTTGTTGTTGTTGTTGTTGTTGTTGTACCTTGGCTTGAAACTCAAGCTGGTATTGGGCTTGTTGCTGACAAACCTTTTCGGCTCAAATTTAGCCTTCTTTCTCTTCTCCTCTTGCAGCTGTTTAAAGTCATCTTCAAGAGTGATGGCTGCATCCACCAACTCCTGAAACTCGGTAGCTCTCAGCATCCTGAGCTGTACCTTAAACTGAGGATTCAATCCTCTCATAAACCTCTTCTTTTTCTTGTCCTCGGTGTTGACCTCCTCAACGGCGTACCGGGACAATCCAGAAAACTCCCTGACGTAAGTCAGGATAGCCTTATCTTTTTGCTTGAGACTTTCAGGGACATTGGATTCCCTGAACTTCAACTGTGGTGACCCTGCATACCACTGCATGTTGTAGTATGCCAGTCGTTGATATAACATTCACGAAGTACCAATCCGCAAATATTACATCCCTCAGAGTAGTACAACAGAACATAGCAGGTCCATAACTCATTCATTTATTATTACAAGCAACATATACATGTCATCTCGGAGTTCCTCTTGGGTCCTAAGAGGAATACTCCTGGGTTCGAGGTGAACCCACTCAACTTACAATATAGAAGTCTTACTAGATTATACATTTATTCTCAACGAGGAGTTAAGTACTAAGAGTTCGTACCGCTCGGATACTACTACTACTCGATAGGTCTATGCTTGATCTCCTCCGGAACCCTCCCCGGTTCCGTAGACGATGAGGTAATCTACTCCTTCGATACCTCCGGAGAGGTCTGGTTCTTCATAGAAGATGTCCTCTGCTCCTTCGGGGTCGTCGTTGTCCTCCTCAAGTCGATTCAGACAATCTAAGCAGGGGATTTAAGAGTGGTATGAGTACGAGCGTACTCAACAAGTTCATTATAGAAAAGAGGTGTTTAATGCACTAGCTACGATATCAGACCAAGAAAGTCTAATACCAATGCAGGTTTTGATAATCATTTCTTCAAGAGGTTGCTTTTATTCAGAAGAACTATGTCCGTCAGCCTTCACCGGTTTACTAGAACTTCATGGAGTTCCTTTCCGGCAGCGTTCGCAGTTCCAAATCCTGGAACAGGGAGTGACAGGTCACGGTTCATTACACTCTGCAGAGGTGTGTTGCTTTACCCATAAGAGATCTTAACTTTGATGCCAACCGGGCAGCTTTCCCATCCACACTTCCTTTGGTGTGAGGCCCGGTATAAGGTCATAGCCAATCATATTCCTCCGCTACCTCGCACACCCACCCTTTGTTGCAATGCCCGACCCTGGGTCCTCGCCGGTCCTCTTATACCAATTAAGGATGGACCCCGACCACGACGACGATCCGGGACTAGTTAACCAAACTCCTTCGCCGGTAGATGCAACCCATCATAGACCACATTACCGTGGGGAATTAGAATGGGATCCCCACCCCACCGCTTGCCCAACCTGGGTCAAGTGTCTACGGTAAGCGCATCCGTTGATGTACGAGAGGTGGAAATACAATTGACTATTCCGTCCCACTCCAGATCTTATGGTTAACACGAGTTTTACGGCACAAGAATCACTGGACGACATTTGTTGTTTAATCCTAGATGGATATCAACCCTTGCAATGGAACCTCCACCATATCAAGACAATCCATGGTTCCATTGCCCACCACTTAGTCATAATCATAGTTATGAAAATAGTGGTTTTGCTTTTTATGCAATAGCGATAAACATAGTACCTTGCAAGTAATTTGGTAAAAATACTCAAATGACATGAGCAAGTGATGAACTTGCCTGAACACTGCAAAGTGTTGAAGTTGGATGGTGTGGACTGACCCTTGTCCTCTGTTGCTAAAAAATAGCATCATTGTTCGATAAGGGCAATGGTTAAAGAAGCAATTATGCATGATTCAGCTTTTAGGGTTTGTTCCCCCCTTTTCAGATGTTTATTATTTCATGTAAGAGGTGAATACTAAGAATGATTTAAGGATACTCTGTTTAGGGTTATATACTACCTTGAAATGTTGTCAAGGTGTTTTTAAAGTCCAAAAGAGTTTATGGACTTATTTTCATTATTGAAAATATAAAGTGTGATTTTAATGATTATTTTAATCATCAATTTAGGACTTATTCTTAGTTGTCTTCAAAAATTCCTTTTGATATTTTATTCTGATAGAGAATTTCATGCTGAGCAGTTTTCATATTTTTTATTATTTTTTTAGAGCTTTACTCATTTTCTATTTAATTTAAAAGTTTCTATTTTAAATGGATTATGAAAAGACTAGTTTGCCCCTTGGGCCCACCTGTCAGGCGGTCGAGCTGGTTAGGTTGGACCAGCCCACTGGGCTCGGTCCAACCGACCCAGTCGCGTCGTCTTCCTCGTTTCTCCCTAACCCTAATCCCCTTCGGGCTCCCGCGACACCAAAATCGCCTCCGCCGTCGCTGCATTCTTCTGGTCGCTTCCGGCCATCCCCGTCGGCGAGATCGGTCGCAAAAGAACGGCCGCTCGATGGCGCAATGATCGGTCCGCGCTGATCTGCGTTTCTTCACCGCCACCGTTCGCCCCCAACGCATCTGCGACACGGCCGTGGGGTTCCGCGGCGATTCTTTGCTCGCCGGCGAACCGCACGCGTTGGCACGGCCGTGGGCCTCGCCGTGGTGGTGCTGGGGCATCTATGCTCGGCGACGCCTTGCCTGGCTGCGGCCTGGCGCTGCCGTGGTCGGCCCGTGCCGCCGTGCCGCCATGGGCACGCTGCGGTGCTCTGCTCCAGGTGTGTTCGCCTCCTTCTCTCTCTGTCTTGTTCTACCTCCTCTCCTTCCTCTGGATGCCCTGGCATCCACTTTGGTGTGCTGCTGCTACGCCTATGTGCTCTGCTGCTGTGCGTGCTGTGGATGTGCGTATGCTGTTGTGCTCTCTGCTGTTGCCATAGATTCTAGCTGCTGTGCTGTGCTGCTGCCATGCGTATGTTGCTGCTGTGCATAAGCTGCTTCTGTGTGTGCTGCTCTTCTCTATATCTTGCTGTTGTAACTCTTGAGCTCTTGCTCAAGAGCATACAGTGATGCTTATGCTCTATTAAATTGTTCCTGCTATTGCTATATGGCTCCTGCCTCTCCTGTGTGTGCATTTCCTTGCCCCTGGCTTGATCATGATGCATGATCCTTGCATTATGCAAGTGCCAGTGCTCCTAGTGTGCTATCCCTTGTGCTATAATTCCTGGAAATGCTTCATTGAACATGCTTGTTGGCTAGGCAGCACCATCCAATGATGGTGTGCTTCTGGATACAATTATATTTAGCTCATTTGCTTATCTGTGGTACATTTGTTCATGTCCTGTGGCTGATTTAATTATCTGGTCCATGAGTTGATGCTAGAATTAATTCTAGCATGCTTTAGCATGCTCTAGCAAGCTTCTGATGATCATGTGATCATCAGTTGCTTGTAAAAGCTGCTGTATTATTACTGTGCCTTATTACTGCTAGTCCTTGTGTCTGCGTGACACCAAATTCTGTACTGGTGCATGCTTTTGCTTGCTCAAGCAGTTGCTGATGCTTGTAATGATCCATTGGATCATCTACAAGGTTCTAATGCTTTGCTTACTTGTATGATTCACTTATCTGTATTACCTGCATTTACTAAAATGGATAAGTGATGTGAACTGCTTGCAGTAATGATCATTTCATTGAGTTTGGCAGGGCTAGATGGATGCCAACACTTGGTTGTGTACCCTAGCCCTCCTTTTGAACCCTACAGGGTGATGATAACTGTGCATGGCTTATTAGTTTGGACTGATTCAGTTGTTGAGGTGACCTTGACAGCAATTCATTGCTGTTTAGGTAGCTCCCACCTTTGTTGGCTTGCTGTGGCTTAGTGAATGCATTACTGGTTAATTTCCTTGTTGAATTACCAGTGATCTTTGATGTTGACTGATGGCGCGTGAAACACACGTCTGTTGGGAACCCCAAGAGGAAGGTGTGATGCGTACAGTAGGAAGTTTTCCCTCAGTAAGAAACCAAGGTTATCGAACCAGTAGGAGATGAAGGCCACGTGAGGGTTGTTGGTGAAGGAGTGTAGTGCGGCGCAACACGAGGGATTCCGGCGCCAACGTGGAACCTGCACAACACAATCAAAATACTTTGCCCCAACTTAACAGTGAGGTTGTCAATCTCACCTGGCTTGCTGTAAACAAAGGATTAAACGTATGGTGTGGAGAATGATGTTTGCTTGCGAAGAACAACAGAGAACAGAGTTTGCAGTAGATTGTATTTCAGATGTAAAAGAATGGACCGGGGTCCACAGTTCACTAGTGGTGCCTCTCCAATAAGATAAATAGCATGTTGGGTGAACAAATTACAGCTGAGCAATTGACAAATAGAGATGCACATACATATATCATGATGATTACTATGAGATTTAATCAGGGCATTACGACAAAGTACATAGACCGCTATCCAGCATGCATCTATGCCTAAAAAGTCCACCTTCGAGTTAGCATCCGCACCCCTTCCGGTATTAAGTTGCAAACAACAGACAATTGCATTAAGTATGGTGCGTAATGTAATCAACACAAATATCCTTAGACAAAGCATTGATGTTTTATCCCTAGTGGCAACGAGACATCCACAACCTTAGAAATTTCATCACCTTGTCCCAGATTCAATGGAGGTATGAACCCACTATCGAGCATAAATACTCCCTCTTGGAGTCACAAGTATCAACTTGGCCAGAGCCTCTACTAGCAACGGAGAGCATGCAAGAACATAAACAACACATATATGATAGATTGATAATCAACTTGACATAGTATTCAATATTCATCGGATCCCAACAAACACAACATGTAGCATTACAAATAGACGATCTTGATCATGATAGGCAGCTCACAAGATCTAAACATGATAGCACAAGAGGAGAAGACAACCATCTAGCTACTGCTATGGACCCATAGTCCAAGGATGAACTACTCACACATCAGTCCGGAGGCGATCATGGTGATGTAGAGTCCTCCGGGTGATGATTCCCCTCTCCGGCAGGGTGCCGGAGGCGATCTCCTGAATCCCCCGAGATGGGATTGGCGGCGGCGGTGTCTTTGGAACTTTTTCCGTATCGTGGCTCTCGGTAGTAGGGTTTTCGCGACGGAGAGTATAAGTAGGTGGAAGGGTAGAGTCGGTAGGCTCACGAGGGGCCCGCACCATAGGGCGGCGCGGGCCCCTCCTTGGCCGCGCCGCCATGTGGTGTCGCCACCTCGTGGCCCCACTTCGTATCTCCTTCGGTCTTCTGGAAACTTCGTGGAAAAATAAGACCCTGGCGTTCGTTTCGTCCAATTCCGAGAATATTTCCTGTGTAGGATTTCTGAAACCAAAAACAGCACAAAACAGGAACTGGCGCTTCGGCATCTCGTTAATAGGTTAGTGCCGGAAAATGCATAATAATGATGTAATGTGTGTATAAAACATGTGAGTATTGTCATAAAACTAGCATGGAACATAAGAAATTATAGATACGTTTGAGACGTATTAAGAATCCCCAAGCTTAGTTCCTACTCGCCCTCGAGTAGGTAAAAGATAACAAGGATAATTTCTGAAGTGACATGCTATCATAATCTTGATCAATACTATTGTAAAGCATATGAGATGAATGAAGTGATTCGAAGCAATGGTAAAGACAATGACTAAACAACTGAATCATATAGCAAAGACTTTTCATGAATAGTACTTTCAAGACGAGCATCAATAAGACTTGCATAGGAGTTAACTCATAAAGCAATAAATTCTTAATAGAAAGTTTTGAAGCAACACAAAGGAAGATATAAGTTTCAGCAGTTGCTTTCAACTTCAACATGTATATCTCATGGATGTATATCCCATGGATGATTGTCAACACAAAGTAATATGATGAATGCAAATAAGCAAATATGTAGGAATCAATGCACACAGTTGACACAAGTGTTTGCTTCTAAGATAGAAGGAAGTAGGTAAACTGACTCAACATAAAGTAAAAGAAAGGCCCTTCGCAGAGGGAAGCATGGATTACTATTTTTGTGCTAGAGCTTTTCATTTTGAAAACATAGAAACAATTTTGTCAACGGTAGTAATAATTCATATGTGTTATGCATAAGACATCCTATAAGTTGCAAGCCTCATGCATAGAATACCAATAGTGCTCGCACCTTGTCCTAATTAGCTTGGATTTACATGGATTATCATTGCATAACATATGTTTCAACCAAGTGTCACAAAGGGGTACCTCTATGTCGCCTGTACAAAGGTCCAAGGAGATAGATCGCATTTGATTTCTCGTTTTTGATAAATCTCAACTTAGGACATCCATACCGGGACAACATATAAAACAGATAATGGACTCCTCTTTAATGCATAAGCATTCAACAACAGATAATATTCTCATAAGAGGTTGAGGATTGATGTCCAAACTGAAACTTCTACCATGATTCATGGCTTTAGTTAGCGGCCCAATGTTCTTCTCTAACAATATGCATACTCAAACCATTTGATCATGATAAATCACCCTTACTTCAGACAAGACGAACATGCATAGCAACTCACATGATATTCAACAAAGGTGTAATAGTTGATGGCGCCCCAGAAACATGGTTACCGCTCAACAAGCAACTTATAAGAAATAAGATACATAAGCTACATATTCAATACCACAATAGTTTTTAAGGCTATTTTCCCATGAGCTATATATTGCAAAGACAAGGAATGAAATTTTAAAGGTATCACTCAAGCAATTTACTTTGGAATGGCAGAGAAATACCACATAGTAGGTAGGTATGGTGGACACAAATGGCATAGTTTTTGTCTCAAGGATTTGGATGCACGAGAAGTATTCCATCTCAGTACAAGGCTTTGGCTAGCAAGGTTGTTTGAAGCAAACACAAGTATGAACCGGTACAACAAAACTTACATAAGAACATATTGCAAGGATTATAAGAATCTACACTGTCTTCCTTGTTGTTCAAACACTTCACCAGAAAATATCTAGACTTTAGAGAGACCAATCACGCAAACCAAATTTCAACAAGCTCTATGGTAGTTCTTCATTAATAGGTGCAAAGTACATGATGCACGAGCTTAAACATGATCTATTTGAGCACAACAATTGCCAAGTATCAAATTATTCAAGACAATATACCAATTACCACATGAAGCATTTTCTGTTTCCAACCAAATAATAATGAACGAAGCAGTTTCAACCTTCGCCATGAACATTAAAAGTAAAGCTAAGAACACCAGTGTTCATATGAAACAGAGGAGCGTGTCTCTCTATCACACAAAGAATGCTAGGATCCGATTTTATTCAAACAAAAACAAAAATAAAAACATACAGACGCTCCAAGTAAAGCACATAAGATGTGACGGAATAAAAATATAGTTTCACTAGAGGTGACCTGATAAGTTGTCGATGAAGAAGGGGATGCCTTGGGCATCCCCAAGCTTAGATGCTTGAGTCTTCTTGAAATATGCATGGATGAACCACGGGGGCATCCCCAAGCTTAGACTTTTCACTCTTCTTGATCATATTGTATCATCCTCCTCTCTTGACCCTTGAAAACTTCCTCCACACCAAACTCAAAACAAACTCATTAGAGGGTTAGTGCATAATCAAAAATTCACATATTCAGAGGTGACATAATCATTCTTAACACTTCTGGACATTCCTCAAAGCTACTGAAAGTTAATGGAACAAAGAAATCCATTCAACATAGCAAAAGAGGAAATGCGAAATAAAAGGCAGAATCTGTCAAAACAAAACAGTCTGTAAAGATGAATTTTTTTGAGGCACTTAACTTGCTCAGATGAAAAAGCTCAAATTGAATGAAAGTTGCGTACATATCTGAGGATCACTCATGAAAATTGGAAGATTTTTCTGAGTTACCTACAGAGAGTCCTACTCAAATTCGTGATAGCAAGAAATTTGTTTCTGCGCAGCAATCCAAATCTAGTATCAACCTTACTGTCAAAGACTTTACTTGGCACAACAATGCAATAAAATAAAGATAAGGAGAGGTTTCTACAGTAGTAACAACTTCCAAGACTCAATATAAAACAAAAGTGTAGAAGTAAAATAATGGGTTGTCTCCCATAAGCGCTTTTCTTTAACGCCTTTTAGCTAGGAGCAGAAAGTGTGAATCAAGTAACATCGAGAGATGAAGCATTAACATCATTACCAGGGGAGTTGGGAGTTTACTCAACAATGCATTGTATCTTGTCTATGTAAGTCTCAGAGGCTCCTCTTTCATTACTTTTAGGCTTACTATCCTCCTCAAATAAATTTTCAGGAACAATCCAATCAAAATTCTTTTCTATTGCCTCATGCATTCCCATGAGCTTAAGAGGTATTGATACTTTAATCTCCCCCTCACAATTGGTTTTATTAGTGTACTTTAGCCTATCTTTTTTCCATCTTTTCAAGGGTACTTGCAAAATTAGTATAAAAGCCAAGCATCTTATGTTGAATAAAGACTTTTCTAGCTTCTTCAGCTACATCACCAAATTCTTTAAGAAGGGTTTCTAAAACAAAATCTTTCTTCTCTCCTTCTTTCATATCAGAAAGTGTAAGAAACATATGTTGCATTATAGGATTAAGATTAACAAATCTAGCTTCCAACATGTGCACTAAAGAAGCAGCAGCAATTTCATAAGTAGGAGAAAGTTCTACCAAAGATCTATCTTCAAAATCTTTAACCGTACTAACATGAGTGAAAAATTCTTCTATATTATCTCTTCCAATGATAGACCCACGCCCTACCGGTATATCTTTCAAACTGAACTTAGGAGCAAGCATGATGAAATAAACAAAAGGTAAATAAAGTAAATGCAAGTAACTAATTTTTTGTGTTTTTAATATAGAGAACGCAAACAAGACAGTAAATAAAGTAAACAAGTAACTAATTTTTTTGTATTTTTGATATAGAGAAAGCAAACAAAGCAGTAAATAAAGTAAAGTAAAGCAAGACAAAAACAAAGTAAAGAGATTGGATGTGGGAGACTCCCCTTGCAGCGTGTCTTGCTCTCCCCGGCAACGGCGCCAGAAAAATTACTTGATGGCGCGTGAAACACACGTCTGTTGGGAACCACAAGAGGAAGGTGTGATGCGTACAGCAGCAAGTTTTCCCTCAGTAAGAAACCAAGGTTATCGAACCACTAGGAGATGAAGGCCACGTGAAGGTTGTTGGTGAAGGAGTGTAGTGTGGTGCAACACCAGGGATTCCGGCGCCAACGTGGAACCTGCACAACACAATCAAAATACTTTGCCCCAACTTAACAGTGAGGTTGTCAATCTCACCGGCTTGCTGTAAACAAAGGATTAAACGTATGGTGTGGAGAATGATGTTTGCTTGCGAAAAACAACAGAGAACAGAGTTTGCAGTAGATTGTATTTCAGATGTAAAAGAATGGACCGGGTCCATAGTTCACTAGTGGTGTCTCTCCAATAAGATAAATAGCATGTTGGGTGAACAAATTACAGTTGGGCAATTGACAAATAGAGATGCACATACATATATCATGATGATTACTATGAGATTTAATCAGGGCATTACGACAAAGTACATAGACCGCTATCCGACATGCATCTATGCCTAAAAAGTCCACCTTTAGGTTAGCATCCGCACCCCTTCCAGTATTAAGTTGCAAACAACAGACAATTGCATTAAGTATGGTGTGTAATGTAATCAACACAAATATCCTTAGACAAAGCATTGATGTTTTATCCCTAGTGGCAACAACACATCCACAACCTTAGAACTTTCTGTCACTGTCCCGGATTCAATGGAGGCATGAACCCACTATCGAGCATAAATACTCCCTCTTGGAGTCACAAGTATCAACTTGGCCAGAGCCTCTACTAGCAACGGAGAGCATGCAAGAACATAAACAACACATATATGATAGATTGATAATCAACTTGACATAGTATTCAATATTCATCGGATCCCAACAAACACAACATGTAGCATTACAAATAGACGATCTTGATCATGATAGGCAGCTCACAAGATCTAAACATGATAGCACAAGAGGAGAAGACAACCATCTAGCTACTGCTATGGACCCATAGTCCAAGGATGAACTACTCACACATCAGTCCGTAGGCGATCATGGTGATGTAGAGTCCTCCGGGTGATGATTCCCCTCTCCGGCAGGGTGCCGGAGGCGATCTCCTGAATCCCCCGAGATGGGATTGGCGGCGGCGGCGTCTCTGGAACTTTTTTCATATCATGGCTCTCGGTAATAGGGTTTTCGCGACGGAGAGTATAAGTAGGCGGAAGGGCAGAGTCGGGAGGCTCACGAGGGGCCCACACCATAGGGCGGCGCGGGCCCCTCCTTGGCTTCGCCGCCATGTGGTGTCGTCACCTCGTGGCCCCACTTCGTATCTCCTTCGGTCTTCTGGAAACTCCGTGAAAAAATAAGACCCTGGGCGTTCGTTTCGTCCAATTCCGAGAATATTTCTTGTGTAGGATTTCTGAAACAAAAAACAGCACAAAACAGGAACTGGCGCTTCGGCATCTCGTTAATAGGTTAGTGCTGGAAAATGCATAATAATGATGTAATGTGTGTATAAAACATGTGAGTATTTCTCCTATAAATGTTCAAATACTACCCGGCCATCCAAGGCACCTGAGAGGGCAAATGAATCTGGGTCGTTGGTTTTGCCCAGCCATATCCCACTTTTCACTACAGCCGTTCGATCGGTAATATTTTTCCTCACTCGCTCAGCTTCCCGTGGAGTCCATGACGCATGGGGCCAGCTACATGCGAGGCCCGACGGTCAGAGACAGCCACGGGTGCTCGTTGGCGTCGCCTTCCGTCTGGAGCCGCGTGGAATGGTGAAAACCTAGATCGCGAGTCCCCGATTCACTCCCCAATCCCCGTCCGTCCTCTCATCCCCAATCAACGTCTCTCCTCCTCCCCAACCGTGGCGGCGCGCGTGGAGGAGCGGAAAGGGATGGCGGTGACCCGTGCGGTGCCAGCGGTGGCGGACTCACCCTTCCCCGCGCGCGAGGAGAAGAGGTCGGGGAGGCGCGGGACAAGCACGAGGGAGGCACCGTCAGGAGTTTCTAGAGGAGACCGGATAGAGGCATTGGAGCTCGCGTCGCTAGAGACGGGGAGGTGCGGTGGAGCACGTGCCTCTACTCCGTCGCGGTCGCGGTCGCCAACTCCGAGCTCGCCCACGTCGCCCTCGTCCCGCCGCTCGTCACCTCCATGTTCTGGACATGTCTCTCCCTTGTCGGCGCAGATGCGGGTGGAATATTGGCGGCGGCTCAGGCCAAGGGAAGGAGAACCAAGATCTAGGTCGGTGCGCTCTTTTTGCCCTCTCCTTCCTCTCGTCTCCCTCCTCCGGCCGAGATCTGGGGCAGCACACATCATGGCCGGAGCAGTTCCTCACGTCCTCAGCCGCCTCTCCTCGATGATTGTTGCTTCAGGAGCTGCACCTGGTGATGGCGTGTATTTCACACGTTCGTTGGGCAACCCCAAGAGGAAGGTATGATGCGCACAGCAGCAAGTTTTCCCTCAGAAAGAAACCAAGGTTTATCGAACCAGGAGGAGCCAAGAAGCACGTTGAAGGTTGATGGCGGCGGGATGTAGTGCGGCGCAACACCGGTGATTCCGGCGCCAACGTGGAACCTGCACAACACAACCAAAGTACTTTGCCCCAACGAAACAGGTGAGGTTGTCAATCTCACCGGCTTGCTCGTAACAAAGAGTTAACCGTATTGTGTGGAAGATGATTATTTGCAGAAAACGAGTAGAACAAGTATTGCGATAGATTGTATTTCGAGTAAGAGAATTGGACCGGGGTCCACAGTTCACTAGAGGTGTCTCTCCCATAAGACAAACAACATGTTGGGTGAACAAATTACAGTTGGGCAATTGACAAATAAAGAGAGCATGACCATGCACATACATATCATGATGAGTATAGTGAGATTTAATTGGGCATTACGACAAAGTACATAGACCGTCATCCAACCGCATCTATGCCTAAAAGTCCACCTTCGAGGTTATCATCCGAACCCCTCCAGTATTAAGTTGCAAAGCAACGGACAATTGCATTAAGTATGGTGTGTAATGTAACTAGTGACTACATCCTTGAACATAGCACTAATGTTTTATCCCTAGTGGCAACAAGACAACACAACCTTAGAACTTTTCATCACTCTGTCCCGAGTGTCAATGCAGGCATGAACCCACTATCGAGCATAAGTACTCCCTCTTGGAGTTACAAGCATCTACTTGGCCAGAGCATCTACTAGTAACGGAGAGCATGCAAGATCATAAACAACACATAGCATAACTTTGATAATCAACATAACAAGTATTCTCTATTCATCGGATCCCAACAAACGCAACATATAGAATTACGGATAGATGATCTTGATCATGTTAGGCAGCTCACAAGATCCGACAATGATAGCACAATGGGGAGAAGACAACCATCTAGCTACTGCTATGGACCCATAGTCCAGGGGTAGACTACTCACACATCACACCGGAGGCGACCATGGCGGCGTAGAGTCCTCCGGGAGATGATTCCCCTCTCCGGCGAGGGTGCCGGAGGCGATCTCCTCGGATCCCCGAGATGGGATCGGCGGCGGCGGCGTCTCCGGAAGGTTTTCCGTATCGTGGTTCTCGGTATCGGGGGTTTCGTCACGGAGACTTTTTATAGGCGGAAGGGCAGGTCAAGAGGCGGCACGGGGGCCCCACACTACGGGCCGGCGCGGCCAAGGGGGGGCGCGCCGCCCTATAGTGTGGCCCCTCCGTGGCCCCTCTTCGTCTCTCCTTCGGACTTCCGGAAGCTTCGTGAGAAAATAGGCCCTCGGGCTTTGATTTCGTCCAATTCCGAGAATATTTCCTTACTAGGATTTCTGAAACCAAAAACAGCGAAAACAAGCAATCGGCACTTCGGCATCTTGTTAATAGGTTAGTTCCGGAAAATGCACGAATATGACATAAAGTGTGCATAAAACATGTAGATAACATCAATAATGTGGCATGGAACATAAGAAATTATCGATACGTCGGAGACGTATCAGCATCCCCAAGCTTAGTTCTCGCTCGTCCCGAGCAGGTAAAATGATAACACGGATAATTTCCGGAGTGACATGCCATCATAATCTTGATCATACTATTTGTAAAGCATATGTAGTGAATGCAGCGATCGAAACAATGTATATGACATGAGTAAACAAGTGAATCATATAGCAAAGACTTTTCATGAATAGCACTTCAAGACAAGCATCAATAAGTCTTGCATAAGAGTTAACTCATAAAGCAATAATTCAAAGTAGAGATATTGAAGCAACACAAAAGAAGACTAAGTTTCAGCGGTTGCTTTCAACTTGTAACATGTATATCTCATGGATATTGTCAACATAGAGTAATATAATAAGTGCAATAAGCAAGTATGTAGGAATCAATGCACAGTCCACACAAGTGTTTGCTTCTTGAGGTGGAGAGAAATAGGTGAACTGACTCAACATTGAAAGTAAAAGAATGGTCCTCCATAGAGGAAAAGCATCGATTGCTATATTTGTGCTAGAGCTTTGATTTTGAAAACATGAAACAATTTTGTCAACGGTAGTAATAAAGCATATGCATCATGTAAATTATATCTTATAAGTTGCAAGCCTCATGCATAGCGTACTAATAGTGCCCGCACCTTGTCCTAATTAGCTTGGACTACCGGGTCATCACAATGCATTGTTTTTACCAAGTGTCACAAAGGGGTACCTCTATGCCGCCCGTACAAAGGTCTAAGGAGAAAGCTCGCATTGGATTTCTCGCTATTGATTATTCTTCAACTTAGACATCCATACCGGGACAACATAGACAACGGATAATGGACTCCTCTTTTATGCATAAGCATATACCAACAATTAATAATTTTCTCATTTGAGATTTGAGGATTGTTGTCCAAAACTGAAACTTCCACCATGGAGCATGGCTTTAGTTAGCGGCCCGATGTTCTTCTCTAACATATGCATGCTTAACCATATGGTGGTAGATCTCTCTTGCTTCAGACAAGACGAACATGCATAGCAACTCACATGAAATTCAACAATGAATAGTTGATGGCGTCCCCGAGTGAACATGGTTATCGCACAACAAGCAACTTAATAAGAGATAAAGTGCATAATTACATATTCAATACCACAATAGTTTTTAAGCTATTTGTCCCATGAGCTATATATTGCAAAGGTGAATGATGGAATTTTAAAGGTAGCACTCAAGCAATTTACTTTGGAATGGCGGAAAAATACCATGTAGTATAGGTAGGTATGGTCGACACAAATGGCATAGTGGTTGGCTCAAGTATTTTGGATGCATGAGAAGTATTCCCTCTCGATACAAGGTTTAGGCTAGCAAGGCTTATTTGAAACAAACACAAGGATGAACCGGTGCAGCAAAACTCACATAAAAGACATATTGAAAACATTATAAGACCCTACACCGTCTTCCTTGTTGTTCAAACTCAATACTAGAAATTATCTAGACCTTAGAGAAACCAAATATGCAAACCAAATTTTAGCATGCTCTATGTATTTCTTCATTAATGGGTGCAAAGCATATGATGCAAGAGCTTAATCATGAGCACAACAATTGCCAAGTATCACATTACCCAAGACATTTATAGCAATTACTACATGTATCATTTTCCAATTCCAACCATATAACAATTTAACGAAGGAGAAACTTCGCCATGAATACTATGAGTAGAAACCAAGGACATACTTGTCCATATGCTACAGCGGAGCGTGTCTCTCTCCCATAAAGTGAATGCTAGGATCCATTTTATTCAAACAAAACAAAAAACAAAAACAAACCGACGCTCCAAGAAAAAGCACATAAGATGTGATGGAATAAAAATATAGTTTCAGGGGAGGAACCTGATAATGTTGTCGATGAAGAAGGGGATGCCTTGGGCATCCCCAAGCTTAGACGCTTGAGTCTTCTTGATATATGCAGGGGTGAACCACCGGGTGCATCCCCAAGCTTAGAGCTTTCACTCTCCTTGATCATGTTGCATCATACTCCTCTCTTGATCCTTGAAAACTTCCTCCACACCAAACTCGAAACAACTCATTAGAGGGTTAGTGCACAATATAAATTGACATATTCAGAGGTGACACAATCATTCTTAACACTTCTGGACATTGCATAATGCTACTGGACATTAGTGGATCAAAGAAATTCATCCAACATAGCGAAAGAGGCAATGCGAAATAAAAGGCAGAATCTGTCAAAACAGAACAGTTCGTATTGACGAATTTTAAAATGGCACCAGACTTGCTCAAATGAAAATGCTCAAATTGAATGAAAGTTGCGTACATATCTGAGGATCATGCACGTAAATTGGCTTAATTTTCTGAGCTACCTACAGGGAGGTGGACCCAGATTCGTGACAGCAAAGAAATCTGGAACTGTGCAGTAATCCAAATCTAGTACTTACTTTTCTATCAACGGCTTAACTTGGCACAACAAAACACAAAACTAAGATAAGGAGAGGTTGCTACAGTAGTAAACAACTTCCAAGACACAAAATAAAAACAAAGTACTGTAGGTAAAAACATGGGTTGTCTCCCATAAGCGCTTTTCTTTAACGCCTTTCAGCTAGGCGCAGAAAGTGTGTATCAAGTATTATCAAGAGATGGTGCATCGTTATCATGAGCTCCCCCATCCATAGTGGTACTAAGGGCTTTGTCAATTTTAGGCCTATAATAATACTTCTTTGGTCTAGGCACTTTAGAGACATACATAAACTTTTGCTCCTTACCCACATAAGCTTTCTCCTTATATTTAAGAGAAGAAAATGTTGAACCCAAGGTTCCCATAGCTTTTTCAAGTTCGTCAATCCTATTGATTTGATCATCATGGACAGCATTAGTTCCTAGGACACTAATTCTTTCATCAATTCCTCCTAAGGATTTATCAAGTTCATCAGTTTTATCAAGTAATATTTCCAATTTAGCTTCAATACTTGGAAAAATTTTCTCTATGGTTTCCAATTTTTTCATAACATCTTCAAGAGAGATTTCAGTTTTAACTTTATCAACAGGGGTATTCCAAATAAGCTCTCAATAATGCAACTAGCTTCTAATGCAGGAGTACTTAGGAAGTCACCTTTTGCGAGACTATCAAGAACATATCTATTCCAGCTAGAGATACCAACATAAAAATTCCTGAGTAAAATAATGGTGGAGTGCTTCTTAGTGCATCTATTATGGGCATCGCTAATTCTATACCAAGCATCTCTCAAACATTCTCCCCCTCGTTGCTTAAACGTGCGAACTTCAACTTCAGGATTACTCATTTTAGTAGTAGTAAATAAAGCGAACTAGATAAAGTAAATGCAAGTAAACTAATTTTTTTGTGTTTTCGAAATAGCAAACAAGATAGCAAATAAAGTAAAACTAGCAACTAATTTTTTTGTATTTTGATTTAGTGCAGCAAACAAAGTAGTAAATAAAACTAAGCAAGACAAAAACAAAGTAAAGAGATTGAGAAGTGGAGACTCCCCTTGCAGCGTGTCTTGATCTCCCCGGCAACGGCGCCAGAAAAAGAGCTGCTGGCGTGCAGTTGACGTGGGAGTTAGAAATCTCTGTGGTGTAATTTTCCTTCTCGTCCCCGGCAACGGTGCCAGAAAAAGAGCTTGATGGCGTGTATTTCACACGTTCGTTGGGCAACCCCAAGAGGAAGGTATGATGCGCACAGCAGCAAGTTTTCCCTCAGAAAGAAACCAAGGTTTATCGAACCAGGAGGAGCCAAGAAGCACGTTGAAGGTTGATGGCGGCGGGATGTAGTGCGGCGCAACACCGGTGATTCCGGCGCCAACGTGGAACCTGCACAACACAACCAAAGTACTTTGCCCCAACGAAACAGAGTGAGGTTGTCAATCTCACCGGCTTGCTGTAACAAAGAGTTAACCGTATTGTGTGGAAGATGATTGTTTGCAGAAAACAGTAGAACAAGTATTGCAGTAGATTGTATTTCAGTAAGAGAATTGGACCGGGGTCCACAGTTCACTAGAGGTGTCTCTCCCATAAGACAAACAGCATGTTGGGTGAACAAATTACGCTTGGGCAATTGACAAATAAAGAGAGCATGACCATGCACATACATATCATGATGAGTATAGTGAGATTTAATTGGGCATTACGACAAAGTACATAGACCGTCATCCAACTGCATCTATGCCTAAAAAGTCCACCTTCGAGTTATCATCCGAACCCCTCCGAGTATTAAGTTGCAAAGCAACGAGACAATTGCATTAAGTATGGTGCGTAATGTAACTAGTGACTACATCCTTGAACATAGCACTAATGTTTTATCCCTAGTGGCAACAGCACAACACAACCTTAGAACTTTCTGTCACCGTCCCAGGTGTCAATGCAGGCATGAACCCACTATCGAGCATAAGTACTCCCTCTTGGAGTTACAAGCATCTACTTGGCCAGAGCATCTACTAGTAACGGAGAGCATGCAAGATCATAAACAACACATAGCATAACTTTGATAATCAACATAACAAGTATTCTCTATTCATCAGATCCCAACAAACGCAACATATAGAATTACAGATAGATGATCTTGATCATGTTAGGCAGCTCACAAGATCCGACAATGATAGCACAATGGGGAGAAGACAACCATCTAGCTACTCGCTATGGACCCATAGTCCAGGGGTAGACTACTCACACATCACACCGGAGGCGACCATGGCGGCGTAGAGTCCTCCGGGAGATGATTCCCCTCTCCGGCGAGGTGCCGGAGGCGATCTCCTGGATCCCCGAGATGGGATCGGCGGCGGCGGCGTCTCCGGAAGGTTTTCCGTATCGTGGTTCTCGGTACCGGGGGTTTCGTCACGGAGACTTTTTATAGGCGGAAGGGCAGGTCAAGAGGCGGCACGGGGCCCCACACTACAGGCCGGCGCGGCCAAGGGGGCCGCGCCGCCCTATAGTGTGGCCCCTCCGTGGCCCCTCTTCATCTCTCCTTCGGACTTCGGAAGCTTCGTGAGAAAATAGGCCCCTGGGCTTTGATTTCGTCCAATTCCGAGAATATTTCCTTACTAGGATTTCGAAACCAAAAACAGCGAAAACAAGGAACTGGCACTTCGGCATCTTGTTAATAGGTTAGTTCCAGAAAATGCACGAATATGACATAAAGTGTGCATAAAACATGTAGATAACATCAATAATGTGGCATGGAACATAAGAAATTATCGATACGTCGGAGACGTATCAACTGGTCGACCTCTTTCTCCTCCTACTACCTGCTCGACAGTTGAAGCACGAACAGCTGGTACAGGATGTCCGCCCAGGTGCACGCACGCTTCTCTTCTTCCTAATTTTTGCCTCCTACCAGTGCCCTTCTCCTACAACTTCGCACTTTTCTTTGTGCAGGTGTTCGATGAAATTCCAAAAAGGTTTCGGGAGGATTGATCTCTGTAAGCCATGTGAGTTAGTTCTTCAAAAATATTAGTGCCAGTCAATCGTGACAAAACTCCTATATATTTTAGATCTACTTTTAACAATCGGATCCGCGTGTAGTGCGAATTTTTGATTCTCCCATGATGAGAAAAATGGACAATCTTGCTTATTGTTTTATGATTAAAAGTGAGCATGGCCATGTGATATCATGTATTCATGCTCTTTTAATTCTTTTTTTGTCTTGTTGTGCCTGCGTGGTTCATAAAAATATGGGGTTTCTATCCACTTTCTTGGATCAATCTTGATTTGCCATGCCTCAGCCACTCATTGGTATGGCACTGTGGCATCAGCACAGCTTTTGGTGGCCTTGGCCTTGTCCCCAAGGATGATTTAGTAGCTCTGATGCCTTCTCTCATGTTTGGCTGGCTCTAACTGCATCGATTGGTTTAATATAATTTTTGTAATCAAGTTGCAGCCTCTCATCCATTATTCATATTGGAAATAAATGTTGACTGAGTAGCTGTACAAACTGACTGATCTAATGGTTTTTTTTGTAGCATCAGTAATCACATGCAAGCGTGCATGCCCAAAAAGGAGAGAGATCTAGCCTGCTATAGTGTTAGACATCTTCTGGATATATATAGCTGTCTTAATGTATCCATGGATTTTTGAACGCCTATATTTTTCAGAATGGTAACAAGGTAACTGCTCATTAGTACGGACATAAATATATTGCTTTAAATCCTACCAATTTGTATTTCATAGCAACGATGTTTTCAAGCTTTAGAAGTGCAAAGCATATAACTGCAATTTAAACCATGCATGTCATAATATTCAGGCCTTTTGAAGTTTTTAGTCTGGATTGGCTGCATGCATTTTGAAGACTCAGGGAAACACGAAGGAGCACTGCCAAATGGATGATTTTTCTTGGGACTCTTGTGCGGTTCAAACAGCTCTAAAAATGGTACCTATTTAGTAAGGTATATCCACTTGCATCATATTAGTCAAATATAAAGAGAATATTCGATCGTGTGGTGCATATTTCAAAGAAATGGAGGTTATAGATAACCTACTTTGTTGCTAATTTTTCAGTCCTAAAGAGAATATTCTTTCGAGGTGCTTATTCTTATTGTCGTGTGAAAATTGGATCGTGTGGTGCATATTTCAAAGAAATAGAGGTTCTGCTCGACAAGATCTTGATGCTCAAGCTGGAAAGTGGTTCATATTACAACCAGGTGATGCTTTGTGACCTTCCCATATCCGCTTCTCAATTACCACATCATGTTAGCTATTTAGAAGTGTTAATTATTATGGTCATTAGTTGGCACTTACAAAAAATTGGAGGTTTTCTCGAAGTTCGGTGATTTATCCGTGATGACGAAAAGTTGTGTTAACAACTACTACATTGGTAATATAAAATGGAGCATTTTTATCGTTGAGGGTATTTATTTTATTTATGCTTGTTTTCCGTAAGCCATCTGGTCAAATGGGTTTTAGAGTTCTGCTGACTTTTATTCTATGGCCACTGCAGATCATACTGAAGTTCAGGAAGTGGCTGCATGAGGTGAGGCCGAGACCCTCTTGTTCTTGTTTCGCTTTTACCTTTCCATAGGATTCTCATGCTAGATTACCTACCGTGTAGGTGTGTTGTGTTCTTGTTTTCCCCGGGAGCGAGAACATGACCGCGTGTGTCATTGGGTGATCCAATCTGGTCAAGATCTCTGTGCAGCTTGGCAATTCAGGTACCGAAGCTTTGGGACATTCACTGCGATGAGATGGCTTATTATGTGAGAACTATCTACTCATTTGCCTTTTATTCTTGGTATGCTCTGTTTGTTTTGGCCTACGCAGTGGTTGAATGGAACATTGAGGACTTTTGGAGGGTGGCCAGTAGGATGAGCTAGATCTTTTCTTCAGAGCAAAGGTGAAATGCTGAACCCTAAACCCTATTTGTTTCTTGCAAGTTATACTTTGAGGTATTTGTTGGATTCAATCCTCCTAAATTGAGTATAAATTTGAACATACTTTGGAATAAAAAGTAGTAACTGCAGAATGGTGTTTCAGATTATAATATAAAATTTATGTTTTTCTAATGATGAATAATCCTTTACTTGCTTCTTTTTTTGGTTTGAAATTATCAGTTGAAAATAGTTATATAGCAGCAGGAATCAAGGATAAATAATTCATTAGTAGAATAATTAACACAGTTGCTTGCTCTTCTTCTCTGTTTTGTCTTCTTTTTTTCTCATAAAAAAGCACATCCTTAATTCAAAATAATTAATTTGAACTCCTGAAATGGACATCTGGGGTGGTCAAGTGTAGGCTATATTCATGTGATCTGCAGATTTGTACTCACTTGCTACTTATTAGGCTGATGCTTTTGGATATAGAGATAAACAAAATATTATATCTGGCTATAAAAGCTGTAGTGTGTGTGACTGTTTGTCTCACGCATATCGGCATATTGGAGTAGATGTAGAGATAAACAGAACATCACATCTGAATACAAGCTGAATGCGGTGTGTCATGAGTGGTTTAGTTAACCGCATAATGGAGTTCGTCTCTTGCGCCATCTTTAATTACATGTTTAAGCTTTTTTAGTTACTGTTTCGTGTGTCCTTCATGTTTACCCTTTTTTAATCACTTCATTTCTTTGTTGTCAGGCAAGTTCTATGGTTGAGAAAGAGATTCAATATTTTTGTGTGGCCATGGGCCATGAAAATGAATCTTTTGAGGATTTCGTGAAGTCACATGATGCGTACCAAGAGTACCTTATGTTTTTCCCGATGAATAATGGTCTTGCCAGTGTTGCTGGAAATGTTGATAAATTATCTTCTTTGCAAAAAAGAGTTTGAAATTGTGAAGATAATGGATGATGAAGCAAAGAAAGCTTCTTTGATACAGGTTAGCTGGGAATTGTAGTATCTCTATTAATTTTTACTTTTCTTCAGGCCACCTCTGTCATAGAGCTGGCTGTGCTAAAAGCTTCTCTGTAGTTGGTTTAGGTACACTTCTCTTTCATCTTAGGCTGTTATGTTAGCTGTCAATTTAAATGCACTATATGGAAGCCACCCTAGACTATAATGTCCTATTGGGGTGTCACAAATCAAACTTGCATGATTTGCTGAGGGATATAACTATTTAGTAATTGCTCCTGGTTTTGCTTTTTTTACTTGATATTCTGAATAGTTCTTTTGAAACAAAATTGTTTCTAGATTTTGTATGTTGATATGCAATCCTGATGATTTGCCTTTCCACACTTTTGTGCTTGTTCTGGCATGGCTCCTGAATATTGTAGAGTTCACACTTGGGTTTTTTTCCTTTTCGGATTATCTATCTTTTGTTGCTCTGGTATTGTAATGCCATGCCCCATTCAGATGATGCACGCTCCCAGCATTTGGAATTTTATTGTGCACCAGTTAGTAGAACAAATCACTATAAGTGCTTGCTCAGTACCATCATTTTGAAGATGCATTGTGCCACAACATACCAATTTATGCTTATACTTGGATTGTTCTCTTAATGGCTGCATGCCTATATGCATGAGATTAAAGGGATTCATCGTTAATCTCCAGTAAGTTGATACTACCAATCGCTCTTTCTGTATATACCGAAAATATATTTTCTTGAGTTTCATTTCAATGTATAAAGCGTGCATCCAGTGATCCAGGTTTAAAATTCAGCTCTATTTTCTCCCTTTTATCTATTTTACTTTTAGGCTTGGAGGATGGGCGACCACGCGCATCAGCCATGGTGCCACTTGCCGTCGCTTGTTTGTCTTACCCTCCACCTGAGCTCTTTTCATTTCTTCCTATTTTAGTTCTTATTTCTCGTGGATGATGCTGCATTTATGTACCAGATTATTCAGTGCATATCCTAATTTTTTTAGTGAATTAGGCCTATTTTTTAGTTTGGCACAGGGTCCCAAAATTTGCCGGCTTGGCTGTTTGTACCGCTGTTGTTTGTTCTTGCAGAATGCTTTTAGTGATTATGATGGACTGGTAATGTTTGTACTCATGTGTAGGTTGGGCTACTGGAGTCACTAAATCTTACCATGGTCGCTCCTAGGGTAAAGCATTCTATCTGGAATCATTTCTTCAGTATACGTCATTATTGAATATTCTCCTGACCTACCATTAAGAAATGTGTTGTGTGTAGCCATGCCTCCTTCCGACCTCTGTGTATAGACATTTTTCTCCAATTGCTTGTTTGTTCAGAATGGTGCATATTTTTAATAATAATCAAGAGAAGTGGTTTAATTGTATGCACTAGGCAAGTTCTGCCCTCGAGGTCATAGCCAACTACTAAAAATGAATAATTCTTTTTGTTGAGGAAGCCATTGAAAATATTGGCGATGAGCTGCTGCTGCTGATTCGTACGTGATGTACCTCCTAGGTGAGCTGCTGCTGATTCGTACATGATGTAGGTGCTAGGTGCCTAATTAATGGTTATGATGTTGCAGGATGAGAATGAATCTACATAGACCTGCAAGATATAGTGTCA
This sequence comes from Lolium rigidum, assembly GCF_022539505.1. Classification (NCBI taxonomy): domain Eukaryota; kingdom Viridiplantae; phylum Streptophyta; class Magnoliopsida; order Poales; family Poaceae; genus Lolium; species Lolium rigidum. The sequence goes on along the minus strand of NC_061513.1, from coordinate 264,373,430 downwards.
CATGTTCACAGAAAGGGTACACAATAATTTCATTTCTATGGATCTAATTGCGCCTGGCATATTGGCCTTCTCAAGAGTTCCATTTCTGCATTTCCTCGCTGCTCTATATAGCTATTAGCCTATTATCGCAATAAAGGTATTTTACATTACCTTTTTTCGCATCCTGGATGGTTTAAATTATTTGGGTGCATGCCCTCTGTAGAAAAAACATGTGCTTTGAGGTCGTGCTTACTCCTCTTGGAAATGTAACCCTTTTCTTGTTGCAAACCTTGCTGGCTGTCAACACCATTTGAATCCATGAATATTTAGTTGTTGTAAATGATTTTGGATTATTCATCTAAATTCTCAGTTGAGTTATTTCATGTTTGCTTCTATTATGCCGTACTCGGTGCGTATGAAAAAGAACATCCTTAATTCTAAATAATTTGTTTGAAATCCTGGAAATGGAGATGTGGGGTGATCAAGGATAGGCTATAGTCATGGGAGGTAGTTGCCCCTATTAGGCCAACCTTTATATGCTTTTGGAAATATAGATATAAATAGAACATGTCTGAATACGAAAGCTGGGAGTGTGTGCGCATGATTGTCTCACGCATATATTTATTTCTTCAGGGGATCACATGTATGTGCATATTAATGCTGGATCAGCTAAGTTGCGCAAGGGTGTGCTTCCTAAAGATGCATGCTGCAGGTAGTGCCATGTGATCCTATCAAATCTTCATGCCTATTGAGGTGTAAGAGATTATTGAATTAATGAAGTTCAATATATGGAGACCGCTTTCCATTGTAATGCTGGATCAGCTAAGTTACGAAGGGCGTGCTTCAGGAGGGCAAGATGTATGCTGCAGGTAGTTCCATGTGATTCTATTAAATCTTCATGCCTATTGAGGTGTCGGAGATTATTGAATTAATGATGTCCAATATATGGAGGGTGCTTTCCATTGTACCTTACTATGAAATTTAAGAACATATCTACTGCTTGGTTCATTGTAATCTGGTACTTGGTATTGTTACCGCTTTAAAATTTCATTATTGTTTGATCAAAATATTCAGTCTGGTGCTATTACTCTGGATATTTCTTCTGACATTCCTGTAAATAATGAAATGTACTTTTATTTGCATGAAATACTCCTTATGATCCATAATAGGTATTGGGTACAAACATGTGCCTTGCTGCATTCAGATCTATTGCCTTCAGCGCCTATGAGCATGTTCCCTTGAGCCCCAGGTCTAAGGATTGTTTATGGTGGTACCTATATGCTAAATAAGCCAGAGTGTCAGGTAGTGATAATCATGCATGCCAGTGTGGTGTTACATCAGACGCTAAAACTGTTAAATGCAAGAAGGTTGTTTGTCATCCCTCTTTACTTGCCCAACAGGTAGATACCGCTGTTTCCAATTGATTTTATACTTCCTTTTGCACATGTTTGTACCGAATTAGCTGATTTTTTTTGTGTCCATCTGAATTTTTTGCTTTCGTATCGTATATATAATTTTCATTGTATGATTATTCTTTTACTACATAGTACTATACCCACATTGATATTTACTCTGTTTGTGATCAGGTAAGGAAGATTGGAAAGTTGCATTTTCAACTGCCATTATGAAGCCTTGTGATAAGACAAGGCATCGCTCCTGTCCCGGTCTTTGCTCCTTTTTCGATAGGGTTTGAAGCTTTCTCTAGCTAAATCCATTCATATTGGTCTTTTTCTGTTACATATGACACTGTGAGTGATCGAATGTTGTGGCCTTTTTGTCTGCATCCAAATATAGCAGCACAATATACATGTAAGTAATGTAATTGGCCATGTTGCCAAGAAAATTGGAACTACCGTATTTTTTGCTATCTTGAATCATGTGATCGTTCTTAGATGTGCTGGCAAATCCTAAAAGATTTCAGTGAGGTTCCTACAATTTTGGATGCATTAGATAAATCAAATGAGACAAAGTGCCACCAAATTAAGGATGCATGTATGTAAATATGCAGGCAGTTCAAAGCAGACACATAGCAGCATGTTTCACTAGCTATCAACATTCATTAGAAAATATAAATTACTCCAATTTGTATTTGACATATATACTGAAGAATCTATATATTTTAATAGATATGGCATGATGATGTATAGTGATCTTGTATATGCAAGGGCAGTGCTGAGCATCCCCCGGGGGATCCCGGGGGATCAAATCCCCGATCCCTCGGGTCCCCAGCCATTCGATGGGGTCCCCAGCCATTCGATGGAAACAATAGCGACGGTCAGATTGGAGTCAACAATCCCACCCGAAAAAAAGAAACCATCCATGAAGAAAAACAATTCCTTCCTCCTCCGACCCGTATGATGTGTAGCACGCCGGCGATGTGGAGTCCCGTGCCGAACCGCTGCAGCTTCGGTAGCACCGCCATCTGCTCCGGCAGCACCCTGCAGTTTCGGTAGCGCCGCCGTCCACTCCGGCAGAACCGATGCCGCTCTGGCCGCACCACGGCCCCTCACAAGCACAAGCAGCATATTGTAGCTTCGCCACCGGCCTGTGATAGCACCGCCGCAGACCTCGCCGGTCTCCTTACAGCACGGCGGCGTCCTGTTTGTAGCAACCGTCGTTGGAGTTTGCAACAACTGTCGGCGCCGATCGTAGCAAAATCACCACCCTTGATGTAGCCGCCGCGGCCGCCCTTTGCAGCAGCCGCCGCCACCGATTGAAGCAACCGCCGCCACCACAAGTAGCAGAGGCTCATGTTGGTCGCCGCCAACGCCCTTTGTAGAAGATGTCAGCCGGCGCAGAAGCCGCCGCCGATTGAAGCAGCCGCGGCCGCCACAAGTAGCATACGCAGACGCCCTATGTAGTAGACGCCAGCATTGGAAGCAGTCGTCGCCACAAGTAGCAGATGCCGACGCCCTTGTAGGTTGTAGCAAAAACCGCCGCCAATTGAAGCAGCCTTTGCCGCCATAAGTAGGAGAGGCCGACGCCGGTCGCAACATCATATCGGCAAACGCCGGTCTCGCGCCCCGCAACTCCTTCGCCGCCCAAGCCATCAGCGGCAGCGTGGCCCCACTTCTCCGGCGTCCATGGTGGACTCAACCTCGCTCCCCCCGTAGGCGTCGCGCGCGTCTCTGTAGGAGAAGATGCCAAGGTTTGGGCCGACGACGTAGGGATGGGCGGCGGCCGCGGCGCTTGGTGCGGAGTTGGTCCAAGCTCTCCACTGTGGATCCAGTCTATAGCTAGGCGCGCGGGCGTGGGGGCGTGGATGCGAGCGATGATGTGGAAGGAAGAAGAAATTGGGAAGGGAAGGATAAGGTCTGGTGGGCCCCGCGTTTTGGCACGTAGAAGGACGCGTGGCGCGCTCGCGACCAGGAGGATGCAACGCCAGCGATCGTCCGGGGGCATGCAAGCGTTTTCCTATATGCAAGTATGATAAGTACCACTTGGTGTGGCCTGTGCGCATTTGTTCTTTGATTCTTTGTGAGCATCCTGGTGTATTCTTATTGAAGGAAATGATACTATTTCAGTTGTACTTATTGTATGTGTTGATGGCACCAAAAAAAGTATATTTATACATATTTATTTCTCTTTGCTATGAATAAATGGTTGGATGCAGCAAATGTTGCTCCTGTATTGTACATATGTTAGACAGTTGCTTGGAAGGTTTTATTTTCTTTTAAAAGGATTGTTTATACAAGCTTAAAGGCTCTCAAAGACATATTGAATTCTTAGAAAACTATACAGACATCAGCCGGCAAAACTTATGTTTTATTTTCTTTGAAAAAGATCGCCTATACAACAGCTCTCAAAGATCTAATGGATTCTTGAAAAACTAAACAAACATCAACATCATAAAACATACGGTTATAGTACTGTCTTGCATTTGCCTGTGCGCCGGGGCGCACCGGGTCATCTAGTTGTCATAAAACTAGCATGGAACATAAGAAATTATAGATACGTTTGAGACGTATCATTGACAAACAAGAATAGACACATGTTGTCTATCTGTCTGATGGTGTGCTAGGTTTTAGGTGCTAGGTGATTTTGGTTGAATAGATAGGACCATTTCCTTGCTGGATTGCCTTGGTTATGCCACTGTTTTGGTCTAGCCAGTGTTCCCTTGGTGATTTCCTATTGGCTTCACCCATTTTTGCTTGCACCAACTGACTTGGTAGCCAGATGATGACACAAACAGGGTACTCACACCCTATGGCTTATGTGTGTTTGATGCACATGCTTATTTATGAGCAAAACAGGTGTTTGCCCATGATTCTTTGTGTATACCTCACTCCAGCTCCTAGATTAAGTTGTTGGTGTAGAGGATTGCTTCTGGTTTGGTTGGTTTGCTTGCCCTGCTCCTCCTTGCAAGCTTGTGATGCTCGGGTTAATTTCTGTGGTGACTGGAATAGGTTGAACAGCAGCGGTTGTTCTTCCTGTTCTTGTTGTTCTTGCTGTGTTCTTACCCTGGTGATGCGTGTTGATGAAATGGCTAGGATTTGGCTATGAAAAGTTTATATATGCCCTGCCCTTGCCTCTCTGGTCGACAACAGGGCCTGGTCATTTTGGTGACTCTCCCAGGCTGTGTGTGCTGGTGTGCATGCACTCTGCCTGGTGAGCTGCCTGTGTGGTTGCTGGTTGGTACTTGGTCCAGTGAGTGGATCAGCTCGGCTGATCTTAGTCATATCCTCTCAATTCTCCATTTTTGCTAACCTGCCAAGTGGCAATGCCACTTGGCATGACCCTTTCTTTGTTTCATGTTTGTACAGGGAACAATGAGATGATCAATGATGAAGATCAAGATCATCTTGAGCAAGAATTCCATGATGATCATCTTATGTAGTTTAGGACATTTCATTGACTTGTAATTTTCCTTTTCCTTTTTCCATTTATTCAATTCTTGTAATGTGTTGTAATTTCATAATTCTCAAGAATATTGTAATGACTTTGTATCTTGTGTGATTATCAATAAAGCTCAAAGTTTTTCTAATGAGCTTTTAATTATATATTGTATAATTTAATATCCTTGATTAATTATATTTGTTTAATGAATTACTTCATTTGAATTATGAAATGTTCATGTGATGTTTGAATTTGAAATTCAAACACAAGTTGTTTGAATTTAATCATGCAACTTAAGTTGTGATGCACTAATCTCTCTCTCTTCTCAAAAACCTAATTGAGTTAAGTGAGGTCCAAATTTATCGCACTCTCGAAACCCTAACCCTGTAAGGTGTCGAGAGAGAAACATGTCCCCCTTCGATGCAGCTTTCTTTTAAAAGCGCGAAATTTCCCCAGAATTTACGATGCAATGCACATCCCTTTCTAAAATCTACCCCTCGATTGTCTCTAAACCTGGGATATTACAGTGCGCCACAAAAATAAGATCTCACCTATAAGGCTTTTCCTACTAGTGTTATAAGTAATAAATTCCTTTAATGGAAAATTAGGTATATTGCACAAGCAAGTAGGAAATTTTCTATGTAGAAATTTTAAGGTAGAACATGTCTCCCTTCAACACTAGCACATCTTGGCCACTAATTTTGGATCTAAAATGGAGGTGAAACAAAGCGCCTCATCGAGAGAACCAGCCGTTTGCCCTTGCCGTCAACTACGGGCTGAAGCTGGGCTGTGGAAGCCTGGTGAAGCCCAAGCGGGAGGCCCATGTACTTGCATGGCTAGTTCTCCACTATGCATTGAAGATTGCATGGCAACTTCTCCCGAGCATAAGAGCACCTCCAGCCGTTGGCGCTCCTCACGACCAAATCCGGGATGAATTACCGCCGGATTGGACGAAATTTTGGCGTGGGGAGCACCGAACTTCCAGCCGTCTCCCCAGCTAGGCGCCCGACGATCGGCGTATTTGGCTTTATTTAAAAAAATAAGCTCACAGTTCGACGTATCTGACAATTTTTAGCCAATATTTGGCCTATTTTTACAAATAAACGTTACAGTTCAACAAAGCAAGCAAATAATTTAACAAGTTTTGAAACAAATCAAATGGAAACTAGTTGGTGTTGCCTCGAAGCCTTCATATGTGCTCCACCAGACCATCGTGCAGTTGTTGATGCATTGTGGAGTCTCGAATATCCTTACGCATAGCGATGAATACAGCCCACGATGCCGGCACCTGGTAATTAGGCTATGCAAGAGGACCCTCTCTGTCATATGGTGCAACTTGCTCGCTCAGAGGAACTAGATACTTTCGCTCATTCTCAATAATGATCTTGTGTAAGCACACACAACAGTTCATCACCTCCCACATCTGATCTTTGGACAAAGTCATAGAGGAGAATTAGACGACATCAAATCTCTGCTAGAGGACACCAAATGCATGCTCGACGTCCTTTCGGCAAGTTTCTTGTTCCTTGACAAACTCCGCATGCTTCAGGATGATGGGGCTTGAGATAATCTTCATAATTGTTGCCCACTTTGGATAGATACCGTCTACAAGATAGTATCCCTTGTTGTAGTGCGGAACATTGATCACAAAGTTAACTAGGGGAGCATGACCATCAACAAGCTTGGAGAAGATCGGTGAGCATTGCAGGACGTTGATGTCGTTGTTGGATCCCGGTATACCAAAGAAGGAGTGTCAAATCCAGAGATCAAGGGCGATGGACTCAGCCATCCGAAGATAGTCATCGGCAGCATCACTAGGAGCTCCATATGCCAGCATCCGCATAGCTACCGTGCACTTTTGGCGGGCGAAAAACCCTACCATGCCGGTGTAATCCATTGCATCTGAAGTAGGAGTCGTAGTCTCAAAGGGCATACACAATTTTCAGGAAGATCTTCTGGCTCATCCTGAAACGACGCCTAAAAACAACATCATCGTGCAATGGATTATCGGCGAAGTAGTCGGCGTAGAGCATGTAGTACCCCTCCATTCTCGGCCTCGACTTGCACTTCCGGAAACCGGGTGCCGACCTAGCACATCGACCAAGTGCGTTCTCCACGTACAGGCCTGACAAGCAAGCTAGGATCAACATGTGCTCCTCGTCTTGGGCGGCGGCTGCGGTCTCTTCTTCAAAAAGCTCGGTGAATATCTGCTCCTCCTCGTCTGAGTCCATGGCCGCCCAGGAAAATGGACGAACACCTCACGGGCGTGGTTGACGCGAGCCGCGACGCGAGGAGTAGGCCGACGGCGGAATATAGGAAGACGGGAGGAGGTCGACGGAATATAGGCTGGTGGGAGGATGGACGGCGGAGTATAGGCAACCAGCCGGTGAATTTAGCGAGGGGTGGTGCCGGCGGCGAGAGTGCTACGAGAGGGGAGGGGGATTTGCGGCGAGAAAGTGGTGGGTTCGCGTGTTTTCTCGCCGACAGAGCGGACCTGTCTCCGCTTTTTCCTCGTCCGGACTCCTCGAGCGCATTCCGGGAGGCCCGGGATGGCCTGGGCTCTCCGGATGAATTTAGACCCTTTGGAGGGGGGGCGAGGAACCGGGAGCACGGCTAGACCGAATAATGTCGTCCAGAAAAAAGTGTCAGGGGCCTTGTCGGGGAAATTACTGGAGGTGCTCTAAATTCTTTGGATTTGTATGATTGTAGGATGCTGCTACGCAGCGGCGCCGCACGGGAGTGGCGGGAGTGCGACGGCCCATGTCGTTATCTCTATTTCAGACGCGAGACGGCCCAAATGTGTCAGACCTTGTGATGACTCCCTGGTCAATTCAGCAACTAGCTTTCTTGTGTCAGACTCAATGGGTGAGTTTTGATTTATTTTTTTCTCCATGCAAACGAGCATGCTCTCTTGTGAGCACCAAAAACAACTGAAAAATCTGTTTATCGGAGACAAACTACTCTTGTCTTTCTCAAGTCTACAAGAATATCTGGTACGGTACACAAAAGGAATGTAAATTTTAACATTCATGTCTCTGTATACCATTCAGGTAACAAAACAGTTGGTAGTGTTAGTAATTGCCAGGTTAATTAAGTCTGACTCGCACATTAATTGAGCATAGATGCCATATTCAACCGTTACTGAAGTATTACATGAGAATTTAATTACCTAGTTAATTAAACTTGGTTGCCCGATTAATTTTTCCATGCTGCCAGATTGTCAGGTTCAACTGTTAGTACATATTAATTAGGTTTCACTTGCCAGGTTAATTAAGCTTAACTACCGGATTAACTGAACTTAACTTCCAGGTTGAATTGGTACTCTAAAAAATCTGTAGTACTAGTTCGATAAAGCCATCGTCCTCCAAAGAAAAAGCAAGGCAAAATGCAACTACTCCAGATTAAGTTCGCATGCAAAACGGACGAGCATCTCACCAAAAAAGATTAGGAGTGTGACAGATCGAGATGAGCAAGTAGAGGAAAAATCTGTCAGCGGGAAACGCAGAGCGACGGGCTGTGCTCGAGCTCTTTGTTAGCGGCGGCGAGGTGCCCGGCGGCGGCCGCAGTAGCGCAATCGAGGAGGAGGTGGACGGGGCAGAGGTCGCGTTCGTCGGACCGAGCTTCTCGCGCGCCGCGGCCACCCGGCGCGAGCCCATGGCCGCCTCTTCTCGCGGCCGCGGCCTGCCGATGCTAGCCCATGGAGGCCTCCTCTTCGCGCTTTTTGGCGGCGCCCTCACCGATGCATGGTCTCCGGCGGCCTCTCCTCGCACTCCTCTCCGGCACAGCCTTCTGAATATTTCCGGCATGGCAACATGTTTATTTCATCGAGAGAGAGAGAGCCTGTGAAGTTGTGCGGCCAGAGGAGGTCCGTGAGAAGGATAAGAGCATCTCCACTCGTCCCCCCGAGGAGGCCCCCGGCGAGCGTTTTTTCCATCCGGACGGCGAAATTCGGCTCAGTCGCGCCCCCGGTTTCTCGTTTTCGTCCGGATTTGGGCCTAAATTTATCCGGCGATCCCACGCCCCCCCGGCCCCCCGGGAGCTCTCGGGGACTCCGGACGAGTGAAAAGCGGGGAAGGGCCCGATCTGTCGGTGACTCGACGCACGAACCCCACCGCCACGTCGCTCAAAATCTCCCCCACCCCTCGTATCTCTCTCGCCGCCGGCACCACCCCGCCGGCTTGTTGCCCAGATTGCGCCGCCACTCCTTCCCCACCTGCCTATATTCCGCCGTGTTTGGACGACGGCCTATCTGGCTGCTCTTCCGCCGGCCTGTTTTCCGGCCTGCTTGCTCGTCGTCGCTCGCGGCTCGGGTTGCCTCGACCACGCCCGTCAGGTGTTCGTCCATTTGCCTCGCCGGCCATGGACTCGGACGAAGAGGAGGAGCAGATGTTCGTCGAGCTTATGCAAGAAGAGATGGCAGCAGCCGCCCAAGACGACGAGCACATGATGATCCTTGGTTGCTTGGCAAGCATGTACGCCGGACCGGCAACTCGTCGGCGTGGTGGGTCGGCACGAGGTCGCCGGAAGTGCAAGCCGAGACAGCGACTCGGAGGGCTACCGCATGTTGTACGCCGACTACTTCGCCGACAATCCGTTGCACGGTGAGAGTGTTTTCCGGCGTCGTTTCGAGGATGAGCGAAAGCTATTTCGCAAATTGTGTATGCCATCCGCCACTTTGATCCCTACTTCGGATGCAAGGCGGATTGCACCTGGTTTGGTTGGATTTTCGTCATCGCGAAGTGCACGGTGGCTATGAGGATGCTGGCGTATGGAGCTCCCGGTGATACGGCAGATGACTATCTTCGGATGGCGGAGTCCACCGCCCTTGATTGTTTCTACCGGTTCTGCAGGGCCGTCATAGCAGTGTTCGGGGACTATTACTTGAGATCACCCACTGTCGAAGACACTCAGAGGATCCTTGCAACAAATGAAGCTAGAGGTTTTCCAGGGATGCTTGGAAGCATTGACTGCATGCATTGGCAATGGAAGAACTCGTCCGTTTGCGTGGCGGGGAATGTACAAGGGTCACAAAAAAGGCTGCACTCGTGATACTTGAAGCGGTGGCTACCCATGATCTTTGGATTTGGCACTCTTTCTTTGGTATGCCTGGATCCAACAATGACATCAACGTCCTAAACTGCTCCCCGGTCTTTTCCAAGCTTGTTGAGGGTCATGCTCCCCCGGTGGACTATGTGATCAATGGTCGGCACTACAACATGATTATTGAAGATGAGCGAAAGCATCCGGTTCCTCTGGCTGAGCAACAAGCACCATATGAGAGAGAGGGTCCTCTTGCACAGCCTAATCACCAGGTGCCTCCATCATGGGCCGCCTTCATTGCTATGCGCCAGGAGATTCGAGACTCTACAATGCACCAGCTGCTGCAAGATGATCCGGTGGAGCACATATGGAGGCTCCGAGGCAACGCCAACGCCGACGCCAACTAGTCTGTCTTAATTTGTTTGAAAAATTGTGAAATTTGTGTGCTTCATTTGTTTCAGCACTTGTTAAACATTGTACCGTTATCGCCGAATTTGTTTCAGCAATTTTCGTCCTCTTGTTTGCCCAACTTGTTAAATTTTATGTTGAATTTGTTTGAAATATGTCAAATGGTCGAGGTTGGGGGTTTCCCGCCGGGGGACGGCTGGAACTTCGGCGCTCCCCACGCCAAATCTTCATCCAATCCGGACGAAAATTTCGCCGGATTTGGGCGTGGGGAGCGCCAACGAGTGGGGATGCTCTAAGGATGAGTGGAGGACAGGCTGACGTGACCCTTCCATATTAAGGAAAACGATGCGTTTTACCAAACGCCGCACGGGAGGGCGACCGGTGCGGCGCCTCCTGTTAGAGCATCTCCAGCCGCGTCCCCCAAACCGTCCCCCAAACCGCGCCGGATTGAGCGTTTGGGGGACGTGTTTTGTTCGTGCCGCGTTTGGGGGACGTCGCTCCCCAGCCGCGTCCCCCAAACGCCGCCCCAAACATTTAAAATAATTTTTTTAGCACATAAACCATTTATATCAAATGTAGCATATGAAAAAAAATGTTTTCGAGGATTGTTTTCAAATTAAATTACAACAAACAATAAAACAAGTAATCAAATATAATAAAAAGTGCTAGATGATACATCAAAGTGCCACGGTATTTCCTTTGATCCTCCACAAATGCTCAACGAGATCAGCTTGAAGTTGCTCATGCACATTGCTGTCACGGATCTCTGCGTGCATGGCGAGAAAATCAGCAAAATCTGCAGGCAACTCATGATCAACCTCCGCGAGAGGGCCTTGACAATCATAGGGACCAACATGTGACCTAACATGATTCTTGCGGTCATCCTCGATGATCATGTTGTGCATGATCACACAAGCCTGCATCACCTCCCACATTTGGTCGTGAGACCAGCTTAGAGCAGGGTACCGGACAATGGCAAATTGTGCTTGAAGCACACCAAATGCCCGCTCGACATCCTTCCCTGCAAGCCTCCTGTCGTGTAGCAAAGTGAGAATTCTTCGGACCTGATGGATTCGAGATTGTTTTGACAAAAGTGGCCCATTTTGGATATATACCATCGGCTAGATAATAGCCTTTGGTATATTGGTGGCCATTGATCTCATAGTTGCATGGTGGAGCATGCCCTTCCACTAGTCTCGCTGAACACCGGAGACCGCTGCAACACGTTGATGTCATTGTGTGATCCCGCCATGCCAAAGAAAGAATGCCAAATCCACAGGTCATAATCTGCCACAGCTTCAAGCACCACACTGCAATATCCATGACGCCCTTTGTATATACCTTGTCAAGCAAACGGGCAGTTCTTCCATGCCCAGTGCATGCAATCGATGCTTCCAAGCATTCCAGAAAATCCTCTGGCAGCATTTTGTGCCATGATCCTTGCAGTCTCTTCCTCAGTTGGCCCTCTCAAGTAGTATTTGCCAAACTTTCCCACCACAGCTCGGCAAAACTTGTACATGCACTCAATGGCAGTAGACTCACTCATGCGAAGGTAGTCGTGTTGTGTATCGGCAGGTGCTCCGTATGCAAGCATCCTCATGGCGGCGGTGCACTTCTGAATGGATGAGAACCCGAGAACGCCTACAGCGTCGACCTTGAGCTTGAAGTAGGGGTCGAACTCTCGAACGCCGTGGAGGATATTCATGAACAGGCCCTTGCTCATCCTGTACCGGCGCCGAAAATTGTCGGCATGTGTTGCCCCGTCGGCGAAGTAGTCGTTCGCGCGCATGGCATGCCCCTCCATCCTCTGCCGGGGCTTCGACTTCCTTCTTCCCGGCCTTGATCCTCCGCGGCGCGGCCTCTTCCTCTTCTCCGCCTCAGCGTCAAGCATGCCCTGGAGGGACGCGATGATCAACAAATGCTCCCGCAGGTCGTCGTCGAACGCTTGCTCGTCCTCCAGCAGCAGGGCAACCATCTCATCGTCGCTGTCCATGGCTAAAGCAAAATCAATGGTTAAAATTGCGCCGAGGCAGACGACGCAACAAACAGCGACCAATCGCGCCTACCGGCAAGTCGTCGAGCACCTTCACGTGCGCGGAGGTGGGGGCGGATTTGACGGCGCGTTCGGGAGGCGCCGGCGACGCGGCGGCGGCGGCACGACCGGCGGGAGCCCGGCCCGCGACAACGGTGCCGACTCGCAGCACGGATCGGACGCCCAAACGACCGGGAAATCCAGCGGCGGCGGTGGGGTGGGAGGCGCGGGAAGGAAGGAGCGACGAGAAAAGAGGCGCGAACCAACGGTTTATGCAAATAGTCGCCGACATGTGGGAGCCCGCCTCGCTTTCGTTGTGTCCGGCGTCCCCGGAGCGTCCCCCGTGGGACGGGGACGGGCTCGGGGCGCCGGACACCGTATAGGGGCGCGCCGGACAAAAATGGGCTTTGGGGGACGCGGCTGGAACGCTTTTTTTGTCCGGCGCGCCCCAAATCCCTTTGGGGGACGCTTTGGGGGACGCGACTGGAGATGCTCTTAGATTTTCCCATGATTGTATTCATACTTGGCTTGCTATCACCGGTCCGATTTGTGAAGCGCTCTCGAAGTGAGAAAATTGTTGGCCGTGAGTTGTTCCGGAGTCAGTCTGTGCACGGGTAATGGCTGATGGCTGATGCGTGTGTGCAGGTCCGTTGGAGACTAAAATTAGGAAAGGCCGGTTGAGGACGCTGTAGACGAGAGGGATGGAGGCGCGACTGCCACGGAAATGTCCTCGGAGGGTGGCAAAGGAGAGGCCAGGGCTAGGGCCTACGAGAGAGACATCGTCGCGTCTTGGTGTGGAGGTGTGTGGTGTGGAGGAGCAGCAGCACGATAAAACACGCGGCGTTCCCCCACGGGCCGCTCCTATTTGCGTACGTGCCTTCGAAAGCGAGGGTCGGGTGTCGTGATTTTTTTTCTTACTTTTTTTTTCTTTTCCAATTCTATAAACTGAGACTGGCGCAAATACTAGAATGTGATAGATATGCTAACAGGAAAGCGGAGACATGGTAACGATGGATAAACGGCGAAGGCAAATGAACAATAGATATTGGTTGTGTTTGGTATATAAGCGACGGAGCTAGTTTATTTAATGATAATCGACATGGAGAGCCTCATTTAGTTTTTTTTTAGAACACTCTAGATTTGTTGGATGGTAATAAGTCATTGCCGAAATTATTGGTATGGAAATAATTTTTTCCTTACAGTTCTTTAACATTTACACTCGTCATAATCACTTACGATCCCACCGTTAACTCTATGGGTCTCTTTCTTGATTGTCACTGCGACTGCGGGTGCAACTCCGGTAGCTCGCTCTCACAAACCTGACTAGTCTAATATGGTCTCCTCCTCGTCATTCTTCTGAGCCACCACTAACTAGTGGTAATGTCTCCGGCTAACATTAGTCCGCTCGTAGCACCAATGTCTAGATTACAGTTAAGAGGTTCGACCGCAAGGCATGCTACTAACTAATTGCCAAACATACATCATTTAAACTAAATATTTATACTTAATTATAGCTTATTACTTAATTCCTTAGTTAGACTATTTGAGCACATCAATGAATTGCATAATCTTAACTAAAATTTTCTTTTTTTAAAAGGACTATCGTCAAAACTAAAAAAAAATAGAGTTACCCAATGCTAAACCTAAAGATTAGCTAGCACTAAAAGTTATTTCCCTTTATGTGATAGTTCCCTTTGAAAGATCATTACACCAAATTCATCGCAAAGATGAAAAAGACAAGATGGTATCTCTCCTTAGATTAGTTCAGGATTCTGAAGTTATAGCGTGTGTATACATGGGTGTGTATATTTTAGAATCATTTGATATTGATATAGATCTCACAATACGGGCTAACAAATATCTTGAAACGGTATTCCATTGCATAAGTAGGTATACTGCACAAGAGAGTATGAAATTTTCTGTGTGGATTTTTTTTATAGATTGAACGAGTACAACATGGACACACTCAAACCACCAGCACATATACATGCACACAGAACACTACCACGTCGTGTTGACTAATGTTGGGTCTAAAATGGAGGCGAAACAAAGCATCCTGCTATGATTTCAAATGAAGAAATCATCAATATGATATTTTTTTAGGGGAATCAATATGATACTTGTGCGCCTCATCGAGAGAATCATCAGGTTGCGAAGCCCAAGCGGGAGGCCCATGTACTTGCATGGCCACTCCTCCATTACACAATGAAGAATGGAGCGCCCCAACTCTACTTGCTCCGTGGAGTAGTGGATGGGTTAAGCTGAACACGTACTTGGCTCGGTTGGTGCGTAGGCTAGACGCAAACATGTTCTTATAAATCTGACTCTTTTATAAATCTAACTTTTTTATAAATCTAACTCTTTTATCATACTTTTTAGCGAACGATCAAAACGCAAACAGAAACGAATAAGGAGGCATGGGAAGACGTGGTGCTTATGTAGCGCTAGTTGCTTGGAGAAATTATAGGCTCAAAAATCCTTGCCCTAGCTGTAGCTGCTCCATGCATTTGCCCAGTTGTTTCATTGTTTGTCAGTTCCCGGCAACCTTGGCCCTAGGAATGTAATTTGAAAGTGCACCAAGATGTTGGTCTGTGTTGGAGTATGTTGTAGTTTTGTTGTATTGGAGGGTCTTATGTGTGAAAGGGTGAGAAGAATCGAGAGATAGAGAGAAGCTCCAGAACTCCTTCTTATCCCCTTCATCATGTACTTGAGATGTATCTGAAAATTACTTAGTGAATCAAATATACTTTCCCTAAATTGAGAGCAGGCCGATTCTCGAGCGTCTCGCCTGCATTCTTGAGCAAATTTCCACTGAAGGGGCGGTGCTGTGTCGCCGCCGTCGCCCGTCGCTGGTCGCCGCTGTCGCCCGTTGCTAGTGAAATTGCGGGAGGTTGGTTCATCCTTTCTGCGGTGAGATCTGTAACTCTTGGCATCTAGCTCGGTCGCCTGGGCCTCTTCTTTGCTTGTTGCCATATCTTCCGACCTGAGGAGGACGTACTGCAGTTGTGTTGAAGTTACTGTCATCAAGGTCACCTCTGTCACCAATCCATTTACACGAGTTGCTGCGTCTACTCCATTTGGCCATCAGCATGAGGAGGTGCTAGTACTGATTGTTGCTTCTAGTAATTGGATTAGTGCAGTCGAGAATCTTGCCAAGCCATTCGCTGCTGCAAAATATAAGCCCTGTGAGGCAGCCTTTACATGTGGTGATTCAGCAGGAGTGACCATAACACACAAGTACTTATTTCTTCTTGTTCTTTGGGTGCAATTAGAAGTTCAGACTTGGGCATACTAGTGCGTTGGTGTATTTCTGGAGTTGCGAATAATGACGGATTCAAACAAAGACAACTCAGGTGATTCGAGTATGGACAGAATATATGAAATCTTCAATAAATTATTGGAGCAGCAGCAACAAGTCAAGGTATTTCCTGAAACTGTAAAGTATGCACTTGAGTCCAATCCTGTCAGATTATCTGGTCCTGGCAATTATGTTAGTTGGAGGCGTCATGCTCAATTAATTCTGAGCTCTCATGGTTATGAATACTTGCTTGCTGACAATGAAGAGAATCTGAAGAGCAGCGATACTTCTGCTAGACAGATTAATGATAGAGTTTTGGTTTGGTTATTGGGAAGTATGGAACCCATTGTGCGCCAGCAGGTTGAAATCATAACAACTGTATTCGAGGTATGGGCTGCATTAGAGAACCAGTTTGCTGGCAAATCAAACAAGATGCAGGCCACTCGCATTATGGAGGAACTCGCTCACCTAAAGCAAGGTACACAATCTGTAACAGAGTATGCTGGTGAGGTGAAACGTTTATATAGAGATCTACATTATTATCACCCTTTCCAGCCTGTTGATAATAATGATTTAGCCATCCATCATAAATGGTTTGAGTCTCTTGTGGCCAAGCTCTTTCTTGATGGACTAAACCAGGAATTTGATCTTCGACGTCAGCTTCTTTTCGCTCAACCAATGTGGCCCAGCCTTGATGATATCATCTCTAGTGTCCTTGAGGAAGAGACACGGTTGGGTCATTGTAAGGAAGATGACCTAAAAGGTGGGGATGATAATGCAGCTCTATCTATACGACCTCGTTATGTTGCAAGGCCCTTTGGGAAATCCGACAACAGTAAACTCTATTGTGATCATTGCAGAAGGAAAGGGCACACAGAGGATGCATGTTTTGAACGTAATGGTTTTCCATCTTGGTGGAATAAAGGGAGACAGTGGTCAGGGGGAGTTCAGGCAGCAAGTAAACGGCAAGCAAACCATGTCACATCTGTGCAAGACTCACTAGTGGCAGATTCAAGAGATCTCGAAGAATTCAATTCCAAGGGCCGTCTCTCTGAAGGTGCTTCCTACTCCAAGGGTCCCTATAAGGCTGAATCCACTCTCTTGGCCACTTCCTCTCAAGGTAAAGAATGTCATCATGCACGTAGTATCACATCACAATCAAAGCCCTGGATTATTGACACAGGAGCTACAAATCATATGACAGGAGCTTCTGACTTGTTTACTACATATACTCCTTGTTCAGGTAAGGACAAGGTACGTGTAGCTGATGGATCTATGGCACCTATAGTAGGACGTGGATCCGTTAGATGCACCAAGACGTTGTCCTTATCTCCTGTCCTACACGTCCCTAAATTTCCAGTCAACCTATTATCTGTTAGCTCTCTTAATAAATCTCGTCATTGTAGAAGTTGGTTTGATCCTACTTCTTGTGCTTTTCAAGATTTAGGAACTGGGAGAGTTTTGGGGACTGGGACCGAGCATGATGGCCTCTATTACCTTGATAATGGAAGTGATGAAGTTGCCCTCACATCTTGTTTGTCTCTTGGTGAGGAGCTACTACTACATCATCGCAGGCTTGGCCATCTTTCTTTTGCAGCCTTATCTCGTATATATCCTACTTTGTTCAAGTCATGTCCTAGAGAACTCCTCGTATGTGATGCTTGTGAGCTGGCTAAACATACTAGGGCTCCTTATCCTAGTGTTGGTCTGAGGAGCAGCAAACCATTTGAAATAATTCATTCAGATGTCTGGGGCCCCTGTGAGGTTCAATCTATCTTAGGACACCGATGGTTTGTAACTTTCATCGACTGTTTTAGCCGTTATACTTGGCTTTATCTTTTAAAACACAAGAGTGATGTTCTGACTGTGTTCAAAGACTTGTGTGCTCTTATAAAAAACCAACATGCCACATCTGTTAAGATATTACGTTCAGATAATGGCACCGAGTATATTAATATGGAATTTGGCAAATTTCTAGCCTCAAATGGGATAGAACACCAGACTACTTGTGTCAATACCCCTGAGCAAAATGGTGTCGCGGAGCGTAAAAATAGGCACTTATTGGAGGTTGCACGTTCACTTATGTTCATAACAAATATACCCAAGTTTCTTTGGGGTGAAGCAGTAAAAACGGCTACATATTTGATAAACCGGATGCCTCTTCGTATCTTAGGCTATAAAACTCCTGCTGAGTGTCTTTTCAAATCAAATGAATTTATAGTCCCTCCGAAGGTGTTTGGATGTGTTTGCTTTGTGCATGATTACAGAAATTCTGTTGGAAAATTAGATCCACGAGCCATTAAATGTGTATTTGTGGGATATCCTCCATCAAAAAAGGGATATAGGTGTTGGTGTCCCTCAGAGCGTAGATTCTTCGTAAGCATGGATGTAACCTTCCGTGAACATGAGTCATATTATGGGCCAGCAAGTAACACTGGCATTACCTTGGCTGCACCTGAAGTGCAACAAGAAGGAGGGCATGATGATACTCTGAACCCAGTTCTTGTTCCATCTTCAGGTGGCTCTTTAATTCATAACAATGCTCAAAGTCAGGGGGAGGAGAAAGAAGATGATAGTGACTCCTGCCAGGGAGATACAGGAGATGCGACAAGGACTTTATCACAACCATTGCAAGTTGCAGAGTCTCCCATGCATGAGGACCCAGGTTTTGATTCCAACTCTCCTAGTTCTGTATCTCCTACTAGCACTACAGGGCAGGGCGATAACCAACCAACTGATCATACCCCTGAAGATATCCCTCAAAATAATTTGCCTATTGCCTTGAGAAAGCCAACTAGAACCCGAAATACTCCAGGACACCTCAAAGACTTTGTTGGGTATAAGCATGATATAACTAATTTTGTCTCCTACAAGTATTGTAGTCCATCCTTCCGAAGCTTCATTGCCTCTTTAGACTCGGTTTCCATACCATCACGCTGGGAAATAACCATAGAGGACCCAAAATGGAAGGATGCCATGCTTGATGAGATGAAAGCTTTGGAAAAGAATAAAACCTGGGAGCTCGTGAATCTACCTCCAGGTAAGCATCCTGTAGGATGTAAATGGGTTTTCACCGTTAAACATACTCCAGAGGGAAAGGTGGATAGATATAAAGCGCGTCTAGTAGCCAAGGGTTACACACAAACCTATGGGATTGACTACGAAGAAACCTTTGCCCCTGTGGCAAAGATGAATTCAGTCAGGACTCTTATATCATGTGCTGTTAATCTTGATTGGGATATTTACCAAATGGATGTAAAAAATGCCTTCCTTCATGGAGACCTCCAAGAGGAAGTATACATGCATATTCCTCCCGGTTTTGAATCAAGTCAAACTAATGGAAAGGTGTTGCGTCTACGTCGGTCATTATATGGCTTGAAACAATCACCACGGGCTTGGTTCGATCGATTCAGGCAAGCAATGTTGAAGAGGGGCTATCATCAAAGCAATGCCGACCATACACTATTCTACCAACATGCGAATGATAAGGTAGCAATATTGATAGTGTATGTTGATGACATTGTGATTACAGGGGATGACTCGCAGGAGATCACAAATCTGAAGAAATACCTTGCACAAGAGTTTGACGTGAAAGACTTGGGCTACTTAAGGTATTTTCTTGGTATAGAAGTTTCACGTGGATCAAAGGGCATATTCTTGTCACAAAGGAAATATGTCCTAGATTTAATTAAGGAAACTGGTATGCACGGTTCACGACCTGCAGCTACACCGATTGAGCAAAATCATCGGTTAAGTTGTGATATTGGGGCTTCGGTTGATAGGGGACGCTACCAAAGGCTAGTAGGAAGGCTAATTTATCTTTCACATACACGTCCAGATATAGCTTATGCTGTCAGCGTCGTGAGTCAATTTATGCATGATCCAAAAATAATACATATGGAAGCTGTCAATAGAATTCTGCGGTACTTGAAGGGAAGCCCAGGAAAAGGTCTCCTATATACAAAACAAGGAGATTTACATGTTGAATGTTATACTGATGCTGACTGGGCAGGTTCACTCGAAGACCGGAGATCAACTTCTGGCCATTGCACTTATGTTGGAGGGAATCTTGTCTCATGGCGTAGCAAGAAGCAGGGTGTCGTAGCTCGATCAACCGCGGAAGCTGAATTCAGATCCATGGCCCATGTTATATGTGAACTGTTATGGCTAAAGATCCTTCTAACAGAATTGAAGTTGTATAAATGTAAGCCCCTGATGCTCTATTGTGATAATAAAGCTGCTATCGACATTGCTAATAACCCTATTCAGCATGATAGAACAAAACATGTTGAAATTGATAGACACTTCATCAAAGAAAAGCTAGATAGAGGAGTAATATGTTTACCATATGTTACATCAGCTAGTCAAGTGGCAGATGTGCTTACAAAAGGGTTACCTGAAAAGTTATTTAATACATTTTGTAGCAAGATGGGTCTATATGATGTATTTGCTCCATCTTGAGAGGGAGTGTTGGAGTATGTTGTAGTTTTGTTGTATTGGAGGGTCTTATGTGTGAAAGGGTGAGAAGAATCGAGAGATAGAGAGAAGCTCCAGAACTCCTTCTTATCCCCTTCATCATGTACTTGAGATGTATCCGAAAATTACTTAGTGAATCAAATATACTTTCCCTAAATTCCTTCAGTCTGTTTCATGTTATTTTTCTTTCCGCAAAGGAACATCGTCTTGGGTGTCCAAATATTATCTACTTTATATTGTACTCCGTACCATTCCTTAAGATTCTTGTTCAACATTTTATAGATTGCTCCTTCAACTTTATCCATTTCTACTTAAAAGGCCCTCGTATTTTGTTGGGTTCTGTTAAGTACACCATCAAATTTAACAACCCAGTTCGATTTCTTAAACTACGACGTACAAGAGAAACTTACTAAAAAAAGGAGGAAGAATCCGGGCATAAGTTCTTTGCATTTGTATGACTAGGAAAATTGCCCGTGCGTTGCAATGGAAGAAGGGAAAAAATCTCCATTATCAAATTATACAAAATTCCCAATGGTATTCTTTCGGTTCACTCAGGTCAAGGACCAGGGTTGGGGAATGGGTCACCATCACGGGGAAGTTTGACCAGTGATACATATTTTTCGAAACAAAATGTGGCACGTGTTTCACGATTTACCAATAACCCCGATGGGATAAGACGGATTAATGAATTACGTAACATTATGCCAATGATCCGTCGAAAATATTATGATCCTGTGGATTTTATTTCCGATATTGCATGCTAAAAAATATAATGCCTAAAATTTCACACCCAACTCCGCAAACAAAACTGATTAAGATATTTGAAGCCCACATTATGGCCAATTGACTCAACGCATCTTATCTAGAGTATCATTTTTTCTCTTTCCCACTAAGCAGCCCAAAAACCATTCATAATTCTCATTTGTCATCCAATCCTCATGAATGTCAAGGCTAGTGGTCAATCAATGTTGCGCTCTTATACTCCAGACAACCGTGCTTGGCACGTCTAAATAGAGTTTCGTACTGTAGTAACTAAAATCGCCAACGTTGTGACCCGCAGTTATGTAACTCGGTCAAATTACCTTGTATGGCCTACACAAAGGAGAAAAGTCAGTGAGCATACGCCAATCAAACACTACACACGATGCAAGGTTACTGAATCGGATATGCTCATGCAATCAGGCCTCATGTAAACTGATACCAATTCATTGAGATGTAAATTAACGGAAAACCAAATCTGATCCCGGGTGCATATGCACCTAGTATGTATAAAACATATTTTCAAAACATAAAAAATTTAGTAAAAAAATTTAGCATATAGAGGGACATGTTCTATGTGTGCACGTAAAGTTTCACATAAAACCAACAATTTTTCTACCCTGTGTAAAAAAGACAAATAATGCCTCAAAAAATAGACTATTTTAGCACCAAAGATTTGTCTTTTTTGCATAAGGCACGAAACATATCGGTTTTTGCTGAAACAACTTTGTAAGCATGTAATATGTCAAGGTATACACGGGGAATTTTTATTTGTATTTTTCTAACATTTTAAAATATGTTTAATATGCATTTCAAATAAAGGGTGCATATGCACCCGGGTGTAGAAACACACTGTCCGTAAATTAACACATAATTTGAGATTTAAACTTCAGGAACATTACATATGCGAGGACTTCATGCAATCGTGCACATGGTAGAAGATTGCAGAGCAGTGTCGCGACAAAGTTGTGTAGCTTGATGGGGCACATCAACGGCATCTATGCGCGCCAAGATGGTCGTCCTCGGCACCATTAGCAAAATGTAAAATAGGTGAAGAGAGAGGACACATGAGAACTGACGTAGGGCCACATATCGGCTGTTGCATGCCCGACAAAACCATGTAAGGAAGTTGATGGTTCCAGAATCCAGATCCATCTTCCTATTTAATTTTGAAGAGTTCTGGTTCTGGTTCTACGGCGCTGAAGAACACTGGCGCCAGGGCGGGTATCTCAGCCGCCGGCGAATATGATCATCCTGGACACACTGAAGGTGCGTCTCCGCGGCTTCGGGCAATCCTCCCAGTAGAGGCGCCTTGTCGTCGCCGGATTTACCCAAAAACACAGCAAATACATGTGCAGCTTGTTCGTATCGTACTGCAGTGCAGCAGCAGCAAGTCCCTGCGTCGTCGCTCCCGGACCGCATGAGAACGGAGGGTTTTCGACAACCGCTCTTGGTGTCTAGCTCGTGCTGCCATTGTTGGCACCTCGTTGACCACGTCGCTCCGCACCCGCAGGCCGCTCCCGCCCGTCGTCCTCCTCCACACAGGACGAGATCATCCATGCCGCAGCTGTTCCTCTGTTTCCAGTACTACGTGATTCAGCTGACCAACAATTCCAAAATGGCCTCCCCTCCCCTCCGTCTAAAGCTTTTCGTTTTCGTCGATCCCACTTCTTGCATCTGCAATAGCCCGAGGTGCAGTTAAATTTCCAGCGAACAAATAGGGAATATCCTCCATGAGAGCTTCATCCCTGCAGGATCACATGGGCAGGGTAGAGCCTTGCAGGAGCGGACACCAGGTCGGTGGCAGGTGAAATCAAGAGCGGCGGTGGTTCTGGTTGGGAGTCCACTGTCCGGGTGTCGGGACGGGAAGGAGTCGTGCGTGCGTCCAGAATATTTTCAATCTCGTATCTTAGGGTCTTCTCATCTTGCGTGTATATATAGAAAATCGGGGGTGAAAGATGTGAAACGTCAAACGTGCAAGATGTGGAGTCATTTTGTCGATGCCGAAGGAATTGTGCAGGTCTAGGTGGGCCGGGCCCATACGGACGTGGGAAGGGAACTCCAACCACGGAAGGAAGAAAACGATAACGAACGAACCGTTTTTTGACCATCGGCTTCACTTAGGCGGTGGCAGCTCTGTAATTATCACCGAAAACCAGGGGCAACAAAAGATGGAAAACTCTTTTGCTTTTATTATTAGGACGTGGCTAGGGAGCATCCGATGCTAGTTTGCTCATCTAAACACTCGACTATAAAAGGAAAGATTTCACTGTCACGGGAATCACCCAAATACTTCACGTGTGCATTTAATTTCATAAGAAGAAAAATCAAAAAACCATAACTCGTAAATGGTGTGTCAGAATTGCAATCCGTTTTCACCATTAGGCCTCTCGCGATGAGATCTTCGAAACTAGATCCCATTTGTATATATTTTGACATTTTTTTTTTCTAAAAAAGCAACTATGTTGCCGTGAAAAACCAACTCTAGTGTTGTAGCAAAACAACTTTGTACAAAAGTTTCTTACACTATATTTTTTTGTATACTTTATAGCCAATTCTCAAGTATTTACTTAGCAACAACGGCCAACAAACATTGCAATACTAATTTCCTATCATAGTTTCAAGTACCGTGGGTAACTAGATAACTTAATAGCAACGAAAATAACGGGAGTGATGTTTTGGCACATGGGAGCATGATACGTCTCCGACGTATCGATAATTTCTTATGTTCCATGCCACATTATTGATGTTATCTACATGTTTTATGCACACTTTATGTCATATTCGTGTATTTTCTGGAACTAACCTATTAACAAGATGCCGAAGTGCCGATTGCTTGTTTTCTGCTGTTTTTGGTTTCAGAAATCCTAGTAACGAAATATTCTCGGAATTGGACGAAATCAACGCCCAGGGTCCTATTTTGCCACGAAGCTTCCAGAAGTCCGAAGAGGAGACGAAGAGGGGCCACGAGGGGGCCACACCCTAGGGCGGCGCGGCCCCCCCTTGGCCGCGCGGCCCTGTGGTGTGGGGCCCCCGTGCCGCCTCTTGACCTGCCCTTCCGCCTACAAATAGCCTCCGTCGCGAAACCCCCAGTACCGAGAGCCACGATACGGAAAACCTTCCAGAGATGCCGCCGCCGCCGATCCCATCTCGGGGGATCCGGGAGATCGCCTCCGGCACCCTCGCCGGAGAGGGGAATCATCTCCCGGAGGACTCTACGCCGCCATGGTCGCCTCCGGTGTGATGTGTGAGTAGTCTACCCCTGAACTATGGGTCCATAGCAGTAGCTAGATGGTTGTCTTCTCCCCATTGTGCTATCATTGTCGGATCTTGTGAGCTGCCTAACATGATCAAGATCATCTATCTGTAATTCTATATGTTGCGTTTGTTGGGATCCGATGAATAGAGAATACTTGTTATGTTGATTATCAAAGCTATGTCTATGTGTTGTTTATGATCTTGCATGCTCTCCGTTATTAGTAGATGCTCGGCCAAGTTGATGCTAGTAACTCCAAGAGGGAGTATTTATGCTCGATAGTGGGTTCATGTCTCCGTGAATGCTGGAGGGGTGACAAGAACCTCTAAGGTTATGGATGTCTCTGTTGCCACTAGGGATAAAACATTGGTGCTATGTTCAAGGATGTAGTCACTAGTTACATTACGCGCAATACTTAATGCAATTGTCTCGTTGTTAGCAACTTAATACTGGGGGGGTTCGGATGATAACCTGAAGGTTGACTTTTTAGGCATAGATGCAGTTGGATGGCGGTCTATGTACTTTGTCGTAATGCCCAAATTAAATCTCACTATATTCATCATAATATGTATGTGCATGGTCATGCCCTCTTTATTTGTCAATTGCCCAACTATAATTTATTCACCCAACATGCTGTTTGTCTTATGGGAGAGACACCTCTAGTGAACTGTGGACCCCGGTCCAATTCTCTTTACTGAAATACAATCTACTGCAATATCTGTTCTCACTGTTTTACGCAAACAATCATCTTCCACACAATACGGTTAATCCTTTGTTACAGCAAGCCGGTGAGATTGACAACCTCACCTGTTTCGTTGGGGCAAAGTACTTTGGTTGTGTTGTGCAGGTTCCACGTTGGCGCCGGAATCCCCGGTGTTGCGCCGCACTACATCCCGCCGCCATCAACCTTCAACGTGCTTCTTGGCTCCTCCTGGTTCGATAAACCTTGGTTTCTTTCTGAGGGAAAACTTGCTGCTGTGCGCATCATACCTTCCTCTTGGGGTTCCCAACGAACGTGTGAGTTACACGCCATCAAGCTCTTTTTCTAGCGCCGTTGCCGGGGAGATCAAGACACGCTGCAAGGGGAGTCTCCACTTCTCAATCTCTTTACTTTGTTTTGCTTAGTTTTATTTACTACTTTGTTTGCTGCACTAAATCAAAATACAAAAAAATTAGTTGCTAGTTTTACTTTATTTGCTATCTTGTTTGCTATATCAAAAACACAAAAAAATTAGTTACTTGCATTTACTTTATCTAGTTTGCTTTATTTACTGTTGCTAAAATGGCCAACCCTGAAAATACTAAGTTGTGTGACTTCACAACCACAAATAATAATGATTTCTTATGCACACCTATTGCTCCACTCGCTACTACAGCAGAATTCTTTGAAATTAAACCTCGCTTTACTGAATCTTGTTATGCGAGAGCAATTTTCCGGTGTTAGTTCCGATGATGCTGCTGCCCATCTCAATAATTTTGTTGAACTATGTGAAATGCAAAAATATAAAGATGTAGATGGTGACATTATAAAATTAAAATTGTTCCCTTTCTCATTAAGAGGAAGAGCTAAAGATTGGTTGCTATCTCTGCCTAAGAATAGTATTGATTCATGGACTAAATGCAAGGATGCTTTTATTGGTAGATATTATCCCCCTGCTAAAATTATATCTTTGAGGAGTAGTATAATGAATTTTAAACAATTAGATACTGAACATGTTGCTCAAGCTTGGGAAAGAATGAAATCTTTGGTTAAAAATTGCCCAACGCATGGACTGACTACTTGGATGATCATCCAAACCTTCTATGCAGGACTAAATTTTTCTTCACGGAATTTATTGGATTCAGCTGCTGGAGGTACCTTTATGTCCATCACTATTGGTGAAGCAACAAAGCTTCTTGATAATATGATGATCAACTACTCTGAATGGCACACGGAAAGAGCTCCACAAGGTAAGAAGGTAAATTCTGTCGAAGAAACCTCTTCCTTGAGTGATAAGATTGATGCTATTATGTCTATGCTTGTGAATGATAGGACTAATATTGATCCTAATAATGTTCCGTTAGCTTCATTGGTTGCACAAGAAGAACATGTTGATGTAAACTTCATTAAAAATAATAATTTCAACAACAATGCTTACCGGAACAATTCTAGTAACAACTATAGGCCATATCCTTATAATAATGGCAACGGCTATGGTAATTCTTATGGGAATTCTTACAACAATAATAGGAATTCACCCCCTGGACTTGAAGCCATGCTTAAAGAATTTATTAGTACACAAACTGCTTTTAACAAATCTGTTGAAGAAAAGCTTGGGAAAATTGATATACTTGCTTCTAAAGTCGATAGTCTTGTCTGCGATGTTGATCTTTTGAAATCGAAAGTTATGCCTAATGAAAATCATCATAATAAAATTGTTACTACAGCAAATGCCATTCAAGTTCGAATTAATGAGAATATAAGATTAATGGCTGAACTGCGTGCTAGGTGGGATAGAGAAGAAAATGAAAAACTAGCTAAAGAGAAAAATGTAGCTAAAGTTTGGACTATTACCACCACAAGTAATGCTAATGCTACACATGTTGCTGCACCTCCTACTATTAATAATAAAAGAATTGGTGTTAGCAATGTTTCCACTTCTAATGCAAAGCGCGAGAAACCGCCCGAAACCGTTAAAACTGCTGAAACCGCTCGTGATAAAGTCTGCTGAAATTTTTTCCAACATTGGGGATGATGATCCCATTGCTTTAGATTATAATGGTTTGAATTTTGATGATTGCCACATCTCTGAAGTTATAAAGTTCTTGCAAAAACTTGCTAAAAGTCCTAATGCTAGTGCTATAAATTTGGCTTTCACGCAACATATTACAAATGCTCTCATAAAAGCTAGAGAAGAGAAACTAGAGCGCGAAGCCTCTATTCCTAGAAAGCTAGAGGATGGTTGGGAGCCCATCATTAAGATGAAGGTTAAAGATTTTGATTGTAATGCTTTATGTGATCTTGGTGCAAGTATTTCCGTTATGCCTAAGAAAATTTATAATATGCTTGACTTGCCACCGCTGAAAAATTGTTATTTGGATGTTAATCTTGCTGATCATTCTACAAAGAAACCTTTGGGGAAAGTTGATAATGTTCGCATTACCGTTAACAATAACCTTGTCCCCGTTGATTTTGTTGTCTTGGATATTGAATGCAATGCATCTTGTCCCATTATATTGGGAAGACCTTTTCTTCGAACTCGTTGGTGCTATCATTGATATGAAGGAAGGTAATATAAAATATCAATTTCCTCTCAAGAAAGGTATGGAACACTTCCCTAGAAAGAGAATGAAGTTACCTTTTGATTCTATTATGAGAACAAATTATGATGTTGACACTTCGTCTCTTGATAATACTTGATACACACTTTCTGCCTAGCTGAAAGGCGTTAAAGAAAAGCGCTTGTGGGAGACAACCCATGTTTTTACCTACAGTATTTTGTTTTTATTTTGTGTCTTGGAATTTGTTTACTACTGTAGCAACCCTTTCCTTATCTTAGTTTTGTGTTTTGTTGTGCCAAGTTAAGCCGTTGATAGAAAAGTTCATACTAGATTTGGATTACTGCGCAGTTCCAGATTTTTTTGCTGTCACGAATCTGGGTCTACCTCCCTGTAGGTAGCTCAGAAAATTAAGCCAATTTACGTGCATGATCCTCAGATATGTACGCAACTTTCATTCAATTTGGACATTTTCATTTGAGCAAGTCTGGTGCCATTTTAAAATTCGTCAATACGAACTGTTCTGTTTTGACAGATTCTGCCTTTTATTTCGCATTGCCTCTTTTGCTATGTTGGATGAATTTATTTGATCCATTAATGTCCAGTAGCATTATGCAATGTCCAGAAGTGTTAAGAATGATTGTGTCACCTCTGAATATGTAAATTTTTATTGTGCACTAACCCTCTAATGAGTTGTTTCGAGTTTGGTGTGGAGGAAGTTTTCAAGGATCAAGAGAGGAGTATGATGCAACATGATCAAGGAGAGTGAAAGCTCTAAGCTTGGGGATGCCCCGGTGGTTCACCCCTGCATATTCTAAGAAGACTCAAGCGTCTAAGCTTGGGGATGCCCAAGGCATCCCTTTCTTCATCGACAACATTATCAGGTTCCTCCCCTGAAACTATATTTTTATTCCATCACATCTTATGTGCTTTGCTTGGAGCGTCGGTTTGTTTTTGTTTTTGTTTTGTTTGAATAAAATGGATCCTAGCATTCACTTTATGGGAGAGAGACACGCTCCGTCTGTAGCATATGGACAAGTATGTCCTTGGTTTCTACTCATAGTATTCATGGCGAAGTTTCTTCTTCGTTAAATTGTTATATGGTTGGAATTGGAAAATGATACATGTAGTAATTGCTATTAATATCTTGGGTAATGTGATACTTGGCAATTGTTGTGCTCATGTTTAAGCTCTTGCATCATATGCTTTGCACCCATTAATGAAGAAATACATAGAGCATGCTAAAATTTGGTTTGCATATTTGGTCTCTCTAAGGTCTAGATAATTTCTAGTATTGAGTTTGAACAACAAGGAAGACGGTGTAGAGTCTTATAATGTTTTCAATATGTCTTTTATGTGAGTTTTGCTGCACCGGTTCATCCTTGTGTTTGTTGCAAATAAGCCTTGCTAGCCTAAACCTTGTATCGAGAGGGAATACTTCTCATGCATCCAAAATACTTGAGCCAGCCACTATGCCATTTGTGTCCACCATACCTACCTACTACATGGTATTTTCCGCCATTCCAAAGTAAATTGCTTGAGTGCTACCTTTAAAATTCCATCATTCACCTTTGCAATATATAGCTCATGGGACAAATAGCTTAAAAACTATTGTGGTATTGAATATGTAATTATGCACTTTATCTCTTATTAAGTTGCTTGTTGTGCGATAACCATGTTCACTCGGGGACGCCATCAACTATTCATTGTTGAATTTCATGTGAGTTGCTATGCATGTCCGTCTTGTCTGAAGTAAGAGAGATCTACCACCCTATGGTTAAGCATGCATATTGTTAGATAAGAACATTGGGCCGCTAACTAAAGCCATGATCCATGGTGGAAGTTTCAGTTTTGGACATATATCCTCAATCTCAAATGAGAAAATTATTAATTGTTGTTACATGCTTATGCATAAAAGAGGAGTCCATTATCTGTTGTCTATGTTGTCCCGGTATGGATGTCTAAGTTGAAGAATAATCAATAGCGAGAAATCCAATGCGAGCTTTCTCCTTAGACCTTTGTACAGGCGGCATAGAGGTACCCCTTTGTGACACTTGGTAAAAACATGTGCATTGTGATGATCCGGTAGTCCAAGCTAATTAGGACAAGGTGCGGGCACTATTAGTACACTATGCATGAGGCTTGCAACTTATAAGATATAATTTACATGATACATATGCTTTATTACTACCGTTGACAAAATTGTTTCATGTTTTCAAAATCAAAGCTCTAGCACAAATATAGCAATCGATGCTTTTCCTCTATGGAGGACCATTCTTTTACTTTCAATGTTGAGTCAGTTCACCTATTTCTCTCCACCTCAAGAAGCAAACACTTGTGTGAACTGTGCATTGATTCCTACATACTTGCTTATTGCACTTATTATATTACTCGTATGTTGACAATATCCATGAGATATACATGTTATAAGTTGAAAGCAACCGCTGAAACTTAATCTTCCTTTGTGTTGCTTCAATGCTTTTACTATGAATTATTGCTTTATGAGTTAACTCTTATGCAAGACTTAATTGATGCTTGTCTTGAAGTGCTATTCATGAAAAGTCTTTGCTTTATGATTCACTTGTTTACTCATGTCATATACATTGTTTTGATCGCTGCATTCACTACATATGCTTTACAAATAGTATGATCAAGATTATGATGGCATGTCACTCCAGAAATTATCTGTGTTATCGTTTTACCTGCTCGAGACGAGCAGAACTAAGCTTGGGGATGCTGATACGTCTCCGACGTATCGATAATTTCTTATGTTCCATGCCACATTATTGATGTTATCTACATGTTTTATGCACACTTTATGGCATATTCGTGCATTTTCTGGAACTAACCTATTAACAAGATGCCGAAGTGCCGATTCTGTTGTTCTGCTGTTTTTGGTTTCAGAAATCCTAGTAACGAAATATTATCGGAATTGGACGAAATCAACGCCCGGGGTCCTATTTTGCCACGAAGCTTCCGGAAGTCCGAAGAGGAGACGAAGAGGGGCCACGAGGGGGCCACACCCTAGGGCGGCGCGGCCCCCCTTGGCCGCGCGGCCCCGTGGTGTGGGGCCCCCGTGCCGCCTCTTGACCTGCCCTTCCGCCTACAAATAGCCTCCGTCGCGAAACCCCCAGCACCGAGAGCCACGATACGGAAAACCTTCCGCAGACGCCGCCGCCGCCGATCCCATCTCGGGGGATCCGAGGAGATCGCCTCCGGCACCCTGCCGGGAGAGGGGAATCATCTCCCGGAGGACTCTACGCCGCCATGGTCGCCTCCGGTGTGATGTGTGAGTAGTCTACCCCCGGACTATGGGTCCATAGTAGTAGCTAGATGGTTGTCTTCTCCCCATTGTGCTATCATTGTCGGATCTTGTGAGCTGCCTAACATGATCAAGATCATCTATCCGTAATTCTATATGTTGCGTTTGTTGGGATCCGATGAATAGAAAATACTTGTTATGTTGATTATCAAAGCTATGTCTATGTGTTGTTTATGATCTTGCATGCTCTCCATTATTAGTAGATGCTCTGGCCAAGTTGATGCTAGTAACTCCAAGAGGGAGTATTTATGCTCGATAGTGGGTTCATGTCTCCGTGAATCCGGAGGGGTGACAAGAACCTCTAAGGTTATGGATGTGCTCGTTGCCACTAGGGATAAAACATTGGTGCTATGTTCAAGGATGTAGTCACTAGTTACATTACGCGCAATACTTAATGCAATTGTCTGTTGTTAGCAACTTAATACTGGAGGGGGTTCGGATGATAACCTGAAGGTGGACTTTTTAGGCATAGATGCAGTTGGATGGCGGTCTATGTACTTTGTCGTAATGCCCAAATTAAATCTCACTATATTCATCATAATATGTATGTGCATGGTCATGCCCTCTTTATTTGTCAATTGCCCAGCTGTAATTTGTTCACCCAACATGCTGTTTGTCTTATGGGAGAGACACCTCTAGTGAACTGTGGACCCCGGTCCAATTCTCTTTATCGAAATACAATCTACTGCAATATTGTTTTACTATTTTCTGCAAACAATCATCTTCCACACAATACGGTTAATCCTTTGTTACAGCAAGCCGGTGAGATTGACAACCTCACTGTTTCGTTGGGGCAAAGTACTTTGGTTGTGTTGTGCAGGTTCCACGTTGGCGCCGGAATCCCTGGTGTTGCGCCGCACTACATCCCACCGCCATCAACCTTCAACGTGCTTCTTGGCTCCTCCTGGTTCGATAAACCTTGGTTTCTTTCTGAGGGAAAACTTGCTGCTGTGCGCATCATACCTTCCTCTTGGGGTTCCCAACGAACGTGTGAGTTACACGCCATCAGAGCATATGCTCCCTTTATTTTGAAATACATGTTAGATACATTTTAAAATGTCAAAAAATTGAAACAAAAATTTCGCATGTACATCTTCATGTGCTATGCGCTCACAAAGTTGTTTCATGAAAAATCGACATGTCATGTGGCGTGTGTAAAAAAGACAAAATTCGGTGCTGAAGCAAAGATTTGCCACAAGATAAATTTTCTTTTTTTCGCTTAGACTATAAAAAATATTATTTTTTCGTGAAACTTGACGAATACACATATATTATGGAGATGTACATGTAAACTTTTTTGTCAAAAAATTTTAACACTTGGAAATATGTTTTTATGGTAGAGGGATCATACGCACCCGGGAGCCGAATTGAGTTTCTGCGAAAATAAAACATCATAACCAAATAGTACACAACTTAGACGTGGTTGTAGACAACTTAGACAAATATACTGGAGAATGAATACAACTTAATCATAGTTGGTATACAAAATAACAAGAGTGTGTATGCAACTTAACAACAGTTGATATGTGATGGCGCGTACAGCACGCGTCCGTTGGGAACCCCAAGAGGAAGGTGTGATGCACACAGCGGCAAGTTTCCCTCAGTAAGAAACCAAGGTTTATCGAACCAGTAGGAGTCAAGAAGCACGTTGAAGGTTGATGGAGGCGGGATGTAGTGCGGCGCAACACCAGGGATTCCGGCACCAACGTGGAACCTGCACAACACAAACCAAGTACTTTGCCCCAACGAAACAGCGAGGTTGTCAATCTCACCGGCTTGCTGTAACAAAGGATTAGATGTATAGTGTGGATGATGATTGTTTGCGAAAAACAAGAGAACAAGTATTGCAAGTAGATTGTATTTCAAGTATAGAGAATTGGACCGGGGTCCACAGTTCACTAGAGGTGTCTCTCCCATAAGATAAACAGCATGTTGGGTGAACAAATTACAGTTGGGCAATTGACAAATAGAGAGGGCATGACCATGCACATACATATCATGATGAGTATTGTGAGATTTAATTGGGTATTACGACAAAGTACATAGACCACTATCCAGCATGCATCTATGCCTAAAAAGTCCACCTTCAGGTTATCATCCGAACCCCTTCCAGTATTAAGTTGCTAACAACAGACAATTGCATTAAGTATTTGATACGTCTCCGACGTATCGATAATTTCTTATGTTCCATGCCACATTATTGATGTTATCTACATGTTTTATGCACACTTTATGTCATATTCGTGCATTTTCTGGAACTAACCTATTAACAAGATGCCGAAGTGCCGCTGTCGTTTTCGCTGTTTTTGGTTTCGTAAATCCTAGTAACGAAATATTCTCGGAATTGGACGAAATCAATGCCCAGGGTCCTATTTTGCCACGAAGCTTCCGTAAGTCCGAAGAGGAGACGAAGAGGGGCCACGAGGGGGCCACACCCTAGGCGGCGCGCCCCCCCTTGGCCGCGCGGCCCCGTGGTGTGGGGCCCTCGTGCCGCCTCTTGACCTGCCCTTCCGCCTACTTAAAGCCTCCGTGACGAAACCCCCAGCACCGAGAGCCACGATACGGAAAACCTTCCGAGACGCCGCCGCCGCCGATCCCATCTCGGGGATCCAGAGATCGCCTCCGCACCTCGCCGGAGAGGGGAATCATCTCCCGGAGGACTCTACGCCGCCATGGTCGCCTCCGGTGTGATGTGTGAGTAGTCTACCCCTGGACTATGGGTCCATAGCAGTAGCTAGATGGTTGTCTTCTCCCCATTGTGCTATCATTGTCGGATCTTGTGAGCTGCCTAACATGATCAAGATCATCTATCCGTAATTCTATATGTTGCGTTTGTTGGGATCCGATGAATAGAGAATACTTGTTATGTTGATTATCAAAGCTATGTCTATGTGTTGTTTATGATCTTGCATGCTCTCCGTTATTAGTAGATGCTCTTGCCAAGTTGATGCTAGTAACTCCAAGAGGGAGTATTTATGCTCGATAGTGGGTTCATGTCTCCGTGAATCTGGAGGGGTGACAAGAACCTCTAAGGTTATGGATGTGCTGTTGCCACTAGGGATAAAACATTGGTGCTATGTTCAAGGATGTAGTCACTAGTTATATTACGCGCAATACTTAATGCAATTGTCTCGTTGTTAGCAACTTAATACCGGAGGGGGTTCGGATGATAACCTCGAAGGTGGACTTTTTAGGCATAGATGCATGCTGGATGGCGGTCTATGTACTTTGTCGTAATGCCCAATTAAATCTCACTATACGCATCATAATATGTATGTGCATGGTCATGCCCTTTTTATTTGTCAATTGCCCAACTGTAATTTGTTCACCCAACATGTTGTTTGTCTTATGGGAGAGATACCTCTAGTGAACTGTGGACCCCGGTCCAATTCTCTTTACTGAAATACAATCTACTGCAATACTGTTCTACTGTTTTCTGCAAACAATCATCTTCCACACAATACGGTTAATCCTTTGTTACAGCAAGCCGGTGAGATTGACAACCTCACCGTTTCGTTGGGGCAAAGTACTTTGGTTGTGTTGTGCAGGTTCCACGTTGGCGCCGAATCCCTGGTGTTGCGCCGCACTACATCCCGCCGCCATCAACCTTCAACGTGCTTCTTAGCTCCTCCTGGTTCGATAAACCTTGGTTTCTTTCTGAGGGAAAACTTGCTGCTGTGCGCATCATACCTTCCTCTTGGGGTTCCCAACGAACGTGTGAGTTACACGCCATCAAGCTCTTTTTCTGGCGCCGTTGCCGGGGAGATCAAGACACGCTGCAAGGGGAGTCTCCACTTCTCAATCTCTTTACTTTGTTTTTGTCTTGCTTAGTTTTATTTACTACTTTGTTTGCTGCACTAAATCAAAATACAAAAAAATTAGTTGCTAGTTTTACTTTATTTGCTATCTTGTTTGCTATATCAAAAACACAAAAAAAATTAGTTTACTTGCATTTACTTTATCTAGTTTGCTTTATTTACTGTTGCTAAAATGGCCAACCCTGAAAATACTAAGTTGTGTGATTTCACAACCACAAATAATAATGATTTCTTATGCACACCTATTGCTCCACCTGCTACTACAGCAGAATTCTTTGAAATTAAACCTCGCTTTACTAAATCTTGTTATGCGAGAGCAATTTTCTCGGTATTAGTTCCGATGATGTTGCTGCCCATCTCAATAATTTTGTTGAATTATGTGAAATGCAAAAATATAAAGATGTAGATGGTGACATTATAAAATTAAAATTGTTCCCTTTCTCATTAAGAGGAAGAGCTAAAGATTGGTTGCTATCTCTGCCTAAGAATAGTATTGATTCATAGACTAAATGCAAGGATGCTTTTATTGGTAGATATTATCCCCCTGCTAAAATTATATCTTTGAGGAGTAGCATAATGAATTTTAAATAATTAGATACTGAACATGTTGCCCAAGCTTGGGAAAGAATGA
Source organism: Lolium rigidum (assembly GCF_022539505.1). Taxonomy (NCBI): domain Eukaryota; kingdom Viridiplantae; phylum Streptophyta; class Magnoliopsida; order Poales; family Poaceae; genus Lolium; species Lolium rigidum. The sequence goes on along the minus strand of NC_061513.1, from coordinate 264,338,317 downwards.
AATCTTTGGTTAAAAATTGCC
>NC_061513.1:264307927-264338196 GCF_022539505.1 Lolium rigidum | reverse complement strand
ATCGTTAGGGAGAAGATGGGAGAGGTGAAAGAGGAGGGGCAAATCCGCCTGTTGGTTCCAAGCCCGATGCACAGCGGTGAAGTTTTTGGATTGATTCATTGGAACGGAAGCACCGCTTTGACCACCAAATCAAGCTACAACCACACCCAGAACAACCCAAAACCAAAGCAGCGGGCAGGAAATAAACTTCTTGTCTCCCAAATAAATATTACGGAGCACCAAAACGACCCCAAGAAAGCACCACGGAATAGCAAAACAATCAAGATACACACGTGTCACAACTGTGTTAATTCTCAAGGAGGCTCAAAATTTTGACAAAAAAGATGTTTGTTCCCAAATAGTATAGTAGTTATTTACGGACCAGCATAGCAAAAGTGAACATCCTAAAAGCTTCAGGGCACGGCATGTCTAAACCAGCACAGAAGCAAAAATGTGACGTAAACGCTGATTTAACACGACGTCCCTAACTATGCATCTGAGTTCTCTGAGCGCACACTTATCGGTACTCGACTACTCATAGCATCTGAGCTCCCAGGCTCCCTGCTCAGCAAACACATATTGTATGCTTGACCTGATGTGAGACTACTTGCCATATATATACCGAACCACCATACTGGAGCTATGCTTGAATGCCTGAAGTATAGACGTGGTGTGCCCTAACCCTCCTTTTGAGCTCAGCAGTAATAGATGGGAATTTCAGAACTAGCAATGCATAACCATCTGTGAACAATGCCTCCTTGAAATTTTCCTCCACTGCAAAGAAGTCAATGCACTTGTTCTTCAACTCGTGACAGTTGTGGGTTTCGGCGCAAGCTAAGATAGTTGCAACTGTATCTACCGACACTTTTTCCCATAGCTTGTGGGCACAAATAACTTTTAGTCGGTCAAGTGCATACCGATCAGCCGCAGCGAGTAGATTCTGAAACATCTCAACAGAAGAGCCCTCAGGCTCAGCTGCAGGCAATTCATCAGTGTACATGAACCGGAGCATGACTTTGAATGTTGCAGGTGTGATGTCATGCAACGTGATGGATGACATTGTAGCCTCAGGGTCTGTTTGTTTGGGCTGCAGCTTTTGAGAAGCAGCTGTAGCTGTTGAGCTGTGGAAAAGCAGCTGTGGAAAGCAGCTGTGAGAAGCAGAGATTTGATGTTTGGCAGGAATGCTGTTAATGGCTGCTGTAGCTGTGATGAGGGATGTAATCTCTGAAATGCCCCTGAATGCTGAAGAAGTTGTATAAATGTTGATTTGACACGAATCAACTAATTCTGGTTGTTGTTTTACGAGACTTGTTCATATTAAATATAAAATATTACATATATTCAAGATCGGTTTGCCCTAAGATAATATTGATTTGGCACAAATCAACATCGGCTTGCCCTAAAATAATTACATATATTCAAGATCGGCTTGCTCTGATTATGAGTGTAGAACTTAAATAAATAAAAATCAGCTACTTGGATAATTTCCGCAACACACATGCGCCATGCCGGAGTTTTACCGCTGTTTGTGTTCTTTCTTAATTCAAAATATCACAAACAATCACAACTAAAATTTGCACTAAACCAAGAGCTAGAAAATTTTGTACAGATGCATACCAGATACATACATACTAGTATTACTCAGATTGCAAAGAGCTCATGTCAACATGCTAGTACTATTTCCAGAATACGGACGTGGAGCTGCTGGCCGGCGACGGTGAGGACCAGACACGGGCGTGCGAGGAGGCCAAGCTGAGCAGTTTTGCACATCAGGTTTTTCCACAGCGCGGCCACGCCCGGCACGAGCCCACGAAGGAGCATTTCGTCGAACGCCTCGTCGGCGGCGTCGAACTGGCAGCGGTCGCCGAAGGCGCGCAGCATCAGCTCGAAGTCGGCCGCCCCAGGGGCCACGCCGTCGGAGCCCATCTCCTCCCTGGCCTAGGAGACGAGGGCGGCATGAGTTGGACGAGGACAAGGACGCTGGCGCCCGACCTACAGGGACATGGACGGGGACGGGTCGAGCTTGGCGTCGACCTCCTAGGACGGCGGTGACCTTGAGAAGGACGGGGACGGCCCGAGCTGGAGGAGGACAGGGACGGCCCGAGCGGGAGGAGGACAGGGACGGCGGCGCCTCGACGGACGGGCGCGAGCTCGCAGACGACCTCCTGGGATGGGGCAGAGGATGGGAATGGAGCGCGTCAGGACGATAGGGACGGCGGCCGCGGAGAATGGCGCCGGCGCTGGCCGGGAACGGCGGCGGCGGGCGGGGTGGGGAAACCCTAACCCTAGCCCACCATTGACGGGAACGGGGAGAAAGGAAAAATGGGGAGGGGGTGTCGGGCCGGGTCTGATTTGGGAGGCTATGGAGCACATATATGCGGTGGCATTTTTGGGGTAAATAATACGAAGGGTAGAGGACAACTCGGTCATTTGCCATTCGGGAAGCCGGGCGCAGCTCGGGAAGCAGGTTCCGACCTGCTTCGCGCCTTGCAGTGTATTTTGTGGCAGCGCTTCTCACAAGTGCTTTGCAAAATTTTGTTGTTTGTTTGGGCTGCTGCTTTTTGGACCCCAAAAGCAGCAAAAGCAGAAGCAGAAGCCCAAACAAACAGACCCTACACCTTTCTGCCTACAAAAGCAGAAGCAGAAGCCCAAACAAACAATATAAGGAATCATTTTCATATCTCATACAACGCAATTTGTCACCAAATCAACATTGGTTCAAATATACTCATACTGTCATACAAATAGCTAATTCGTTTCAAGTGTGTTTGTACAACGTCTTCAGATCTTAAGGACATTCCAGACATTTCACTACTAAATCCAACAGCAGCAGCCATAAAAAGCGTTCCTGCCAAACATCAAATTTCTGATTTCAACAGATGCTTCTCACAGCTGCTTTTTCACAGCTCACCAGCTACAGCTGCTTCTCAAAAGCTGCAGCCCAAACAAACAGACCCTACACCTTGCTGCCTAACTCAAAGGATTTTAAATCCTCATGCATCAGCTGTGCAATGCACTAGAGACAGCAGACTTGCTAACGAAAACAGGTCTAGAACGTTTCTACCAGAGGTGCCACGCGACATAAGCAACAACTGATTCCTGAACCTTGGTCATTTTAGCCGTGCGCAGCTTCCCACATGCCTCACCAATTCGGTTTCATCAACCACACTCTTTGAAGACTCTTGCCGTTTTTATCTATTGGAACACAGTAATATTGCACTTCGATTCAAACAGTACATCTAGGATTGTCTTCACTGAAAATTCAACAACCCAGAAGGGAACTAACTTTTTGCAGATTATTCATCAGACTACGCACTGGATGCAGCTATGAACTTTTCTCCTTCCGGAGAATCAGCGGAAGGATATGAATATTGGATGCACATAAGCAGACGGTTGTTCAGGATTTCTATTTTCAGGCTACTGAGTGGCGGCATATTAATAAGATACAAAATGGGTAGCCTGATTATGTGCCTCATCTTTCTTTGGTTGATTCATGTATCTACCTTATCTGATCCATAATTGTAAATGTTATTGTACTCAATACTTTTAATAAAAAATGGCCGTGTACATCTATTGATGCAGAGGCTGGAGCTTTGCTCCCATATCAAAAAAAAAAACCCAGAAATCAGTTTCTGTTTTACAACAACATCAGCGGTCCAATGCGAGCAAGTGTACAACATTGTTACCCAAATCACATACAACAACACAACACGCCAACAAATCAATGTGTCCCTCCTGCTTCACGACCCTGCGCTAGCTAGTTTTTCTTACTACACACTAATTGTACAGAGGTGCAGGTGCTGCTCTGGGTTATGAGTCAGCAGTGTAGGGTATGAATCAATCAGCCGTTCATGGTTACAACATACACACAATTAACAGTACTCCAACATATGGAAGAGCTCTGTATGCAGCCTGTCGAACGATCACGCACCGCCATTGCGCTTGGCCTTCCTGTACTCCCACGGCTCCTGTGGCTTCTTCGACGCCCACAGGCCCCTGTGGGCGGCCTGCGCTTGACTCTGCCACTGCAGGTAGATCAAAGGTATGATTAGTGTCTTTCATTAGTTTTGCGTGCATGATTTGATTCCAAATAGTTTCATAATCTCCACGGATTTTGTTCAGTCAAGCTAGTGATCATATACATCATAGTACTTTTTAGCTGTATATATGGACTTGTAGTACCGATTTACCTTGGCAAGTTCCGCGCGTTTATCATAGGCAGCGTAGTGCCATGCGAAGCCTTTCTTCAACATTTGCTCCTGCGTAGAAAGAAATAGGATATTTGTTAGTATCTTTTGTGGTTCGGTGAAGCGGTTGACTTTCGAGAAGGATTTAACTATTTCAGTATGTGTTCCTAGCAGAATGCAGAAGCAACAGTTTGCTTCAACTCAGGTGCAACGTCTAAGCCTTTTCATGGCCCTAAGTAACACAGCTATTAAGCTAACAGGAATGCAGGCTATCATGTCTTAAGGAAAGAATATGTGTTTCGTATCTTCTTGCTAGTCAAGTTGCTTCCACGAGGCAAGCTGTTGTTCTGAAAGATAATACACATTCTGTAGTTCCTTACCTGCACGAACACCCCACCGGCGTGGAGGTCCCCGACGGACCTGCCGTAGCGGTCGGTGTCGTAGATGTGCACCGTCAGACATTTCCCCTCCACAAGCTTCAGGAGCGCCTCTTTCGCCTCCTTGCCATAGGGCATCGCACTCTCGGGTGCGTCAATCCCACTGCATTTTATCCACACACCAGCAGATCAACAAAATGCACACAAGCCATTTGACCTTGATCATCCAATCAGTTATACTTAGTAGTGTGGTAGAAAACGAAACTAACCTTAGCCTGATCCTGTACTTCCTGGCGAGCACCTCCTGGCCCTTGGCGTTCGGGACTTGCCTGCAAATTACCATTCACAATGTTTCAGAACTGACACAACCCTCAACTCACAGCTGATCGATGGACTATGTCAATCTGAAGTTACCTGTAACCGGCGTCGGCAATGGTCTTCTGGAGTGCGTCGGCCGTGGGGTAGTCCCTTTTGGCGCGCGCCTTGGTCCGCTCCGCCGCGGCCTTCTTGATGTCCGCGGGCACGCTGCCGGACTCGCCGCGTTCAGACACGTCCACGTACACGGTGACCGTGTCGCCGTCCGCCACCGCCTTGGCGTCCACCGGGAGCGTGTGCAGCTCGGCCTTGACTGGCTTGTGCGTGGGGGCAGTGGTGTGAGCCGCCGGGGCAGGAGCTGATGGTGCTGGTGCCGATGGTGCTGCCCCGTTTGGCTGTGGCAGGCCGTAGAAGGCGAGGAAGCCCTGAAGGAACAGACATGGGTGATCAAGGGTATATCGCGCAGACAGCAGGGTGTGATTTCAATAGAACGGATATGAGCATTATACCTCGACATCTGCCTTCTGATGGTTCTTGAGCGTGAGCACGACGAGCTGCGCGGCGTCCTCCGGCGTCGTCGGGGTCGGCCTGGCCTTCTTCCATGCCACTTGCAGCTTCTTGTACCTTCGATTACATTAAAAACACACCAACGGAATTCAGTAACAGAGAAAGGAAACATCACAACATTATTCGATCGCAACGTTTTCTGCTACTACTAGTGACGAGCGTTCATCGTTAATTCCAGGAAACCTCCCGGAACCTTCAGCCGTTTACAAAAGGCATTGGCAGCTGCTCGTTGTACTGAATTCTTCATTTCTTTGTTTAATTACCAGTAATTATCCGTTTCTTTGTGTAAAACTATGGTCTTTCTCTTTTCTGACATGTCAACAAGTAATACATAGAAGTTCAGGTAATTCTACTACCATGGTTTTTCTTCTTCTTTTTAAATATGTATGCTATTTCCATTTATCAAGTTCTTGTGTTAGAGGTCGCTTTCACATTTTCACACCTGGAAACCCTCGCATCCACGGAAGCTAGCTGGAGTAGCTGTTTCTGGATCTTTGACAAACGCGTCATATGAACTTAAACTAATCGATGGGAACAAATTGGCTGAAACTCAGGAAGGAAGAAGACACGAAATTGAGGGGAAATGGAATCGTACCAGTTGGCCTGCGCGTTCTGGGAGGAGACGACATGCCGGCCGAGCCCTTCCGGGACCTGAAACCAGAAGCAACAATTCAGCTCGTAATTAGCAGTAGCAACGGCAGAGCCGATGAATCATGGAGGTTCAGGCAGGGTACCTGCTTGGTTCGCTGGAAATTGAGGATGTCCTGGCCGAGCCTGGCGACGGAGTCGTGGGCGCCGTGCGGGGTGAAGGCGGCGTCGGAGAGGTCGGAGCAGACGCCGCAGAGGAACCGGTATATGCTGTTCCCCATGACCGCCGCTGCGACGACGAGGAGGAAGATGAAGATTCGACGGGTGGGGTGTGGTTGTGGGCTTCTGTGCGGAATCCGCTCCGGGATTTGAAAAGAATTCAGTTGTCTCTGCTGCTCAGCCTGCTGCGTGGATCTGCGGGCTGGCTGACAGTGTGCGTCGTCGTCAGAGGCTCTGAGAGCAGTTTTGGAAGGAATCGCGGCTCGCTTCACGAGGTGGAGCGCAGGTAAAGCTGTTGAGATCTGCCAAGCGGAGGGCGAGGAGCGGCCCTGCGTAGTAGGATTCATTGTGCAGGGTGTGTTGACAGAGTTTTATAAGCTCAGGGTGATTTGCAAGTGGTTACAACGACTTAATCCATGTCGGCATGGCAACATGTCGCTGTTGCCGACTAATTTCCGGACGCTTTCGGTGAGATTTGTTTGCTAATATTAGTATCTTCCAAGCTAGGTGGCATAACCAGGAGGAGTCATCCGGTTGATGATGCAAATTTGGGTGGGTGCTCTTGCGCCACCTCGGCTAGCTGATGAGAAAACGCATTATTGGGGGCTGAGACTTCTGTGGTGTCAAGCATTTTTGTGTGCCACCTCACTTAGGTTATGTTTGCTTGGAAAATGGCGAGACCGAGTTCTGTATGCTTGCCATAGCGATAAGACCAAATCAACAGGTACGGAGGAGGCCGAACCAACCTAAGGTTGGGTAGTTTTAATCAGCAAAATTTAAACCTCAATTTATGTGTATCTTATAGTGAGAGACGTTGTTCTCGTCGATATGGAGGCACATGTGGTGAGTGTGTCAATCTCGAGACTTAATCAACCAGCTCGGTCTTTTGGAAGTGCACATAGGGGCAACCCATCATGGGGGTCACGATGAGCAGTAGCTGAGAGGGGGTGAAGTGAGAAGCATGGTGGCTCCATCCCATATGGCGATGCCCGATAAAGACGACTCCCCTCTTCATCTTTCTCCTTGGACCTTCCTTCAAGAATAATGGTATGCTCTGAGATAATCAAGAAACTATAGCTATTAAACTAAAAAAAAATGGTGAGCGTAAAAGCCCCTCATCATAAGCAAGCCAACAAAATCGGGGTGAGCGTAGATGCTTTTGGGTGTGTGCATCGGTTGGTGGTTGGTTTGAGTGTGTCCATTTTATACTTCAATCTAAAAGAGATACTTTCACATGGAAAATTTCCTATTCGCTTATGCAGTATATCTACTCATGCACTGGAAATTGTTTCAAGATATTTTTAGTGTTATTGCGATACATACACATATATTAAATGATTCTTAAATACACACATCCATGTGGACACACGTTATAATACCTGCAAGAATCATGAACTAATCTAAGAAGAGATACAATTTTGGCTTTTTTATATTTACGAAAACTTTGGTCTAATGGTCTTTCAAAGGGAACTATCAAAAAAGGAAAATCACTTTTACTACCACCTAATGTAACTATATATTTTTTATGTTAGGCCTTTGTAAGAAAATAGAAACTGTATTGACATTATGCAATGCATTGATGTGCTCAAATAGTCTAAGAAAGTAAGCAAATTAAGTAGTAAGTTGTAATAAAGTATAAATTTTTAGTATAAATACAATTAGTATTACAATCACTTGTGGTAGAACCTCTTAGGGCTCGTTTGGCTACAGCGATTCCCCCTGGGTTCCCCTACTTTTCTCGGGCTGAACAAACCCTGGGCCGAATTGACCCGGGTTAGCCAACCTGGCCGTTTGGACGCCCACGAGCCTACAGTTCCGTGTCGATTCCGCGTCCAACCCAGGTAGAGGGTTCCACGAGTGAAGTGGTCGGGAACCGCTTCCGCGTCTCGCTCTGGCGACGACGGAGGCGGCGACGCTGGGAGCGACGCGTCCACCCCCCACGGGCAGGCTCCTCCCCACTTTCGGCAACCGGAGCAAGCTTCTCCCCGGCAGCATCGCCTCCTCCCCAAGCCTCTCCCCTACCGCTTCGCCCCAAGGTCGTCCTCCCCGACCGCATCGGCCCAAGGCCTTGAGCTCTGCTCCGCTCCGGTGACGACGATAGTGGTCTGGTGTTCAGGCCTTGAGCAAAAGGAGAAGGTTACGAACACTCTTGTTCCAGGCTTAGGGTAATCTTCCACACATTTTGAAACAAGGTCATGGCTCTTAAAAAATACTCTTGATGTAATATTCTTGAGGTTATTTAGTTGAAACATTTCTGTGCATTTTGCTTAGCTCGGGTGAAAAATACTCTTTCAATACATTTATGGTTTTACTGTCAGTATGAATGTCTCAACATGATTAGCTTCTGAAGTTGTTCGATATAATGACATCCGTCTTCTATTTGCTAGGTTGCGTGAGCATATTCTTCTTTTCTAGTCAGTCAAGTGTGAATGTGCTTCAGATTTAAGCTCTGTGGTTGGTCTCCTTTTTCTGGATTAATTGTTTCGGCAGTTGACTGTATTAGCAGGTACGCTCCATGTACTCTTGGCAGAAATGCCAGTAAAGTTTCTATATTTACTTGCAGACAGTGGTGTATCTCTTATTATCTGGATTTATACTATTGCTAGCTGTGTTGGAATATATGTACGGTTGAGATTAGACTAGGATTAGATCTTCTTGTAGTCCAAGCTTTCTAACATCTCCCTCAGTCGTAGCGGGAGTGAAGCGAACGCTTGCGACTGGAGAAGTCACACGCTCCCATCGCTTCGCCTCCTTGTCATCATCGGCATCCCCTTCTGGTACCTCCTCTTATTGTAGAACCATAGAATTGTGTGTTGTATTGCCATGAATCTTTGGAGGTATATATAGAGGTACAATGAGGGAACAAGACTTGGACTACAAGAAGATCTAATCTTAGTCTAATCTCAGCCGTACATGTATTCTAATAAGCTGTAGTAAAATTTCATATTCTGTCTGGGTAGAGAAGTGGTCTGGATAGAAAATGTGATTAGCTACATTGCAGCCGACTTGCTAGTGAAGTGGTAGACTGTACTAGTAGTCATATGACTTATTACATGCTTTTATACATTGCAGTCGACTTGCTAGTGATGGATTCTAGAATGGATAAAACTAGTTGAGAATAAAGCTATGGTCCTAGTAATTATTCATGTTCTCTCTTTGTTCCCAGATGAGTAAAATCTTTGTACAGTAAATATGGTGATGCTAACAAACCGCCTAGTGCCCATTTGGGTTCTTTGAACAAACATTTGCTGATTAATCTGTGAACTGAATCTATTCTAAATTTTCAGCAGAAACTATTTTAAACTGTTGCTTATTTTACCAGTCGACGTGCTTGAAAATATTCTAAACTGTATTAGTTGCTTATTTTACAGCACTTCGGCGAGGAGCACGGCGCCCAGCGATGCTCTCGACGACCAACAACTCGACAACCGGAAAATGCTCTCGACGAGCAGGAGCACCGTGATGGGTGACGCACTTGGCAAGCAGGAGCACGACGGTCGGCGAACCTCTCGGCGAGCAGGAACACGACGGCCGGCAAAGGCTCTCGAGAGATGGAGCACCATGGCCTCCAAAGCTCTCATCGAATAGAAGCACGATGGCTGGCGACGTGCTTGGCGAGCAGAAGCATGGCGGCCGGCGAAGGCTCTCGGCGAGCAGGAGTAGGAGCACGGCGGCCGGTGGCATGGCAGCAAGAGTAGCACAGCGGCCGGCGACATGCTCGGCGAGCAGAAGCATGGTGGTCGGTGAGGTGACACGGCGGCAAACAGGAGCTTGGAGGTGGTCTCAGCTGGCCTTCTCCCCTGGTTGTCGGTGTTTGTATTTCTACTAGCTAAATTTGAAGTTGATAGAGTTTAATCGTGCAGTTCTATAATCCAGAACAAATGGTTGGCTGTCACGGCCTTTGAACAGTTTTCTGACGTCTAGCTAGTTTCTGCTCCCGCTATAGGCCCATCAGTTTGCTCACTTCAAGAGCGCTTCACAAATCGCAACCGCAACGGCGATGGCAAGCGAAGTATGAATACAATCTATACCTAATAATAACCCAAGTGCTAAAAAGTGCTTGGATGCTATGTGTCAAAACAGCATCCGATTTATGACCGTCCGATCCGGTCGATCAAGCCTATCTTCCACGTCCCGACAAAACAGGTACGGAGAGCATCACGTGCGCACGATCCAGCTGACCAGCTCCTCCCTTCCGCGGTTCCGCCCCTTTCCTCCCCGACCACCGTAGCTCCATCCCCGCCGCCTGCTGGTCCAGTTTGCCGGCGCAGTGCCTTGCTCCGCATCCTCCTGCTGTGCCCCACCTCCGGACCCACGCGCCGGCGCTCGACCCACTCGCCGCCAGCGAGCAGGCGATCCACCGCCGCGGAGATCCCCGCCCCGCCCCGTGCTGACTGGTGACACGTACTGCCGCTGCTCCCTTCTGCTGGCCGAAGAGGGTTCTCATTCCGGCCGGCCGCCGCTGCTCGTCGCTCCAATCCAGCCGGATGCAGCTTGAGTTAACCCTCCATTGGATCTCCTCCGGATTGTTTGGCTCCCAAACCAATCAACGACAAGAGGCAAGTTGAATTTCGATGCCCTCTTCCGACTTTAAGTGCGGTGGTAATGGTCATCTTCAATTTCCGATTTCCAGGTAAATTTGTGTGGCTGGACGCTGTAGTCATGTGAATATGTGAATAAAAAGAGGAGAATTGAGACTACATAGTAATGTGATTGCTTTTGCCTGGTGGAGTTCTGCTCTTTCTCCACTTCTATGCTTCGTTGCTGGAAGCATGGCCGGCTACTTCGGTTGAAGAAGAGAAAGATAAGTAGAGACGAGAAGCTACAGGAAGGGGAAATAGCACATGGTTGTGCAGCTCCTGTGTAAAAACAGGTAGCAAAACTCAAAAGGCTATCTCATTTCTCTAGGGGATCTCGTGTGAGCAGCTCCTCCTATGTATTACTATTATCTTGTACAGTATTAAATTGAAGTTTTGGAGATTTACATAGAGGATACATATTTATTTGCACTATCTACGCGGAGCCGTGCTATCCCTGTTGTTCCTGCCTGGCTCCGCCCTTTGAGCTTGACGGTGGCATCTGTGCTGCCGGAGGCCGCCGATGCGAACAGGAGCTCCTGCGGAGCCACCCTATCCTCCGGACCAGGCATTCCCTTTGGTGGCGACCTTCCTCAACTTATATTCTATTTTGCACACGGATTTGTCGTTGCTTCTTGGACGGAAGGTGACGAGATCGGGCTCCCCATTGGCATGGCTCTGTGGAGGGTTGGGCACCACGGATCTTAATGCGGCATCCCCTTTGGCTTCTTGCAGCTCGCGTTGTGCCTTGTGTCATGACTCGTGTTGTTCCTTGTATTTAATTGCAACGGCTACAAGGCTTAGGTTTAGTTGCATCCATTAGTAGGTTAAGTTGCATCCATTATAAGGTTAAGTCGCATCCATTATTTAGGTTATTAAGTTGCAACTGATGCATGGTTTAGTTGCATGTATTATTTGGTTAAGTTGCAACAACTATAAGTCTTTTTTTTTAGATCACAACAACTATAAGTCGTGTTTGTAAGCAATTAATTGTTAATTCACACGTGTGCTACGGTTGCATGTCCACTATTGCTAAGTTGTATACCCATTAGTGTTAAGTTCCATACCCACTAGTATTAAGTAGTTTATTCATTAGTGTTAAGTTGCATACCTTATATTATTAAGTTGTATACCCATTAAGGTTAACTTGCATATATTGTCCAACATAGTTGTAGATGTAACAAGCGCAGTTAGATTTTTGTCTCTATTTCATCGGTTTGGACGAATTTTTCATTTGTCCATTGTCCAACTAAGGTTAAATTGCATCCATTGTCTAGCTAGTATTAAGTTAGCTATCACCGATTATGGTGAAGTTAAGCACCATTATTGCGAACTTATCTATCCATGTGTCTAAGTTGTTTTAATAGTGCGTCAACTAACGTGTGCTAAGTCGTGTTTTGTAGATAGTAAATTATTACTTCACATATGCTCTAAGTTGCATACTCATATTTCTAAGTTGTATAACCGCTACTATTAAGTTGCATATTGATACGTCTTCGACGTATCGATAATTTCTTATGTTCCATGCCACATTATTGATGATATCTACATGTTTTATGCACACTTTATGTCATATTCGTGCATTTTCTGAAACTAACCTATTAACAAGATGCCGAAGTGACAGTTGCTGTTTTCTGCTGTTTTTGGTTTCAGAAATCCTAGTAAGGAAATATTCTCGGAATTGGGCGAAATCAACGCCCAGGGTCCTATTTTGCCACGAAGCTTCCAGAAGTCCGAAGAGGAGACGAAGTGGGGCCACGAGGCGCCCAAACCCTAGGGCGGCGCGGCCTGGCCCCTGGCCGCGCGGCCCTGTGGTGTGGGGCCCTCGTGCCCCTTCCTGACCTGCCCTTCCGCCTACTTAAAGCCTCCGTCGCGAAACCCCCAGTACCGAGAGCCACGATACGGAAAACCTTCCGGCAGACGCCGCCGCCGCCAATCCCATCTCTGGGGATTCGAGAGATCGCCTCCGGCACCCTGCCGGAGAGGGGAATCATCTCCCGGAGGACTCTACGCCGCCATGGTCGCCTCCGGAGTGATGTGTGAGTAGTCTACCCCTGGAGTATGGGTCCATAGCAGTAGCTAGATGGTTGTCTTCTCCCCATTGTGCTTAATTGTCGGGTCTTGTGAGCTGCCGAACATGATCAAGATCATCTATCTGTAATTCTATATGTTGTGTTTGTTGGGATCCGATGAATAGAGAATACTTGTTATGTTGATTATCAAATTATTGTCTATGTGTTGTTTATGATCTTGCATGCTCTCCGTTATTAGTAGATGCTCTGGCCAAGTAGATGCTTGTAACTCCAAGAGGGAGTATTTATGCTCGATAGTGGGTTCATGTCTCCGTGAATGCGGGAAGTGACAGAAATCTCTAAGATTATGGATGTGCTGTTGCCACTAGAGATAAAACATTGGTGTTATGTTCGAGGATGTAGTTACTGATTACATTACGCGCAATACTTAATGCAATTGTCTGTTGTTAGCAACTTAATACTGGAAGGGGTTCGGATGATAACCTGAAGGTGGACTTTTTAGGCATAGATGCATGCTGGATAGCGGTCTATGTACTTTGTCGTAATGCCCAATTAAATCTCACAATACTCATCATGATATGTATGTGCATGGTCATGCCCTCTCTATTTGTCAATTGCCCAACCGTAATTTGTTCACCCAACATGCTGTTTATCTTATGAGAGAGACACCTCTAGTGAACCGTGGACCCCGGTCCAATTCTCTATACTGAAATACAATCTACTGCAATACTTGTTCTACCGTTTTCTGCAAACAATCATCATCCACACTATACATCTAATCCTTTGTTACAGCAAGCCGGTGAGATTGACAACCTCGCTGTTTCGTTGGGGCAAAGTACTTGGTTTGTGTTGTGCAGGTTCCACGTTGGCGCCGGAATCCCTGGTGTTGCGCCGCACTACATCCCGCCGCCATCAACCTTCAACGTGCTTCTTGACTCCTACTGGTTCGATAAACCTTGGTTTCTTACTGAGGGAAACTTGCCGCTGTGCGCATCACACCTTCCTCTTGGGGTTCCCAACGGACGCGTGCTGTACGCGCCATCAAGCAATTTTTCTGGCGCCGTTGCCGGGGAACGAAGAAAAGTTACACCACAAAGATTTCTAACTCCCACGTCAACTACACGCCGCAGACAATTTTTCACGGCGCCGTTGCCGGGAGATCAAGACACGCTGCAAGGGGAGTCTCCACATCCCAATCTCTTTATTTTGTTTTTGTCTTGCTTAGTTTTATTTACTACTTTGTTTGCTGCACTAAATGAAAATACAAAAAAATTAGTTGCTAGTTTTACTTTATTTGCTATCTTGTTTGCTATATCAAAAACACAAAAAATTAGTTACTTGCATTTACTTTATCTAGTTTGCTTTATTTACTGTTGCTAAAATGGGTACTCCTGAAAATACTAAGTTGTGTGACTTCACAACCACAAATAATAATGATTTCTTATGCACACCTATTGCTCCACCTGCTACTACAAGCAGAATTCTTTGAAATTAAACCTGCTTTACTTGAATCTTGTTATGCGAGAGCAATTTTCCGGTGTTAGTTCATGATGATGCTGCTGCCCATCTTAATAATTTTGTTGAATTGTGTGAAATGCAAAAATATAAAGATGTAGATGGTGACATTATAAAATTAAAATTGTTCCCTTTCTCATTAAGAGGAAGAGCTAAAAATTGGTTGCTATCTCTGCCTAAGAATAGTATTGATTCATGGATTAAATGCAAGGATGCTTTTATTGGTAGATATTATCCCCCTGCTAAAATTATATCTTTGAGGAGTAGCATAATGAATTTTAAACAATTAGATACTGAACATGTTGCACAAGCATGGAAAAGAATGAAATCTCTGGTTAAAAATTGCCCAACCCATGGACTGACTACTTGGATGATCATCCAAACCTTTTATGCAGGACTGATTTTTTCTTCGCGAAACTTATTGGATTCAGCTGCTGGAGGTACCTTTATGTCCATCACTCTTGGTGAAGCAACAAAGCTTCTCGATAATATGATGATCAATTACTCTGAATGGCACACGGAAAGAGCTCCACAAGGTAAGAAGGTAAATTCTGTCGAAGAAACCTCTTCCTTGAGTGATAAGATTGATGCTATTATGTCTATGCTTGTGAATGATAGGACTAATGTTGATCCTAATAATGTTCCGTTAGCTTCATTGGTTGCCCAAGAAGAACATGTTGATGTAAACTTCATTAAAAATAATAATTTCAACAACAATGCTTACCGGAACAATTCTAGTAACAACTATAGGCCATATCCTTATAATAATGGCAACGGCTATGGTAATTCTTATGGGAATTCTTACAACAATAATAGGAACACACCCCCTGGACTTGAAGCCATGCTTAAAGAATTTATTAGTACACAAACTGCTTTTAACAAATCCGTTGAAGAAAAGCTTGAAAAAATTGATATACTTGCTTCTAAAGTCGATAGTCTTGCTGCTGATGTTGATCTCTTGAAATCGAAAGTTATGCCTAATGAGAATCATCATAATAAAATTGTTACTACAACAAATGCCATCCAAGTTAGAATTAATGAGAATATAAGATTGATGGCCGAATTGCGTGCTAGGTGGGAAAGAGAAGAAAATGAAAAAGAAGATAATATAGCTAAAGTTTGGACTATTACCACCACTAGTAATGCTAATGCTACACAAGTTGTTGCACCTCCTACTAATACTAATAAAAGAATTGGTGTTAGCAATGTTTCCACTTCTAATGCAAAGCGCGAGAAACTGCCTGAAACTGCTAAAACTGCTGAAATTTTTTCCAACATTGGGGATGATGATCCCATTGCTTTAGATTATAATGGTTTGAATTTTGATGATTGCAACATCTCTGAAGTTATAAAGTTCTTACAAAAACTTGCTAAAAGTCCTAATGCTAGTGCTATAAATTTGGCTTTCACGCAACATATTACAAATGCTCTCATAAAAGCTAGAGAAGAGAAATTAGAGCGCAAAGCTTCTATTCCTAGAAAGCTAGGGGATGGTTGGGAGCCCATCATTAAGATGAAGGTCAATGATTTTGATTGTAATGCTTTATGTGATCTCGGTGCAAGTATTTCTGTTATGCCTAAGAAAATTTATAATATGCTTGACTTGCCACCGCTGAAAAATTGCTATTTGGATGTTAATCTTGCTGATCATTCTACAAAGAAACCATTGGGGAAAGTTGATAATGTTCGCATTACCGTTAACAATAACCTTGTCCCCGTTGATTTTGTTGTCTTGGATATTGAATGCAATGCATCTTGTCCCATTATATTGGGAAGACCTTTTCTTCGAACTGTTGGTGCTATCATTGATATGAAGGAACGTAATATAAAATATCAATTTCCTCTCAAGAAAGGTATGGAACACTTCCCTAGAAAGAGAATGAAGTTACCTTTTGATTTTATTATTAGAACAAATTATGATGTTGATACTTCGTCTCTTGATAATACTTGATACACACTTTCTGCGCCTAGCTGAAAGGCGTTAAAGAAAAGCGCTTATGGGAGACAACCCATGTTTTTACCTACAGCACTTTGTTTTTATTTTGTGTCTTGGAAGTTGTTTACTACTGTAGCAACCTCTCCTTATCTTAGTTTAGTGTTTTGTTGTGCCAAGTAAAGTCGTTGATAGAAAAGTTCATACTAGATTTGGATTACTGCGCAGAAACAGATTTCTTTGCTGTCACGAATCTGGGCTAAATTCTCTGTAGGTAACTCAGAAAATTAAGCCAATTTACGTGAGTGATCCTCAGATATGTACGCAACTTTCATTCAATTTGAGCATTTTCATTTGAGCAAGTTTGGTGCCCCAATAAAATTCGTCAATACGAACTGTTCTGTTTTTGACAGATTCTGCCTTTTATTTCGCATTGCCAGCTTTGTTATGTTCGATGGATATTTCGATTCCATTGACTTTCAGTAGCTTTGTGCAATGTCCAGAAGTGTTAAGAATGATTATGTCACCTCTGAACATGTATATTTTGATTGTGCACTAACCCTCTAATGAGTTGTTCTAAAGTTTGGTGTGGAGAAAGTTTTCAAGGATCAAGAGAGGGAGATGATACAACAATGATCAAGGAGAGTGAAAGCTCTAAGCTTGGGGATGCCCCGGTGGTTCACCCCTGCATATATCAAGAAGACTCAAGGGTCTAAGCTTGGGGATGCCCAAGGCATCCCCTTCTTCATCGACAACATTATCAGGTTCCTCCCCTGAAACTATATTTTTATTCCATCACAGCTTATGTGCTTTGCTTGGAGCGTCGGTTTGTTTTAGTTTTTGTTTTGTTTGAATAAAATAGATCCTAGCATTCTTTGTGTGGGAGAGAGACACGCTCCGCTGTTGCATATGGACAAGTATGTCCTTAGTTTCTACTCATAGTATTCATGGCGAAGTTTCTTCTTCGTTAAATTGTTATATGGTTGGAATTGGAAAATGATACATGTAGTAATTGCTATAAATGTCTTGGGTAATGTGATACTTGGCAATTGTTGTGCTCATGTTTAAGCTCTTGCATCATATGCTTTGCACCCATTAATGAAGAAATACATAGAGCATGCTAAAATTTGGTTTGCATATTTGGTCTCTCTAGAGTCTAGATAATTTCTAGTATTGAGTTTGAACAACAAGGAAGATGGTGTAGAGTCTTATAATGTTTTCAATATGTCTTTTATGTGAGTTTTGCTGCACCGCTTCATCCTTGTGTTTGTTTCAAATAGCCTTGCTAGCCTAAACCTTGTATCGAGAGGGAATACTTCTCATGCATCCAAATACTTGAGCCAACCACTATGCCATTTGTGTCCACCATAACTACCTACTACATGGTATTTCTCCGCCATTCCAAAGTAAATTGCTTGAGTGCTACCTTTCAATTTCCATTCTTCACCTTTACAATATATAGCTCATGGGACAAATAGCTTAAAAACTATTGTGGTATTGAATATGTACTTATGCACTTTATCTCTTATTAAGTTGCTCGTTGTGCGATAACCATGTTCACTGGGGACGCCATCAACTACCTTTTGTTGAATTTCATGTGAGTTGCTATGCATGTTCGTCTTGTCTGAAGTAAGAGCGATCTACCACCTTATGGTTGGAGCATGCTGATGTCTACGTTCCCCCTCCTTTCCTGTAGACAGTGTTGGGCCTCCAAGAGCAGAGGTTTGTAGAACAGCAGCAAGTTTTCCCTTAAGTGGATCACCCAAGGTTTATCGAACTCAGGGAGGAAGAGGTCAAAGATATCCCTCTCATGCAACCCTGCAACCACAAAGCAAGAAGTCTCTTGTGTCCCCAACACACCTAATAGGTGCACTAGTTCGGCGAAGAGATAGTGAAATACAGGTGGTATGAATATATATGAGCAAGTAGCAACGGTGCCGTAAAATAGCTTGCTGGCGTGTAGTTGATGGTGGTAGTATTGCAGCAAGTAGTAACACAGTGAAACAATGAAACAAGCAGTAGTAACGCAGCAGTATTTAGGAACAAGGCCTAGGGATTAGACTTTCACTAGTGGACACTCTCAACATTGATCACATAACAGAATAGATAAATGCATACTCTACACTCTTGTTGGATGATGAACGCATTGCGTAGGATTACATGAACCCTCAATGCCGGAGTTAACAAGCTCTACAATTTGTTCATATTTAAGTAACCTTATAGTGTAAGATAGATCAAAAGACTAAACCAAGTACTAACATAGCATGCACACTCGTCACCTTCATGCATATGTAGGAGGAATAGATCACATCAATACTATCATAGCAATAGTTAACTTCGCAATCTACAAGAGATCATGATCATAGCATAAACCAAGTACTAACACGGATGCACACACTGTCACCATTACATCGTGCAGGAGGAATAGACTACTTTAATAACATTGCTAGAGTAGCACATAGATAAATTGTGATACAAACACATTGCAATCATAAAGAGATATAAATAAGCACCTCACTATGCCATTCAACAGTGAATAAGTATTCTGTGAAATATAGCCTAAGAGACCCACACGGTGCACACACTGTCACCTTTACACACGTGGGACAAGGAGTCTCCGGAGATCACATAAGTAAAACTCACTTGACTAGCATAATGACATCTAGATTACAAGCATCATCATATGAATCTCAATCATGTAAAGCAGCTCATGAGATTATTGTATTGAAGCACATATGAGAGAGATGAACCACATAGCTACCGGTACAGCCCCGAGCCTCGATGGAGAACTACTCCTCCTCATGGGAGACAAGCAGCGGTGATGAAGATGGCGGTGGAGATGGCAGCGGTGTCGATGGAGAAGCCTTCCGGGGGCACTTCCCCGTTCCGGCGGCGTGCCGGAACAGAGACTCCTGTCCCCCGGATCTTGGCTTCGCGATGGCGGCGGCTCTGGAAGGTTTCTGTGGGTTTCGTCGAACGCATCAGGGTTTTCGCGACGGAGGCTTTATATAGGCGAAGAGGCGGCGCAGGAGGGCTTCTGGGGGGCCCACACCATAGGGCGGCGCGGCCCCCCCTGGCCGCGCCAGGGTGTGGTGTGGGGCCCCCAGGGCTCCCCTCTGGCGGCTCTCGGGTGTTCTGGATGGTTCCGGGAAAAATAGGAACCTGGGCGTTGATTTCGTCCGATTCCGAGAATATTTCGTTACTAGGATTTCTGAAACCAAAAACAGCAGTAAAACAGAACCGGCACTTCGGCATCTTGTTAATAGGTTAGTTCCGTAAAATGCACGAATATGACATAAAGTGTGCATAAAACATGTAGATAACATCAATAATGTGGCATGGAACATAAGAAATTATCGATACGTCGGAGATGTATCAGCATCCCCAAGCTTAGTTCTGCTCATCCCGAGCAGGTAAAACGATAACACAGATAATTTCTGGAGTGACATGCCATCATAATCTTGATCATACTATTTGTAAAGCATATGTAGTGAATTCAGCGATCAAAACAATGACATGAGTAAACAACTGAATCATAAAGCAAAGACTTTTCATGAATAGTACTTAAAGACAAGCATCAATAAGTCTTGCATAAGAGTTAACTTATAAAGCAATAATTCAAAGTAGAGGCATTGAAGCAACACAAAGGAAGATGAAGTTTCAGCGGTTGCTTTCAACTTATAACATGTATATCTCATGGATAATTGTCAACATAGAGTAATATAATAAGTGCAATATGCAAGTATGTAGGAATCAATGCACAGTTCACACAAGTGTTTGCTTCTTGAGATGGAGAGAAATAGGTGAACTGACTCAACATTGAAAGTAAAAGAATGGTCCTCATAGAGGAAAAGCATCGATTGCTATATTTGTGCTAGAGCTTTGATTTTGAAAACATGAAACAATTTTGTCAACGGTAGTAATAAAGCATATGTATCATGTAAATTATATCTTACAAGTTGCAAGCCTCATGCATAGTATACTAATAGTGTCCGCACCTTGTCCTAATTAGCTTGGACTACCGGATCATCACAATGCACATGTTTTAACCAAGTTTCACAAAGGGGTACCTCTATGCCGCCTGTACAAAGGTCTAAGGAGAAAAGCTCGCATTGGATTTCTCGCTATTGATTATTCTCAACTTAGACATCCATACCGGGACAACATAGACAACAGTATAATGGACTCCTCTTTTATGCATAAGCATGTAACAACAATTAATAATTTTCTCATTTGAGATTGCGGATATATGTCCAAAACCGAAACTTCCACCATGGATCATGGCTTTAGTTAGCGGCCCACTGTTCTTCTCTAACAATATGCATGCTTAACCATAAGGTGGTAGATCGCTCTTACTTCGTACAAGACGAACATGCATAGCAACTCACATGAAATTCAACAAGGAATAGTTGATGGCATCCCCAGAAACATGGTTATCGCACAACAAGCAACTTAATAAGAGATAAAGTGCATAAGTACATATTCAATACCACAATAGTTTTTAAGCTATTTGTCCCATGAGCTATATATTGCAAAGGTGAATGATGGAATTTTAAAGGTAGCACTCAAGCAATTTACTTTGGAATGGCGGAAAATACCATGTAGTAGGTAGGTATGGTGGACACAAATGGCATAGTGGTTGGCTCAAGTATTTTGGATGCATGAGAAGTATTCCCTCTCGATACAAGGTTTAGGCTAGCGAGGTTATTTGAAACAAACACAAGGATGAACCGGTGCAGCAAAACTCACATAAAAGACATATTGTAAACATTATAAGACTCTACACCGTCTTCCTTGTTGTTCAAACTCAATACTAGAAATTATCTAGACCTTAGAGAAACCAAATATGCAAACCAAATTTTAGCATGCTCTATGTATTTCTTCATTAATGGGTGCAAAGCATATGATGCAAGAGCTTAAACATGAGCACAACAATTGCCAGGTATCACATTACCCAAGACATTATAGCAATTACTACATGTATCATTTTCCAATTCCAACCATATAACAATTTAACGAAGAAGAAACTTCGCCATGAATACTATGAGTAGAAACTAAGGACATACTTGTCCATATGCAACAGCGGAGCGTGTCTCTCTCCCACACAAGCATTTATTCAAACAAAAACAAAAAACAAAAGCACACAAACGCTCCAAGCAAAGTACATAAGATGTGACCGAATAAAAATATAGTTTCAAGAGAAGGAACCTGATAATTTGTCGATGAAGAAGGGGATGCCTTGGGCATCCCCAAGCTTAGACGCTTGAGTCTTCTTAGAATATGCAGGGGTGAACCACCGGGGCATCCCCAAGCTTAGAGCTTTCACTCTCCTTGATCATGTTGCATCATACTCCTCTCTTGATCCTTGAAAACTTCCTCCACACCAAACTCGAAACAAACTCATTAGAGGGTTAGTGCATAATAAAAATTCACATGTTCAGAGGTGACACAATCATTCTTAACACTTCTGGACATTGCCCAAAGCTACTGGAAGGTAATGGAACAAAGAAATCCACCCAACACAGCAAAAAGAAGCAATGCGAAATAAAAGGCAGAATCTGTCAAAACAGGAACAGACCGTAAAGACGAATTTTAAAAGGGCACCAGACTTGCTCAAATGAAAATGCCCAAATTGAATGAAAGTTGCGTACATATCTGAGGATCACTCACGTAAATTGGCATAATTTTCTGAGTTACCTACAGAGAATTAGGCCCAGATTCGTGACAGCAAGAAAACAGTTTCTGTGCAGTAATCCAAATCTAGTATTGACTTTACTATCAAAGACTTTACTTGGCACAAAAAAACACAAAACTAAGATAAGGAGAGGTTGCTACAGTAGTAAACAACTTCCAAGATACAAATATAAAACAAAGTACTGTAGCAAAATAACACATGGGTTATCTCCCAAGAAGTTCTTTCTTTATAGCCATTAAGATGGGCTCAGCAGCTTTAATGATGCACTTGCAAGAAATAGTATTTGAAGCAAAAGAGAGCATCAAGAAGCAAATCCAAAACACATTTAAGTCTAACATGCTTCCTATGAAAAGGAACCTTGTACACAAATAAATTCATGAAGAGCAAAATGACAAGATCGAGGAAGATAAAACAAGTGTAGCTTCAAAAATTTCAGCACATAGAGAGGCATTTTAGTAACATGAAAATTTCTACAACCATATTTTCCTCTCTCATAATAACTTTCAGTAGCATCATGAGCAAACTCAACAATATAACTATCACATAAAGCATTCTTATCATGAGTCTCATGCATAAAATTATTACTCTCCACATAAGCATAATCAATTTTATTAGTAATAGTGGGAGCAAATTCAACAAAGTAGCTATCATTATTATTCTCATCATCAAATATAGGAGGCATATTGTAATCATAATCAAATTTATCCTCCATAACAGGCGGAACCAAAAGGCTACTATCATTATAATCATCATAAATGGGAGGCAAAGTATCATCAAAGTAAATTTCCTCCTCAATGCTTGGGGGACTAAAAAGATCATGCTCATCAAAACCAGCTTCCCCAAGCTTAGAATTTTCCATAGCATTAGCAACAATAGTGTTCAAAGCATTCATATTAATAACATTCCCATTAGTATGCATATAAAGTTCCATGGGTTTTTTAATTCTCTCTTCAAACACATCATGTCCTAATTCAAGATAAAGTTCATAAAGATCTCTCATATTTTTGTTGTTTTCCATTATGCCTTACTAGTGTAAACAAGAAACAAAAAGTTGCAATTGCAGGATCTAAAGGAAATAGCTTCGAGTACTTACGGCGCCGGAAAATAGCTTAGTAGCCGAGATCCGGAGTGTGAGTACC
Source organism: Lolium rigidum (assembly GCF_022539505.1). Taxonomy (NCBI): domain Eukaryota; kingdom Viridiplantae; phylum Streptophyta; class Magnoliopsida; order Poales; family Poaceae; genus Lolium; species Lolium rigidum. The sequence continues at coordinate 264,315,072 of NC_061513.1, read as the reverse complement.
TTTTACCTTTCCCTCCCAAGCAACGGCGCCGTAAAATAGCTTGATGTCTACGTTCCCCTCCTTTCCCGTAGACGGTGTTGGGCCTCCAAGAGCAGAGGTTTGTAGAACAGCAGCAAGTTTTCCCTTAAGTGGATCACCCAAGGTTTATCGAACTCAGTGGAGGAAGAGGTCAAAGCTATCCCTCTCATGCAACCCCGCAACCACAAAGCAAGAAATCTCTTGTGTCCCCAACACACCTAATAGGTGCACTAGTTCGGCGAAGAGATAGTGAAATACAGGTGGTATGAATATATATGAGCAAGTAGCAACGGTGCCGTAAAATAGCTTGTCGGCGTGTAGTTGATGGTGGTAGTATTGCAAGCAGTAGTAACACAGATGAAACAAGAAACAAGCAGTAGTAACGCAGCGAGTATTTAGGAACAAGGCCTAGGGATTAGACTTTCACTAGTGGACACTCTCAACATTGATCACATAACAGAATAGATAAATGCATACTCTACACTCTTGTTGGATGATGAACGCATTGCGTAGGATTACACGAACCCTCAATGCCGGAGTTAACAAGCTCCACAATTTGTTCATATTTAAGTAACCTTATAGTGTAAGATAGATCAAAAGACTAAACCAAGTACTAACATAGCATGCACACTCGTCACCTTCATGCATATGTAGGAGGAATAGATCACATCAATACTATCATAGCAATAGTTAACTTCGCAATCTACAAGAGATCATGATCATAGCATAAACCAAGTACTAACAAGGATGCACACACTGTCACCATTACATCGTGCAGGAGGAATAGACTACTTTAATAACATTGCTAGAGTAGCACATAGATAAATTGTGATACAAACACATTGCAATCATAAAGAGATATAAATAAGCACCTCACTATGCCATTCAACGAGTGAATAAGTATTCTGTGAAATATAGCCTAAGAGACCCACACGGTGCACACACTGTCACCTTTACACACGTGGGACAAGGAGTCTCCGGAGATCACATAAGTAAAACTCACTTGACTAGCATAATGACATCTAGATTACAAGCATCATCATATGAATCTCAATCATGTAAAGCAGCTCATGAGATTATTGTATTGAAGCACATATGAGAGAGATGAACCACATAGCTACCGGTACAGCCCCGAGCCTCGATGGAGAACTACTCCCTCCTCATGGGAGACAGCAGCGGTGATGAAGATGGCGGTGGAGATGGCAGCGGTGTCGATGGAGAAGCCTTCCGGGGCACTTCCCGTTCCGGCGGTGTGCCGGAACGGAGACTCCTGTCCCCGGATCTTGGCTTCGCGATGGCGGCGGCTCGGGAAGGTTTCCGTGGGTTTCGTCGAACGCATCGGGGTTTTCGCGACGGAGGCTTTATATAGGCGAAGAGGCGGCGCAGAGGGCTTACGGGGGCCCACACCATAGGGCGGCGCGGCCCCCCTCCGGCCGCGCCGGGTGTGGTGTGGGGCCCCCGTGGCTCCCCTCCGGTGGCTCTCGGGTGTTCCGGATGGTTCTCGGGAAAAATAGGAACCCGGGCGTTGATTTCGTCCGATTCCGAGAATATTTCGTTACTAGGATTTCCGAAACCAAAAACAGCAGAAAACGAGAACTGGCACTTCGGCATCTTGTTAATAGGTTAGTTCCAGAAAATGCACGAATATGACATAAAGTGTGCATAAAACATGTAGATAACATCAATAATGTGGCATGGAACATAAGAAATTATCGATACGTCGGAGACGTATCACATGCATATTGTTAGAGAAGAACATTGGGCCGCTAACTAAAGCCATGATCCATGGTGGAAGTTTCAGTTTTGGACATATATCCTCAATCTCAAATGAGAAAAATAATTGTTGCTACATGCTTATGCATAAAAGAGGAGTCCATTATCTGTTGTCTATGTTGTCCCGGTATGGATGTCTAAGTTGAGAATAATCAATAGCGAGAAGTCCGATGCGAGCTTTCTCCTTAGACCTTTGTACGAAGCGGCATAGAGGTACCCCATTGTGACACTTGGTTAAAACATGTGCATTGCGATGATCCGGTAGTCCAAGCTAATTAGGACAAGGTGCGGGCACTATTAGTATACTATGCATGAGGCTTGTAACTTATAAGATATAATTTACATGATACATATGCTTTATTACTACCGTTGACAAAATTGTTTCTTGTTTTCAAAATCAAAGCTCTAGCACAAATATAGCAATCGATGCTTTCCTCTTTGAAGGACCATTCTTTTACTTTTATGTTGAGTCAGTTCACCTATTTCTCTCCATCCCAAGAAGCAAACACTTGTGTGAACTGTGCATTGATTCCTACATACTTGCATATTGCACTTGTTATATTACTCTATGTTGACAATATCCATGAGATATAAATGTTATAAGTTGAAAGCAACCGCTGAAACTTAATCTTCCTATGTGTTGCTTCAATGCCTTTACTTTGAATTATTGCTTTATGAGTTAACTCTTATGCAAGACTTATTGATGCTTGTCTTGAAGTACTATTCATGAAAAGTCTTTGCTATATGATTCACTTGTTTACTCATGTCATATACATTGTTTTGATCACTGCATTCACTACATATGCTTTACAAATAGTATGATCAAGGTTATGATGGCATGTCACTCCAGGAATTATCTTTGTTTATCGTTTACCTGCTCGGGACGAGCAGGAACTAAGCTTGGGGATGCTGATACGTCTCCGACGTATCGATAATTTCTTATGTTCCATGCCACATTATTGATGATATCTACATGTTTTATGCACACTTTATGTCATATTCGTGCATTTTCGGAACTAACCTATTAACAAGATGCCGAAGTGCCAGTTCTTTGTTCTACGCTGTTTTTGGTTTCAGAAATCCTAGTAAGGAAATATTCTCGGAATTGGGCGAAATCAACGCCCGGGGTCCTATTTTGCCACGAAGCTTCCGGAAGACCGAAGAGGAGACGAAGTGGGGCCACGAGGCGCCCAAACCCTAGGGCGGCGCGGCCTGCCCTTGGCCACGCCGACTGTGGTGTGGGGCCCTCGTGCCCCCTCCCGACCTGCCCTTCCGCCTACTTAAAGCCTCCATCGCGAAACCCCCGGTACCGAGAGCCACGATACGGAAAACCTTCCGGAGACGCCGCCGCCGCCAATCCCATCTCGGGGGATTCGGGAGATCGCCTCCGGCACCCTGCCGGAGAGGGGAATCATCTCCCGGAGGACTCTACGCCGCCATGGTCGCCTCCGGAGTGATGTGTGAGTAGTCTACCCCTGGACTATGGGTCCATAGCAGTAGCTAGATGGTTGTCTTCTCCCCATTGTGCTTAATTGTCGGGTCTTGTGAGCTACCGAACATGATCAAGATCATCTATCTGTAATTCTATATGTTGTGTTTGTTGGGATCCGATGAATAGAGAATACTTGTTATGTTGATTATCAAATTATTGTCTATGTGTTGTTTATGATCTTGCATGCTCTCCGTTATTAGTAGATGCTCTGGCCAAGTAGATGCTTGTAACTCCAAGAGGGAGTATTTATGCTCGATAGTGGGTTCATGTCTCCGTGAATCTGGGGAAGTGACAGAAATCTCTAAGATTATGGATGTGCTGTTGCCACTAGGGATAAAACATTGGTGCTATGTTCGAGGATGTAGTTACTGATTACATTACGCGCAATACTGATGGCGTGTAACTCACACGTTCGTTGGGAACCCCAAGAGGAAGGTATGATGCGCACAGCAGCAAGTTTTCCCTCAGAAAGAAACCAAGGTTTATCGAACCAGGAGGAGCCAAGAAGCACGTTGAAGGTTGATGGCGGCGGGATGTAGTGCGGCGCAACACCGGGAATTCCGGCGCCAACGTGGAACCTGCACAACACAACCAAAGTACTTTGCCCCAACGAAACAGCTGAGGTTGTCAATCTCACCGGCTTGCTCGTAACAAAGGATTAACCGTATTGTGTGGAAGATGATTGTTTGCGAAAACGGTAGAACGAGTGTTGCGATAGATTGTATTTCAGTAAAGAGAATTGGACCGGGGTCCACGAGTTCACTAGAGGTGTCTCTCCCATAAGACAAACAGGCATGTTGGGTGAACAAATTACAGCTTGGGCAATTGACAAATAAAAAGGGCATGACCATGCACATACATATTATGATGAGTATAGTGAGATTTAATTGGGCATTACGACAAAGTACATAGACCGCCATCCGAGCATGCATCTATGCCTAAAAAGTCCACCTTCGAGTTATCATCCGAACCCCTCCGGTATTAAGTTGCTAACAACAGACAATTGCATTAAGTATTGCGCGTAATGTAACTAGTGACTACATCCTTGAACATAGCACCAATGTTTTATCCCTAGTGGTAACAGCACATCCATAACCTTAGAGGTTCTTGTCACCCCTCCAGATTCATGGAGACATGAACCCACTATCGAGCATAAATACTCCCTCTTGGAGTTACTAGCATCAACTTGGCCAGAGCATCTACTAATAACGGAGAGCATGCAAGATCATAAACAACACATAGACATAGCTTTGATAATCAACATAACAAGTATTCTCTATTCATCGGATCCCAACAAACGCAACATATAGAATTACGGATAGATGATCTTGATCATGTTAGGCAGCTCACAAGATCCGACAATGATAGCACAATGGGGAGAAGACAACCATCTAGCTACTGCTATGGACCCATAGTCCAGGGGTAGACTACTCACACATCACACCGGAGGCGACCATGGCGGCGTAGAGTCCTCCGGGAGATGATTCCCCTCTCCGGCAGGGTGCCGGAGGCGATCTCCTGGATCCCCCGAGATGGGATCGGCGGCGGCGGCGTCTCCGGAAGGTTTTCCGTATCGTGGCTCTCGGCATCGGGGGTTTCGCGACGGAGGCTTTAAGTAGGCGGAAGGGCAGGTCAAGAGGCGGCACGAGGGCCCCACACCACGGGGCCGTGCGGCCAAGGGGGCCGCGCCGCCCTAGGGTGTGGCCCCCTCGTGGCCCCTCTTCGTCTCCTCTTCGGACTTCGGAAGCTTCGTGGCAAAATAGGACCCCGGGCGTTGATTTCGTCCAATTCCGAGAATATTTCGTTACTAGGATTTACGAAACCAAAAACAGCGGAAAACGAGCAAGCGGCACTTCGGCATCTTGTTAATAGGTTAGTTCCGAGAAAATGCACGAATATGACATAAAGTGTGCATAAAACATGTAGATAACATCAATAATGTGGCATGGAACATAAGAAATTATCGATACGTCGGAGACGTATCAGCATCCCCAAGCTTAGTTCCGCTCGTCCCGAGCGAGGTAAAACGATAACACGGATAATTTACGGAGTGACATGCCATCATAATCTTGATCATACTATTTGTAAAGCATATGTAGTGAATGCAGCGATCAAAACAATGTGTATGACATGAGTAAACAAGTGAATCATAAAGCAAAGACTTTTCATGAATAGCACTTCAAGACAAGCATCAATTAAGCCTTGCATAAGAGTTTACTCATAAAGCAATAATTCATAGTAAAAGCATTGAAGCAACACAAAGGAAGATTAAGTTTCAGCGGTTGCTTTCAACTTATAACATGTATATCTCATGGATATTGTCAACATAGAGTAATATAATAAGTGCAATATGCAAGTATGTAGGAATCAATGCACAGTTCACACAAGTGTTTGCTTCTTGAGGTGGAGAGAGATAGGTGAACTGACTCAACATGAAAGTAAAAGAATGGTCCTCCATAGAGGGAAAACATCGATTGCTATATTTGTGCTAGAGCTTTGATTTTGAAAACATGAAACAATTTTGTCAACGGTAGTAATAAAGCATATGTATCATGTAAATTATATCTTACAAGTTGCAAGCCTCATGCATAGTATACTAATAGTGCCCGCACCTTGTCCTAATTAGCTTGGACTACCGGATCATCACAATGCACATGTTTTAACCAAGTGTCACAAAGGGGTACCTCTATGCCGCCTGTACAAAGGTCTAAGGAGAAAGCTCGCATTGGATTTCTCGCTATTGATTATTCTTCAACTTAGACATCCATACCGGGACAACATAGACAACGAGATAATGGACTCCTCTTTTATGCATAAGCATGTAACAACAATTAATAATTTTCTCATTTGAGATTGAGGATATATGTCCAAAATCGAAACTTCCACCATGGATCATGGCTTTAGTTAGCGGCCCAATGTTCTTCTCTAACAATATGCATGTTTAACCATAGGGTGGTAGATCGCTCTTACTTCAGACAAGACGGACATGCATAGCAACTCACATGAAATTCAACAATGAATAGTTGATGGCGTCCCCAGTGAACATGGTTATCGTACAACAAGCAACTTAATAAGAGATAAAGTGCATAATTACATATTCAATACCACAATAGTTTTTAAGCTATTTGTCCCATGAGCTATATATTGCAAAGGTGAATGATGGAATTTTAAAGGTAGCACTCAAGCAATTTACTTTGGAATGGCGGAAAATACCATGTAGTAGGTAGGTATGGTGGACACAAATGGCATAGTGGTTGGCTCAAGTATTTTGGATGCATGAGAAGTATTCCCTCTCGATACAAGGTTTAGGCTAGCAAGGCTTATTTGAAACAAACACAAGGATGAACCGGTGCAGCAAAACTCACATAAAAGACATATTGGAAAAATTATAAGACTCTACACCGTCTTCCTTGTTGTTCAAACTCAATACTAGAAATTATCTAGACCTTAGAGTAACCAAATATGCAAACCAAATTTTAGCATGCTCTATGTATTTCTTCATTAATGGGTGCAAAGCATATGATGCAAGAGCTTAAACATGAGCACAACAATTGCCAAGTATCACATTACCCAAGACATTAATAGCAATTACTACATGTATCATTTTCCAATTCCAACCATATAACAATTTAACGAAGAAGAAACTTCGCCATGAATACTATGAGTAGAAACCAAGGACATACTTGTCCATATGCTACAGCGGAGCGTGTCTCTCTCCCATAAAGTGAATGCTAGGATCCATTTTATTCAAACAAAACAAAAACAAAAAACAAACCGACGCTCCAAGCAAAGCACATAAGATGTGATGCAATAAAAATATAGTTTCAGGGGAGGAACCTGATAATATTGTCGATGAAGAAGG
>NC_061513.1:264126142-264307827 GCF_022539505.1 Lolium rigidum | reverse complement strand
CATGGCGCGGCGTGCCGCCGAGCCTTTCATTGCTAGTATCTAAATATCTGTAGTCTTAGCACCATGGGCACTATAGATCGGTGCAAGCAAGTAAGAGGTCAGGAAAATGTGTGCGCTTATGTTGTCATGGCAAAGTTCACTGGTGGAAAAAGGGGCTTTGGTCGCGGTTCGCAACTGCCATTAGTCGCGGTTGCGCAACCGCGACCAAAGTAGCGCGACTAAAGGCCCCCCCTTTAGTCGCGGTTCCTTACGAACCGCGACTAAAGGCCCGTCCACGTGGGCCGCAGGCGAGCGCCGGGCGGAGGACCTTTAGTCGCGGTTCTTCCGGCCAACCGCGACTAAAGGCCTCCGCGAGGTTTAGGGTTTAGCCCCCCTCCCCCTAAATCTGGTTTCTTTTTAATTTGTATTGTTTTATTTCTTTTGGGTTTTAATTTTGAAGGAGTTTCACATATTCTACGGCACTACATACATGCATATGAATGTACAATTTCAAACAAATTTGAAATTAGAACCAAAAAGAATTCAAGAGGAATATACAATATATATTCAATATCGGATGACCATATACAATTTTGAACAAGTTTTCATCCATAATTTAGTGCATATGAAGTTCTACGTCATCGTAATGGTGTTCTCCTCTAGGATCGATGACTTCCCTCGCCAACCATCCAGCTAGTTCCTCTTGAAGTGGTCGGAAGCGAGCTTCTGGACTAAGCGTCTTCCGGAGGTTATTCCTCATGATGTTGTTCTCACACTTCGGTCCCGCTCATTGCAGTATCTCCGGATCCTCTCACAAACATAGTATCCACATAGATTGGTCCCCGGTGGCTGAATATCCCCGGTCGTCCGCACCTGCCATTTTAAATTGTAGCTCTTTTTTGAATTCACCGACCTTGGTATCTACGAACCGTCTCCAAACCCTACGAGGCAAAGAAAATTAAATGAACAAGAGAGTTATTAATTAGTTACTTGATATTAGGAAATGATGAACGAAATAGGCCGATCGATATAGAGCGCAAATGAATGAAAATAATTACTTTTGCATCATTTTTCTCATGTCGGCCCAAAGCGCCGGATCCATATTCAGAGAGTCGTGGACGAGAACTGAGGAGGTGTGAAATTGAATTACCATAAGAATCCAGTGGAACCTGCGGACACGATACATGCACAATCATGCATAACTCATCGATTAGCCACATACCATGCATGGAGTAAACAAAAGAGAATGTGCTCAAGACAGAAACACTCACCCAAAATGGTAAGGAAATAGAATATCACTTTTGAGTTCCTGCTTTGAAAGAAACCGCCACAGGTCTTCCTTCACGTTGTCGGGGTGGTTTTCTAACACATATGAATTAACGATTTGTGGGTCAATGAACCCAACATCATGGATGTTCATTATTCGCATTTCCCGCTTCTTCATTCTGCATAATAGCGTACACAACAAGATAGTTAGGACAATATATATATATATAGTGCAGGCAATGAACGAGATGGGGTAGAAATTAATAAATCACTTACGTAACGTAGCAACCGATGATAGATTTGTCGAGGTCGCGCAGATTGAACAGCTGGAACAATTCACTCCGATGAATTTGTATATAGTAATGTTTGAAGTGATGCTCATATCTAACTTCCGCATAAATATAGTCTTTGGCGTTTTTAAGTTTTATGTAACCCTTGTACCAATTTAGCGGACCTTTCATTTGTCGAGGTAGATCCTCTTCTCGCGCGAGCTCGACGAGAGGGCCATTCTTCACATATGTAAATACTACGTCCTTCATTGGCGCCTCATCAAGGCCTAACAGGTGCACGAAGAGTGATACCTAAGTCGGCCGCTTGTTCTCCGGCACTCGTTACGGTCAATCCATGTGCTGCCGCAGCTGCTATGATATCGGGGGCATCCGGACCGGCGGCTTGCACTATGAGCGGGGCGATCGATTGTTTACTTTGTTCCCCGAGCTGGGCAACTTCTTTCCCCCTTTCTAATTTTTTCTCGGCCTCCTCCTCCAAGGCTTTCTTCTCCGCCAACTCTTGGTTCCTCTTGAACGCGAGTGCTTGCCTACGAAGTTCACGTAAATAGTCGTCAGGCAGATTCTTCGCGGCTTGGGACGGTGTGTTCAAAAATGACTTAGTCCAGCTCTTTTCCTTGTCAGAAAATACTTGCTTGGGCTCGGGCTCTCTTTTCTTCTTGCAGTCCGCCTTCCATTTCTCATATTCAGCAGCCGCGCGTGCGTCGACTTCCTCGGCACTACGTTCCCAAGGCCTTGTGGGGAGAGGCTTCAGTGATGGCTCCGGTATCTTTGTGGTTCTAGGTACATAAGGGTCCGGGTTAATAACCCGAGACCGCTTCGCTTCTTCGCCGGAGGTGGATTGGGGGCGGTGTCCGCGATCACCCGCCGGACGAGGACCGGGGGCGGCGTCTCGCTACCCGCCGGAGGTGAGTTGGGGGCGGCGTCGGCTGACGTGAAGGAGGTGTAGGTGAAGCACCACCACCACCACCGCCACCGCCACCGTCACCACCACCGCCACCACCACCACCGTAGGGGGGTGGACTTGTTGGCGCCTCGCCTGGAAACTTGATAAATTTCTTCTGCCATAGAATGAACTGGCGCTTGACATCTCCAAGTCTTTTCACCCCTTCAGGTGTAGCAATGTCAATGTCCAGGTCCTCAAACCCTTGGACTATCTCCTCCACCGTGACACGAGCATAGCCATCTTGAATGGGGTTGTTGTGGTGGAGTGCTCCAGGTGGTAAAGCACTGCCGATGGCTACCTTCATGGACATGTTCCCGATAGGATAATACAGATGACATGCTTTCATCTCCTTTATATCGTCCACGGGGTAGCGAGGAGGCTCCGGTGCAGTAATTTCGACCACCAGAGGCTCCGGTGCAGTAATTTCGATCGTCGGTGCACCGGCCGGTGCGGCCTCCGTGGAAGCCACGCTGCTTCTTCTCCGCTGCCGGCTTCCGAGATCCATTGGATGATCTTCATGCTGCGCCCGAGCTGCATCTCTTTCGGCTACTAGTACACTCACGGTTTTCTTCATCACATCCATTTCCGTTACCAACTTCGCCACAACATCCGCATCCCGATCCATCTTTCTCTTACGGCTTCGTAACCATACGGGTCATCGTTCCGGGGAACCCTACTTTCCACGAAATGGGCCCCATGCCTCGTACACGTCCTCCGTGTTCGGGATTCCCGAGGGCTTTTGTCGTGGCGTTGTTCTCTCCGTTGAACTTGATCCTCCCCTCTTGAGCATCCCTCATTGCCTCAATAAGCTTTTGGGTGGGTTTAATTATTTTGCCCCGATAAACACACTCCCCTGTCTCCGGGTTCGGCGATCCCCCATGCCCGTACCACCAGCTTTTGGCCCTTGGGTCCCATCCCTCCGTACACGGACGGATTCCTCGCGCCCTCAGCTCGCTCTCCATCTTCTCCCACCTAGGCTGCCAAAAGCGATACCCTCCTGGCCCCATAATATGATTGTACTCCTTCTTGGCCGCATTCTTCTTATTTTTTTCGACATTTCAAGGAACTGCTCCGATTTCTTTTGCTTCACAAATTCTGGCCAATCATGTTGCGGTTTCTCATATTGTCCTTTGAAATCCGGAGTCTTGCCCTGCTTGACAAAGTCATGGGCTAGATTTTGCTTGTATTTCCGGAATGCGTTGGACATCTTAGAAAGAGCGAACTGTTTGACTAGCTTGCACCTCTCCTTGTTTTCCTGAATCTTGTTACCCTCCTCATCGTATTTGCGGTATTCCGGAGGTAGAACGAAATGTTCCATAAGCTTGTTGAAGCAATCTTTTTTTGTTCTCTTATCGACAAAAGTGCATCCAAGACGTGCCTTCTTTGGCTCATTCCACTCCTGGAAGGTGATCGAGACGTTGTCTCTAACAACGGCTCTGCATTGGCTGATAAACTTGGTGGCGTTCTTGCTGGGCTCCAGCGGCCTGCCGGTTGCTTCCTCGACAACCTCGATGGTGCATGTTTCGTTTGGTTTCATCGTCTTGGTTGCGCCACGCTTTGACGACGTACTCGATTTTTTCGACGATCCGGCCGAGGGCTAAAATAAGAAAGAGAGTCGCGCGCGTTAGTACACACATATTTATTCAAATCGGTTAGTTTGTATCACCAGAGGCTCAATGTATATATATACCTCGGCGCCGGAGGTGGTTGCTACTTCCAATTGAAGATCGTCGTTTATCGACGTTTCTTCGGCATCATCTTGCTGACGGCGCCCTTCATCTTCACCCTCAAGGTTCGGATAAGAAGAGATATCATCTTCTTCTTGTCCGGTCGGCACATATAGAATATCGCCTTTTATGATGCCGAACATATGGTCTTCGGCGTCCGGATCATAGTTGTCCAGAATCGGGTCAGCTCTATCGTCCGCCATATGTCAGTCCTGAAAACATGTAGTCAAAACAAATTAATTGTGTATATGCATTATCACATCTCTTCTACATATAAACAGAGAGGGCGACGAGCGGGAGGCGAGAGGGGGGCCGCGTGTTATATGCGGACGATCGACCTCGCAATGACCGCGTGACCGAGAGACCGGTGGCGGTGGCGAACCGGTGGCGAAAGGGCGGTGGCGGTGCCGATGACACATAACCCTCGCCGCCCCCTCTCGATCCCAAAAAAAAAACACCGCGCGTATACGGAGGGGGCGACGAGCGCTGCCGGCCCCCTCCGTATACGCGCGGTGGTAGCTGGTCACCGCGGCAGCGCGTTCCCATGCCGAGGTGGGCGCCGTCGGTGGGGAAGGAGGACGTACGGGGAAGAAAAGTCGACGAGCACGGGATTTTTCATAAATTTGACTTAGTTTTTTTAAGTCAAAATTTAGTTCTTTTTTGAGACAAAAATTTTAAGTCAATTTTTAGTTTTTTTAAAGTCAAATTTTAGTTTTTTTTACACAATTTTTTTAAGTCAAATTTGTAGTTCTTTTTGAGACAAAATTTTAAGTCTCAATTATTTGTTTTTTTAAGTCAAATTGTAGTTTTTCTTTTACACAAACTTTAAACTCAAATTTTAGTTAGTTTTTTAAGTTATTAGATAGTAGTTAGTTTTTTAAGTTAAAAAAAATCCGGCATCGAGGCAATATACTTAGCACACTATTTTTAAGTTGCAATATACTTAAAACTATTTTTCATTTAAAGTTACAATTTTTAAGTTAAATAAAAATTTGAAGTTACAAATTAATTACTTAAAACTATTTTTCATTTAAGTTACAATTTGTAAGTTACAAATTTGAAGTTTTAATTTTTAAGTTAAAAAAATCAAAAAAAAAGAGAGGAAAGCGCCGGCCAGGGGCGCTCCCTCTCTCTGTAACGGCGGCGCGCGCGAGGAGGTCTGGCCGGCGGCGGCGCGCGCGACGACACGGCGCATGGTTCGGCGCCGGAGGGGCCGGGGGGTTCGGGCGCGCGCGGCAGAGATCGATCTCGTCGATGACATACGGGCGGGCGCGGGAGAAGAAGAGGAGGCTGCGGCCGACGGCGGCGACGAGGGCGGCGGTCGGCGAGGACGAGGGCGCGCGGCGGTCGGCGGCGACGAGGGCGGCGGTTCGGCGGTCCGATCGAGCGCGCGGCAGCTCGGCGGTTCGAGGAAGAAGAGGAAGTGATGCGCCCGCCGCCCGCGCGGATATTTATAGGAAGGGGCTTTAGTCGCGGTTGGTGTGGCCAACCGCGACTAAAGGGTACCCCTTTAGTCGCGGTTGGCCACACCAACACCAACCGCGACTAAAGCCCGTTTTTCGCCCGTTTTTCCGGTTCCCGCGGAAATGACCTTTAGTCGCGGTTTGCCAGGCCAACCGTGACTAAAGGCCTTTTTCAAAATTCTAAATGTGAAAAATACAAATTATATATCAAAAAATTAAGAAAAATAAAACTAATTCATTTCAAAATGTTAAAAATACAAATAATACATCAAAAAATTCAGAAAAATAAAACTAATTCATTTCTAAATGTGAAAAATACAAATTATATATCAAAAAATTAAGAAAAATAAAACTAATTCATTTCTAAATGTTAAAAATACAAATTATATATCAAAAAATTAAGAAAAATAAAACTAATTCATTTCAAAATGTTAAAAATACAAATTATATATCAAAAAATTCAGAAAAATAATACTAATTCAATTCAAAATGTTAAAAATACAAATAATATATATCACAAAATTCAGAAAAATAAAACTAATTCATTTCTAAATGTTAAAAATACAAATAATATATCAAAAAATTCAGAAAAATAAAACTTATTCAATTCAAATTCTTAAAAATACAAATAATATATCAAAAAAATCAAAAAAATAAAACTAATTCAATTCAAATTCTTAAAAATACAAATAATATATCAAAAAATCAGAAAAATAATATATCAAAAAATTCTTTCTTCCCGCCACTTTCTTCCCGCCTCTTTCTTCCCGCCACTTTCTTCCCGCCTCTTTCTTCCCGCCTCGTGTCTTCCCGCTCCCATTTTTCCCGCCATTTGTCACTACATATAGGTAGCCCGGCTTGGCCAGCATTATCACATCTCTACAATCTCTCATCACTCTCTCATGGCTTCCACCGCACCCACTCTAACCTACCAGCAGGTGGAGGAGCTTTGCGCCTCGAACTACCCTTGCCCACCGGGCTACCGCGTCCTCGCCGGCTGGAGCCTAAGCGCCGGCGGCGTGCCGGTCCCTCCCGTCCCTCAGGGTACTGCGCGCCGGGCGGCCATCACGAACCACTACTACCTCGACCTCACGCCGGAGCAGCGGATGAATCCCCGCCGGCATCCCGATAACCAGCATACTTGGGACGCCTTCTTCATCAATCGGCGTGAGAGGGCGCTCGCCGGTATGAGGAGGACGGTCCGCCTCCTGGAAACTTCCACGAGGCCGGCCGTCGGCTATGGTGGTACCGCCGGACTCTGCAGAGCGTCATGGACTACATCACGGCCGGCGATATCCCCCGCCTGCGCTACCCTCAGTTCGAGCCACGAGCGCCGCCTGATGCCAATCGGCTTAAGGTCAGGAACAAAGTCAACACAAAACTCAATTACCTCCTCATTTCCATAGCCCTTGGCGATGCTTCCTTCTGCCCTAGCACGGTTACGAACATATTTCTTTAATATTCCCATGAACCTCTCGAAGGGGAACATATTGTGTAGAAATACAGGACCGAGAATGGAAATCTCATCGACTAGGTGAACCAGGAGGTGCGTCATAATATTAAAGAAGGATGGCGGGAACACCAACTCGAAACTGACAAGACATTGGATCACATCGTTCTGTAACCGTGGTACCTTCTGAGAGATTGCATTGAGGAATGCACATAGCTTCACAATGGCTACTCGAACATTTTCCGGCAGGAGCCCCCTCAAAGCAATCGGAAGCAATTGCGTCATAATCACGTGGCAGTCGTGAGACTTCGGGTTTTGGAACTTTTTCTCCGCCATGTTTATTATTCCCTTTATATTGGACGAGAATCCTGACGGGACCTTCATACTGCTCGAGGCATTCAAAAAGATGACCTTCTCTTCTTTGGTCGGAGCGTAGGCGGCACGACTTTGAAACCGTTCCGGATGCCGGTCATCGGGGTCTTTCAAACTTTGTTGGTCCTGCCGTGCTTCCTTTGTATCATTTGACTTCCCATACACGCCCAAGAAGCTTAGGATGTTCACGCAAATATTCTTAGTAACGTGCATCACGTCGATTGCGGAGCGGACTTCTAGGACTTTCCAATATTCTAGCTCCCGAATATAGATTTCTTCTTCCACATGGCTACGTGCCCGTCGGCTCCCTTCGGAACTGATTGTCCGCCGGGACCCTTTCCAAAGATGACTTTCAAATCCTTGACCATATCAAATACCTCAGCACCGAGTGTGTTCCGCGAGGCTTCGGCCGGTGATCTGCCTTGCCGTTGTAATGCTTGCCTTTCTTTCTTACTTGGATGACCTTTCGGAAGAAATCGACGATGCCCAAGGTACACGTTCTTCTTACAATTTGGCAAATGTACACTTTCGAGTCTCATGTAAGCAGTGCGTGCATGCATTGTATCCCTTATTTGACAGTCCCGAAAGGTTACTAAGAGTAGGCCAATCGTTGATGGTTACGAAAAGCAACGCTCGTAGGTCAAATTCCTCTTCTTTGTGCTCATCCCACACACGGACACCAGGTCGCCCCACAGCTGTAAAAGTTTATCAACTAATGGCCTTAGGTACACATCGATGTCGTTGCCGGGTTGCTTCGGACCTTGGATGAGCACTGGCATCATAATGAACTTCCGCTTCATGCACAACCAAGGAGGAAGGTTGTAGATGCATAGAGTCACGGGCCAGGTACTATGGCTGGAGCTACGCTCGCCAAAAGGATTCATGCCATCCGTACTTAGACCAAATCTTATGTTCCTTGCGTCAGCTGCAAAATCTTTGAACTCTCTGTCGATCTTTCTCCATTGCGTTCCATCTGCGGGGTGTCTCAACTCCCCGTCCGACTTACGGTCCTCTTTGTGCCATCGCAACAACTTGGCATGCTCTTTGTTCCCGAACGGACGTTTCAACCGTGGTATTATAGGAGCATACCACATCACCTTGGCGGGAACCCTCTTCCTGGGTTTCGGCCCTCAACATCGTCGTCACCGGGGTCATCGCCTCCGATCTTATAACGCAATGCGGTGCATACCGGGCATTCATTCAAATTCTCGTATTCACCGCGGTAGAGGATGCGATCGTTGATGCATGCATGTATCTTCAGAACCTCTAAACCTAGAGGGCAGACAACCTTCTTTGCTTCGTACGTAGTGGCGGGCAACTCGTTATTCTTTGGAAACATATTCTTCAACATTTTCAGCAAGTTTTCAAATGCCGAGTCAGCTACACCTGCTGTGCCTTCCATTTCAGCAAATCCGAGTGTGCAGCCCAGCTTTTTCAGACCATCATCGCATCCGGGGTACAGCGCCTTCCTGTGATCCTCTAACATGCGATCCAAATTCTCCCTCTCTTTTTCAGTTTCGCAGCGTCTCCGTGCATCAGCAATGGTCCGACCAAGATTATCAACGGGATCATCACGTGCCTCTTCTTCACCTTCTCCTTCACCTTCCCCTTCACCTTCAGCATCCTCCATGAAAGTATCACCGAAATGAGCAAGATAGCTTTCATCGATGAAATCATCCCCTTCTTCATCTTCTTCCATTATAACCCCTCTTTCTCCATGCTTGGTCCAACAATTATAGCTTGGCATGAAACCGTGCCGAAGCAGGTGCATGTGAACATCTCTTGAGGAAGAGTAACCCTTCGATTCTTACGGTTAACACATGGACAGATAACAAAACCCCCCGCTTGTTCGCATTAGCCACTACGAGGAAATCTTTCAAACCCGTACTGAACTCGCCGGAGAGTCGGTTACCGTACATCCATTGTCGATTCATCTGCATTATTATAATATAAAATATATAATTAACCATCATGCATTTGTTAAACTAACTAGCTACAAACAATATAAATTAAACAATGAACTACACACATGCATATTTTATCAACGACACATCAAAGGTTCAAGTTGCTAACCGCGATCGAGGAGGAAAAAATAAATGAGAAAGCTCAAGTGTGGCTCCAACACTTCATATCATGTTTGTTTCATGCTCTTGGGGCATTTCATCAAACACCTTATGTGCATAAGAGGAACCAAAAGCAAACCTAACACCCACTTGTGAAGTTTGTGAAGAGAATGGCTCCAAATGGCTAAGTGTTGGCTGCTGGATGGGTATATATAGGGGGGGGGGCTTTAGTCCCGGTTGGCCAGGCCAACCGCGACTAAAGGTGGCCTTTAGTCGCGGTTGGCCTGGCCAACCGCGACTAAAGCCCCACACGTGCACCGGCTGGCCACCGAGCGCCCTGGGCCCAGGCCTTTGGTCGCGGTTCGCCTCCCATACCGCGACTAAAGGTCCCATTAGTCGCGGTTCCTACAGCTTCGCGACTTATGGGGCTCACCGGAAGCCTGTTTTTCTACCAGTGGTTCTAGAATTTACCTGCCTTTTGCATACTGGTGTGTGTACTTCTATTACTCGATTCATATACTGAAACCATTGATGTCCAAATGGGACCTATCACGTGCAAAAAATACAGATTGGGTTTTGATTTTTTTAAGTTGAAAGAAGGGGGAGCAGTTTGCCAACTGGTAACCAAATGGGTGTCCTATCATAAATACGATGATGTTTTTCTTGGAAATGATACTTCGGCAATATAACCAACAAAAAGGGCTATTCTTTTCACTAACTGAAAATTCTAAAACCATCAAACAAGTAATATTCCAAACAAAGAAAACCTAGAAACACGGTTGTTAGGATGGGGAGAAGGGGTAGGTATTAGGATGGGTTCTGAACATTGTGAATTTTTGTGATGATGATCTTTTTTCTTGAACTCCGAGAATCACAGTTGCTCTATTGACCTGTGTCTGAGCACTACAGAGAACTCCCTGGGAATGGTTCAATATTTTCACGACCATTTCGTTCAAGATAAAATATTCTGAGAATGAGAAATCGTTGGACCCGTACCTGTTCACTTTGAAGACACATTCATGTGCTGTGCAATCAAGCCAATTTCTCATGTTGTGTACTCTGCGATGCATTTGGAGGTGTCATTTTGATATGAAAGCTTCAGAAACAGTTGATCGGCTATTGAAAGAATTGTTTCCTACATAAAATACATGTCTAACAGTCCACAACCAAGTTAAGTTATGTAGTTCGGCAGGCTAATGGAAATTTTTCCTTCAAATAACTACTATAGCCAGACATATGCATAGACAAATTCTTCAACCATATATAGCTCAAAAGCTGTAAAGAATAGTACAAGTTTATACACATATCTAAGTCTGGTTCTCTCTGAGAGATTTAATCCCCTCTCCGAACTCTCCAACCCTACAATTGTAAACATAAACAGTTGCAAAGAAATATTAGGGTGAAGCCTGATGCTGAAACATTCGACACGCTCAAAGGCAGAAGGAGGTAATTACTCCACACCATCAAGGTATATATTGTTTGAGGCACATTTTTTGCATGATCATAGTACGGTCTTTTGTATCGCTGAATTGCAGGGTGCTTTTAGGCAGCGTCAGAGGTTATCTCACGAACAACGCCCGCCCCGGTACATTTGTCAAGCCAGCGATGACCAATACATGATCTTCTCGACGAAAATACGCACATGTGTTTTAGCTGCAACTCACCGAACCATGCATAGTTTTACGTGTAATAATCAACAATTAAAGTTCTAAAGATACCATGTGGTATATTTGTGTGCTTATCTTCAACCTGGCAGCATTATTTGTGTGCACGAGTGATGTTTATACAGTTTCTACTGTAAGATTAAATGGATTTTGCTAACGTTCTGGTCAGCTTTGTTTGTAGACGTTCATGGCAAAAGTTAATAGAAGAATCTGTAACAGATGATATTTAACTGGTCGCCCAAAACTAGTGACCTAAAAGTTATAGGTTACCTGGGTGGCTAGGTCTAGAGCAGGGTGTTTTATGTCCTTGTCCGTCTTGACCTTTGCTGCTCACACAATCCTACTAGGGTTTAATGGGTATGCCTGTTAAACAGTGTATTCTCTAGTTGTATATATCTCTGTATTCTCCTGTATTGTACTCCCCTCGCTATACACGAGGAGGCCCACCGTATGTCAATATATAAGCACCGGCGTACCCTGTGTTAGGGCTTACGCTTCCCATAATACTTTGATATGGTATCAGAGCCAATCTTCCACGATCGCATCTAGGTCTAGCCGCCGACGCCCGAACAGCCGCCGTCATTGCCTGGTGGAGCTCGCTGTCAACTGTCCGTGTTGGCCATGGCGTTCCAGGCTTCGTCCTCGACCTCTTCTCCGGCGCCGGCATCTGGCAGTCTCAACGCCAGCCTCTCGGAGAAACTGACCAGGGATAATTTCTTGCTCTAGCAAACGCAGGCTGCCGGACATCCGTGGTGCCCAGCTGTTCGGGCTCCTTGACGGATCCAATGCCGGAACCTGCGAAGGAATTGAAGGCTCAGGACAAGGATGGGAAGGATGTGATGATCCCAAATCCTGAGTACGCGCGGTGGATTGCCAATCAGACTGTCCTCAGCTACCTTGTGAGGAACATGTCGCGAGAGGTTCTCACGCAGATGGTTGGATTGACCAGTTCTGAGAGCGTGTGGAAAACTGTGATGGAGATGTTTGCATCGCAATCCAAGGCGCGTGTGGAAAACTGTGATGGAGATGTTTGCATCGCAATCCAAGGCGCGGGTGGTGCAGCCCCGCACGCAGCTGAACAAGTGCATGAAGGAGAACAAGACTGTTGCAGTTTACTTCAACGAGATCAAGAATCTGGTTGATGAGATGATGGCTGCAGGCAAGCTGCTCGACAATGAGGATGTTACATCACATGTCCTCGCTGGCTTAGATGAGGAGGTCTACAATGGCTTCCTAGCTGCTATCAACGCTTTGATTAAGGCAGAAAAGTTTGTCAGCTTGAGTGATCTCTATGCTCAATTGATCTCCTATGAGGCCAGACTTGAGGAGCAGAACCCTACTGGCGATTCCTCGGTGAATGCAGCAATGCCCGGTGGCCGTGGTGGTCCTCGTGGTGGGCATCGCGGTGAAGGTGGTCGTGGTCATGGCGGCTATCCCGATCAGCACACGGGTATGACCAGCAGCAGCGCTATGAGCAGCGCGGTTATGACCAACGTGGATATCAGCCACGTGGTAATGGAGGCGGCAATGGTGGCCGCAGAAACCAAGGGTACCGCCCAAACTATGGTGATGGTCCAAGGCCCGTGTGCCAAGTATGTGGCAAAGAAGGGCATATTGCGTTGGCCTGCTGGAAGAGGTTCAACAAGAACTACTGTGGTCCTGAGAAGTCAGTTGGTGCAGCTGTTGGACAATACGGGGTTGACACAAACTAGTACTCTGATTCTGGATCTACTGATCATATCACCGCTGAGCTGGACAAACTCCATGTGAGAGATCGATGCACCAGAGAATGCGGTGCCTTATGGTAAAGAGGCAAAAGAGGAGTTAGTGAAGCTGGTGCAGGGAAGAACCTTAAAGATTTCCATATATGATACTGACCGGTATGGTCGACTGGTTGGAGATTTTGAATGCAATGGGGACTTCGTGCAGGTACGAAGTCATACTTATTTTGTTCGAATCTCAAAGTCATACTATTATCACTTTGGATTGTCGTTTTGGAGGTCTGTATACTGGAAATAATCAATGGAAGTACTGAATTCTATTTTTATTCGTGTGCTCTTTGGCTTCTTGTAAAAGATGTTTACCCTTGCTATTGCATGTTTACAGTCAAAGAAAATAAATGTATTCAAGACTCAGAAAATGCCTATGAATCGGCACAACAGGCGTTTGATATCAAGCTCGCATGTTTGTACAGAGGCTGTCACATGTTATACAAGCTCGCTGATGGCATTGAGAACCTTCAATTGAGTTGTGGAGGCATGCCTCAACCTTTTGTAGGTTTTGTAGCCACCTTGACCGGGACCACTTAGTGGAGAAGTGAAGTTTTGGTTTGTAGCGGGTTCATCGGAAGAAGGCGAGGCTTTTGTGGTGTTGGTTTTGTGGTGCCACGCCTCTGTAATGTAGATGTACCTCCCTTGACAAGGAAGGAACTACGGGAAACAAATCTCGTGTCTCCTCAACGGTTACCTCATTCCTTCAACCCACTCTATTTGTTATTTGTTTCCTTTGCATTACTTTGTGTTTGTATCATCTAAGTTGTTCAACTTTGCAATTGTTCATCTTTACTTTGTTGCATAAAGCTTTAAACTCGAAAAGAGTAAAACTTTGTTAGCATCAATTCACCCCCTCTAGTCACCACTAGAAACCTTTCACCAAAGTCATATAAAGTCGCATGACATAGACAACTGCTCCATCCGTTACCTATCGCATATTTGGATGCATCTAGACACCTTTTATACATATATATGTTACAATTACAAGCTAAGAATGTAACACCTATAATTAAGTTGAATTCTTGCGCAACAACGTCTTCAAGAAGTATACATCCTCATGACATCATCATGTTCGGCTGAAGAACTAGGACCTGATTATCGAGACCAACTATGCTACTTCGTCCATTTTATATTTGTTATGGCTGATCTGGATGTATCTAGATATATGTTATGTATAAATACATCTAACTCTACGACAAATAATATGAATTGGAGGAAGTAGCACATAAGCAAGGAGAAGACACATCCGATAAGTTAATGTTGCAAGTTCCTAGTTGCTGCCCACCAACCAATAAAAAGCAACAAGAGTGTTAATCGTGGATATAAAGCCATGCTTGAATCACCATCTTATATAGATTTCTACATAAAAGTCCTTCTAATTAATCGTCTTTGTCCTTGTCCTTGTTGACCTGACAAGCATGTTCTTATTTTGACACCAAATAATGTTATTATAGAGAGGTGAGGCCAATATATTTGTGTTTGGCATCTTTATGAACGAGAACATATATGTTGGGTACGGAACTCTCTAGTTTGCATAATGAACAGTTACGTCCTGATGAAATTGGTTCGGATGACATAGAGCGACGGAAAACCTCAAAAATCCATTAATGAGTGATTCAATGGTATCATAAATACACTTTCTCTTTATTTACATCAGAAATTTTAACTACTCTTGTGTCAAAAAATTATTACTCCGTAGCTACTTTTATGTATGTTTGTTTTTTCTTTTCATTTTGGTTTTTTTTTTACAGTTTTTATTTTGGGATTTCTATTTTCGTGCCCCTGGTTTCTTAGTTGTGCTCAGTTTTCCCCAGCCTCTTAACTTTTCCTCGGTTTTCTCCTCCCTGTAGTTTGAAAACCCTCGGACGGGAGGGTTGTCGTCAGGTCAGAGGCCTTACTGTTACCATTAATCTGAGGGGTGGGGCTGCACAGATCGAGGTGGGGCTGCACAGAGGGCAGTTCCTCTCTGACCGTCTCGTGCTGACGGGTAGCCATCCATTTGTCGCTGACGCGTGGGCCATTTTATTTCCTAATTGTATACGCGGTGCTGCCAATGACAAATGGGGCCGCTCTATAGGGCTGCCGCAGCCAATGACCAGTGGGGTCGTGTATTTTTCAAGAAAATACATATATAACCGCTCTGTGTGGCTGCCGCAGCCAATGACCAGTGGGATCGTCTATTTTTCAGGAAAAGACATATATTACCGCTCTGTGGGGCTGCCGCAGCCAATGACCAGTGGGGTCTTCTATTTATTTAGAGAAAATCATATATTCCCGCTCTGTGGTGCCTCCGCAGCCAATGACCGCTGGGGTCGTCTATTTATTTAGAGAATATCATATAGAGCCGCTCTGTGGGGCCGTCTCAGCCAATGGCAGGTGACTATTTTCGCAGCTTAATCTAAAGTGAATCTTATGCTAAACATGGTGCTTCCCGACGGTGACCTAGCAGTGGCGGCGAGCATAGCCGTTCTGACCATGCCGATATCGGCATCGTTTGGAGGCTGTGGTGCTCGAATCATGGTGGAAATTGCGATATAATTTTTTAAATGCATAATGTATAGGAAAATAGCTAGATCTCTAAATCGATGCATATGAAGCTACATATATATTCTTGGTCATACTTCCCTTATCTAAAGGGGATGGATGCATGGCTTCACGTCGTCGTCGCTTTCATCGTCAGTATCTTCGTCGTCCGAGTAGTAGTACTTCCTGCACATTGTTCCGTCGAACACCTTCACTGTGAGCACATCACCGCCTTCATATTTGAAGTGTACGAAGCAGCCGAAATCCACACCGTGTGCGATGGTGAAATTCTCCCAGCCCTTGTCGAGGTACATCCGGCCTTGACGGTCAAATAGGACCTCCACGGTCCAGAGACGAGGACCACAATCAGCTGCTCGCAGATACACCTTAGCTGGCTCCTGGCCGTCAAGATAGTGCGCAAACGTTTTTGGGAGTGCCTGCAAAGAGATCGAGCGCCGATCCGTTTGAAATTAAAGGTTTTTTAGAACATGCCCATAATTAATCACATGCATCATATATGTGGGAACGCGGACGTACCTTCTTGACCAAAGGGTCTTCATAGACGACGATGAAGAACTCCTCTATGATCAATGGCAGTGTTGACGCTGGTGGTGGCAATGATGATGATCCACCACCCCGGCCGCCCCTTCCCCTTCCCCTTCCGGTCCGCGTCCGAGACGTGGAAGCCATGGCAATGGATCAATATATGTGAACGAAGAAGAGAGAGGCAGAACCTATTGACACAAGGGATGGCCGTTGTGGATGTTTATAAGGGAGAGATGACCGTTGTAGGGGTTTACACAATAAATTAAGGAGGAGGTGACCGTTGTGGGGGTTTACACAATAAATTAAGGAGGACATGATCGTTGTGGGGGTAGTCATCTAGGTTTTGTGTTTAGTCAAACTTCCCTTTAAACTTTGACCACATATATAGGAAAAAGTAGTAGCATTTATGACACTAATTTAGTATCCCGAGATTCATTTTGAAATGTAGTTTCAAATTATACCAAAATTTCATCATATATTTGACTTAGTACAAAAGCTAAAAGTACACTTATTTGTGGACGGAGGGAGTATATCTCAACAAAAAAGTAATGCGGACTATCTTGACGGAAATGGAACATCGTGATATAGTTTATTACCGTGAAAAGTAATGCCTAAAAGAAATGGTAATTCATGATAGTTTATCATTTTACCGTAATGGCTACAAGAAATCGGTGATTGTTCATCATTTTTTGCGTGGAAAGTAATGGCTACAAGAAATGGGTGATGGTGTATCATTTTTTGCGTGGAAAGTAATGGCTACAATAAATTGGTGATGGTGTATCATTTTTTGCGTGAAAAGTAATGGCTACAACAAATGGGTCATGGTGTATCATTTTTTGCGTGAAAAGTACAAATCGGTGATGGTTTATCATTTTTTGCGTAAAAATAATACCTAAAAGAGTTTATAATTTAGCTCGTGAAAAATAATAAAGAAAACCAAACTTTAGTGTACTGGGTAACCGCCCTTTAGCATACATAGAGGGTGGAAGCTAACCGCCGACAAAGAGAGAGAGAGAGGGTGGTGGCCCCGACCAGAGAGAGATAGGGGTTATCCTGCCCGTTAAATCATACGATCAACGGTCGGCGGGCACGATCCGCGTGACATGGGCTAGACCAATTAGGGCAATGTTGGGCGTCTGTGAGAATTTGTGAAGGGAGGGGGTAAAACTGAGTAATATCAAGAAACCAAGGGCAAGTGAGTAGTAAACAGACTAAGGGATTCAAATATGAGATTTAAAAAATGAATGCGTGTTTTGTACAATGAAACCCATCTTGGCCTATGATACGTCCAAAACGTATCTACTTTCCCGAACACTTTTGTTATTGTTTTGCCTCTAATTTGTGTGTTTTGGATACAACTAACGCGGACTAACGCTGTTTTCAGCAGAACTGTTCTGGTGTCTCATTTTTGTGCAGAAATCCAACTTTCAGGAAAATCCTCGGAATTTATGCGAAAGGTCTTATTTTTCCAGAAGACTCACGGAGCCAGAAGGGCAAGCCAGGTGGAGGCCCGAGGGCCTCAGACACTAGGCCGGCGCGGCCCAGGAGGGGGGCGCGCCGCCCTAGCGTCTGGCCCCCTCGGCTGGCCTTCGACGCCCTCCTCTGGACTACTTAAGGTGTTTCGATCTAAAAATCGCGACCAAGAAGCCGAAGTCGCCAGATACCCTTCAGAACGCCGCCACATCGCGAAACTCGAGTCTCAGGAGCCAGAAGTCTCCGTTCTGGCACTCCGCCGGGACGGTGAATTGGAGGAGATCATCGCCATCATCACCACCGACGCCTCTCCATCGACCAGCCATGTTTCCCCCATCCATGTGTGAGTAATTCCCCCGCTGTAGGCCGAAGGGGATGGTAGGGATTGGATGAGATTGGTCATGTAATAGCATAAGATTGTTAGGGCATAGTGCCTAGTGTCCGTAATTGGTACTTTGATGATATTGTTGCAACTTGTTATGCTTAATGCTTGTCACTAGGGCCCGAGTGCCATGATCTCAGATCTGAACATGTTATTGTTTCATCATGATATTCATTGTTTATGATCTTACCCGCAAGTTGTATACACATGTCGCTGTCCGGAACCAATGGCCCCGAAGTGACGAAATCGGGACAACCGGAGGGGATGGTAGTGATGTGAGGATCACATGTGTTCACGGAGTGTTAATGCTTTGCTCCGGTACTCTATTAAAAGGAGTACCTTAATATCCGATAGATTTCCTTGAGGCCCGGCTGCCACCGGCTGGTAGGACAAAAGATGTTGTGCAAGTTTCTCATTGCGAGCACGTACGACTATATATGGAACACATGCCTATTGATTGCTTTGTACTTAGACACCGTTTTATTATTATCTGCAAATGCCCTGCTATGATTGTTACATGAGTTTCTCTCATCCATGCAATGCCCGTTATCCGTCCCCGTGCCTACAGTATTTTAATCCTGCTGTTTACTATAATCACAACTGCTTTCTCTGCTACTCTGCTGCTACTATTTCACTACCGCTCATCGCTATAAAACTGTTACTATCGATAAACTCTTGCGAGCAAGTCTGTTTCCAGGTGCAGCTGAATTGACAACTCCGCTGTTAAGGCTTTCAAGTATTCTTTGTCTCCCCTTGTGTCGAATCAATAAATTGGGTTTTACTACCCGCGAAGACTGTTGCGATCCCCTATACTTGTGGGTCATCAAGACTGTTTTCTGGCGCCGTTGCCGGGGAGCATAGCTTTATTTGCAAGTTCACTTGGATTGATATTGTTCGCTGCAAATTCTCCATCATGGGTAAAACTCGCGATCCTAAAGTCGCCATATTACCATCCACTACAAGAAAAGGTACAACTCTGAGTACCTCTGCTACACTTGATTCACCATCTGTGATAAGTGATACGTCTCTGACGTATCGATGATTTCTTATGTTCCATGCCACATTATTGATGATACCTACATGTTTTATGCATACTTTATGTCATATTTATGCATTTTTCGGCACTAACCTATTAACGAGATGCCGAAGAGCCAGTTGTTGTTTTCTGCTATTTTTGGTTTCAGAAATCCTAGTAAGGAAATATTCTCGGAATTGGACGAAATCAACGCCCAGGGTCCTATTTTTCCACGAAGCTTCCAGAAGACCGAGGGAGAAACGAAGTGGGGCCACGAGGTGGCCAGACAACAGGGCGGGGCGGCCTGGACCCTGGCCGCGCGGCCCTGGCGTCTGGGCCCCTCGTGACGCCCCTTGACCTACCCTTCCGCCTACTTAAGCCTTCGTCGATAATAGCCCCACATCGAGAGCCACGATACGGAAAACCTTCCAGAGACGCCGCCGCCGCCAATCCCATCTCGGGGGATTCAGGAGATCGCCTCCGGCACCCTGCCGGAGAGGGGAATCATCTCCCGGAGGACTCTACACCGCCATGGTCGCCTCCGGATTGTGAGTAGTTCACCCCTGGACTATGGGTCCATAGCAGTAGCTAGATGGTCGTCTTCTCCTTATGTGCTTCATTGTCGGATCTTGTGAGCTGCTTAACATGATCAAGATCATCTATCTGTAATGCTATATGTTGTGTTTGTTGGGATCCGATGGATAGAGAATACTATGTTATGTTGATTATCAATCTATTATCTATGTGTTGTTTATGATCTTCCATCCTCTCCGTTATTAGTAGAGGCTCTGGCCAAGTTTTTACTCTTAACTCCAAGAGGGAGTATTTATGCTCGATAGTGGGTTCATGCCTCCATTAAATGCGGGACGAGTGACGGAAAGTTCTAAGGTTGTGGATGTGCTGTTGCCACTAGGGATCAAACATTGATGATATGTCCGAGGATGTAGTTATTGATTACATTACGCACCATACTTAATGCAATTGTCCGTTGTTTGCAACTTAATACTGGAAGGGGTTCGGATGATAACCCGAAGGTGGACTTTTTAGGCATAGATGCATGCTTGGATAGCGGTCTATGTACTTTGTCGTAATGCCCAATTAAATCTCACCATACTCATCATATCATGTATGTGCATTGTCATGCCCTCTCTATTTGTCAATTGCCCAACCGTAATTTGTTCACCCAACATGCTATTTATCTTATGGGAGAGACACCTCTAGTGAACTGTGGACCCCGGTCCATTCTTTTAATCGAATACAATCTACTGCAATACTTGTTCTACTCGTTTTTCGCAAACAATCATCATCCACACTATACATCTAATCCTTTGTTACAACAAGCCGATACGTCTCCGACGTATCGATAATTTCTTATGTTCCATGCCACATTATTGATGTTATCTACATGTTTTATGCACACTTTATGTCATATTCGTGCATTTTCTCGGAACTAACCTATTAACAAGATGCCGAAGTGCCGATTGCTCGTTTTCTGCTGTTTTTGGTTTCAGAAATCCTAGTAACGAAATATTCTCGGAATTGGACGAAATCAACGCCCAGGGTCCTATTTTGCCACGAAGCTTCCAGAAGTCCGAAGAGGAGACGAAGAGGGGCCACGAGGGGGCCACACCCTAGGGCGGCGCCCCCCCCCCTTGGCCGCGCCGACCTGTGGTGTGGGGCCCTCGTGCCGCCTCCTGACCTGCCCTTCCGCCTACTTAAAGCCTCCGTTGCGAAACCCCCAGTACCGAGAGCCACGATACGGAAAACCTTACTGAGACGCCGCCGCCGCCGATCCCATCTCGGGGGATCCAGGAGATCGCCTCCGGCACCCTGCCGGAGAGGGGAATCATCTCCCGGAGGACTCTACGCCGCCATGGTCGCCTCCGGAGTGATGAGTGAGTAGTCTACCCCTGGACTATGGGTCCATAGCAGTAGCTAGATGGTTGTCTTCTCCCCATTGTGCTATCATTGTCGGATCTTGTGAGCTGCCTAACATGATCAAGATCATCTATCTGTAATTCTATATGTTGCGTTTGTTGGGATCCGATGAATAGAGAATACTTGTTATGTTGATTATCAAAGTTATGTCTATGTGTTGTATATGATCTTGCATGCTCTCCGTTGCTAGTAGATGCTCTGGCCAAGTAGATGCTTGTAACTCCAAGAGGGAGTATTTATGCTCGATAGTGGGTTCATGCCTGCATTGACACCAGGACGATGACGAGAAAGTTCTAAGGTTGTGTTGTGCTCGTTGCCACTAGGGATAAAACATTGATGCTATGTCTAAGGATGTAGTTGTTGATTACATTACGCACCATACTTAATGCAATTGTCCGTTGCTTTGCAACTTAATGCCGGAAGGGGTTCGGATGATAACCTCGAAGGTGGACTTTTTAGGCATAGATGCGGCTGGATGGCGGTCTATGTACTTTGTCGTAATGCCCAATTAAATCTCACTATACTCATCATGATATGTATGTGCATGGTCATGCCCTCTTTATTTGTCAATTGCTCAACTGTAATTTGTTCACCCAACATGCTGTTTATCTTATGGGAGAGACACCTCTAGTGAACTGTGGACCCCGGTCCAATTCTCTTTACTTGAAATACAATCTACCGCAATACCTGTTCTACCGTTTTCTCGCAAACAATCATCTTCCACACAATACGGTTAATCCTTTGTTACAGCAAGCCGGTGAGATTGACAACCTCAGCTGTTTCGTTGGGGCAAAGTACTTTGGTTGTGTTGTGCAGGTTCCACGTTGGCGCCGGAATCTCCGGTGTTGCGCCGCACTACATCCCGCCGCCATCAACCTTCAACGTGCTTCTTGGCTCCTCCTGGTTCGATAAACCTTGGTTTCTTTCGAGGGAAAACTTGCTGCTGTGCGCATCATACCTTCCTCTTGGGGTTCCCAACGAACGTGTGAGTTACACGCCATCAAGCTCTTTTACGGCGCCGTTGTCGGGGAGATCAAGACACGCTGCAAGGGGAGTCTCCACTTCTCAATCTCTTTACTTTGTTTTTGTCTTGCTTAGTTTTATTTACTACTTTGTTTGCTGCACTAAATCAAAATACAAAAAAATTAGTTGCTAGTTTTACTTTATTTGCTATCTTGTTTGCTATATCAAAAACACACAAAAATTAGTTACTTGCATTTACTTTATCTAGTTTGCTTTATTTACTGTTGCTAAAATGGCCAACCCTGAAAATACTAAGTTGAGTGATTTCACAACCACAAATAATAATGATTTCTTATGCACACCTATTGCTCCACCTGCTACTACAGCAGAATTCTTTGAAATTAAACCTGCTTTACTGAATCTTGTTATGCGAGAGCAATTTTCTGGTGTTAGTTCTGATGATGTTGCTGCCCATCTCAATAATTTTGTTGAACTATGTGAAACGCAAAAATATAAAGATGTAGATGGTGACATTATAAAATTAAAATTGTTCCCTTTCTCATTAAGAGGAAGAGCTAAAGATTGGTTGCTATCTCTGCCTAAGAATAGTATTGATTCATGGACTAAATGCAAGGATGCTTTTATTGGTAGATATTATCCCCCTGCTAAAATTATATCTTTGAGGAGTAGCATAATGAATTTTAAACTATTAGATACTGAACATGTTGCTCAAGCTTGGGAAAGAATGAAATCTCTGGTTAAAAATTGCCCAACCCATGGATCGACTACTTGGATGATCATCCAAACCTTCTATGC
The DNA here is from genome assembly GCF_022539505.1 of Lolium rigidum. NCBI lineage: Eukaryota > Viridiplantae > Streptophyta > Magnoliopsida > Poales > Poaceae > Lolium > Lolium rigidum. Next base: position 264,285,182 of record NC_061513.1, on the reverse strand, counting down.
GGGACTAAATTTTTCTTCGCGGAATTTATTGGATTCAGCTGCTGGAGGTACCTTTATGTCCATCACTCTTGGTGAAGCAACAAAGCTTCTTGATAATATGATGATCAATTACTCCGAATGGCACACGGAAAGAGCTCCACAAGGTAAGAAGGTAAATTCTGTCGAAGAAACCTCTTCCTTGAGTGATAAGATTGATGCTATTATGTCTATGCTTGTGAATGATAGGACAAATATTGATCCTAATAATGTTCCGTTAGCTTCATTGGTTGCACAAGGAGAACATGTTGATGTAAACTTCATCAAAAATAATAATTTCAACAACAATGCTTACCGGAACAATTCTAGTAACAACTATAGGCCATATCCTTATAATGATGGCAACGGTTATGGGAATTCTTATGGGAATTCTTACAACAACAATAGGAACACACCCCCTGGACTTGAAGCTATGCTTAAAGAATTTATTAGTACACAAACTGCTTTTAACAAATCTGTTGAAGAAAAGCTTGGGAAAATTGATATACTTGCTTCTAAAGTCGATAGTCTTGCTGCTGATGTTGATCTTTTGAAATCGAAAGTTATGCCTCATGAAAATCATAATAATAAGATTGTTACTACAGCAAATGCCATCCAAGTTAGAATTAATGAGAATATAAGATTAATGGCTGAATTGCATGCTAGGTGGGAAAGAGAGGAAAATGAAAAACTAGCTAAAGAGAATAATATAGCCAAAGTTTGGACTATTACTACCACTAGCAATGCTAATGCTACACATGTTGCTGCACCTCCTACTAATAATGGTGAAAGAATTGGTGTTGGCAATGTTTCCACTTCTAATGCAAAGCGCGAAAAACTGCCTGAAACTGCTGAAACTGCCTGTGATAAAACTGCTGAAATTTTTTCCAACATTGGGGATAAAGATCCCATTGCTTTAGATTATAATGGTTTGGATTTTGATGATTTTCATATCTCTGAAGTTATAAAGTTCTTACAAAAACTTGCTAAGAGTCCTAATGCTAGTGCTATAAATTTGGCTTTCACGAAACATATTACAAACGCTCTCATAAAAGCTAGAGAAGAGAAACTAAATCGCGAAACTTCTATTCCTAGGAAGTTAGAAGATGGTTGGGAGCCCATCATTAAGATGAGGGTCAATGACTTTGATTGTAATGCTTTATGTGATCTTGGTGCAAGTATTTCCGTTATGCCTAAGAAAATCTATAATATGCTTGACTTGCCACCATTGAAAAATTGTTATTTAGATGTTAATCTTGCTGATAATTCTACGAAGAAACCTTTGGGGAGAGTTGATAATGTTCGCATTACCGTTAACAATAACCTTGTCCCCGTTGATTTTGTTGTCTTGGATATTGAATGCAATGCATCTTGTCCCATCATATTGGGAAGACCTTTTCTTCGAATTGTTGGTGCTATCATTGATATGAAGGAAGGTAATATTAAATATCAATTTCCTCTCAAGAAAGGTATGGAACACTTCCCTAGAAAGAGAATGAAGTTACCTTTTGATTCTATTATTAGAACAAATTATGATGTTGACACTTCGTCTCTTGATAATACTTGATACACACTTTCTGCGCCTAGCTGAAAGGCGTTAAAGAAAAGCGCTTATGGGAGACAACCCATGTTTTTACTACAGTACTTTTATTTATATTTGAGTCTTGGAAGTTGTTACTACTGTAGCAACCTCTCGTTATCTTAGTTTTGTGCATTGTTGTGCCAAGTAAAGCCGTTGATAGCAAGGTTCATACTAGATTTGGATTACTGCGCAGAAACAGATTTCTTTGCTGTCACGAATCTGGGCCTAATTCTTTGTAGGTAACTCAGAAAATTATGCTAATTTACGTGAGTGATCCTCAGATATGTACGCAACTTTCATTAAATTTGAGAATTTTCATTTGAGCAAGTCTGGTGCCTCAATAAAATTCGTATTTACGAACTGTTCTGTTTTAACAGATTCTGCCTTTTATTTCGCATTGCCTGTTTTGCCATGCTTGATGGATTTTTCGATTCCATTGACTTTCAGTAGCTTTGTGCAATGTCCAGAAGTGTTAAGAATGATTGTGTCACCTCTGAACATGTAAATTTTGATTGTGCACTAACCCTCTAATGAGTTGTTATGAGTTTGGTGTGGAGGAAGTTTTCAAGGATCAAGAGAGGGAGATGATACAATATGATCAAGGAGAGTGAAAGCTCTAAGCTTGGGGATGCCCCGGTGGTTCACCCCTGCATATATCAAGAAGACTCAAGCGTCTAAGCTTGGGGATGCCCAAGGCATCCCCTTCTTCATCGACAACATTATCAGGTTCCTCTAGTGAAACTATATTTTTATTCCATCACATCTTATGTACTTTGCTTGGAGCTTCAGTTTGTTTTTGTTTTTGTTTTGTTTGAATAAAATGGATCCTAGCATTCATTGTGTGGGAGAGAGACACGCTCCGCTGTTGCATATGGACAAGTATGTCCTTAGGCTTTACTCATAGTATTCATGGCGAAAGTTTCTACTTCGTTAAATTGTTATATGGTTGGAATTGGAAAATGATACATGTAGTAATTGCTAAAATGTCTTGGATAATGTGATACTTGGCAATTGTGCTCATGTTTAAGCTCTTGCATCATATACTTTGCACCTATTAATGAAGAAATACATAGAGCATGCTAAAATTTGATTTGCATAATTGGTCTCTCTAAGGTCTAGATAATTTCTAGTATTGAGTTTGAACAACAAGGAAGACGGTGTAGAGTCTTATAATGTTTACAATATGTCTTTTATGTGAGTTTTGCTGCACCGCTTCATCCTTGTGTTTGTTTCAAATAACCTTGCTAGCCTAAACCTTGTATCGAGAGGGAATACTTCTCATGCATCCAAAATCCTTGAGCCAACCACTATGCCATTTGTGTCCACCATACCTACCTACTACATGGTATTTCTCCGCCATTCCAAAGTAAATTGCTTGAGTGCTACCTTTAAAATTTCCATTCTTCACCTTTACAATATATAGCTCATGGGACAAATAGCTTAAAAACTATTGTGGTATTGAATATGTACTTATGCACTTTATCTCTTATTAAGTTGCTTGTTGTGCGATAACCATGTTCCTGGGGACGCCATCAACTACTCTTTGTTGAATATCATGTGAGTTGCTATGCATGTCCGTCTTGTCTGAAGTAAGGGAGATTTACCACTAAAATGGTTAGAGCATGCATAATGTTAGAGAAGAACATTGGGCCGCTAACTAAAGCCATGATCCATGGTGGAAGTTTCAGTTTTGGACAAATATCCTCAATATCATATGAGAAAATTAATTGTTGCTACATGCTTATGCATAAAAGATGAGTCCATTATCTGTTGTCTATGTTGTCCCGGTATGGATGTCTAAGTTGAGAATAATCAAAAGCGAGAAATCCAATGCGAGCTTTCTCCTTAGACCTTTGTACAGGCGGCATAGAGGTACCCCTTTGTGACACTTGGTTAAAACATGTGCATTGCAATGATAATCCAGGTAATCCGAGCTAATTAGGACAAGGTGCGGGCACTATTAGTATACTATGCATGAGGCTTGCAACTTGTAGGATATAATTTACATAACACATATGCTTTATTACTACCGTTGACAAAATTGTTTCTTGTTTTCAAAACCAAAGCTCTAGCACAAATATAGCAATCGATGCTTTCCTCTTTGAAGGACCTTTCTTTTACTTTTATGTTGAGTCAGTTCACCTATCTCTCTCCACCTCAAGAAGCAAACACTTGTGTGAACTGTGCATTGATTCCTACATACTTGCATATTGCACTTGTTATATTAATTTGCATTGACAACTATCCATGAGATATACATGTTACAAGTTGAAAGCAACCGCTGAAACTTCATCTTCCTTTATGTTGCTTCAATACCTCTACTTTGAATTATTACTTTATGAGTTAACTCTTATGCAAGACTTATTGATGCTTGTCTTGAAGTACTATTCATGAAAAGTCTTTGCTTTATGATTTATTTGTTTACTCATGTCATTTACATTGTTTTGATCGCTGCATTCATTACATATGCTTACAATAGTATGATCAAGGTTATGATGGCATGTCACTCCAGAAATTATCTTTGTTATCGTTTACCTGCTCGGGACGAGCCGGAACTAAGCTTGGGGATGCTGATACGTCTCCGACGTATCGATAATTTCTTATGTTCCATGCCACATTATTGATGATACCTACATGTTTTATGCATACTTTATGTCATATTTATGCATTTTCCGGCACTAACCTATTAATGAGATGCCGAAGAGCCGATTGTCTGTTTTACTGCTGTTTTGGGTTTCAGAAATCCTAGTAAGGAAATATTCTCGGAATTGGACGAAATCAACGCCCAGGGTCCTATTTTTCCACGAAGCTTCCAGAAGACCGAGGGAGAAACGAAGTGGGTCCACGAGGTGGCCAGACAACAGGGCGGCGCAGCCTGGACCCTGGCCGCGCGGCCCTGGCGTTTGGGCCCCTCGTGACGCCCCTTGACCTACCCTTCCGCCTACTTAAGCCTTCGTCGATAATAGCCCCAGTACCGAGAGCCACGATACGGAAAACCTTCCAGAGACGCCGCCGCCGCCAATCCCATCTCGAGGGATTCAGGAGATCGCCTCCGGCACCCTGCCGGAGAGGGGAATCATCTCCCGGAGGACTCTACACCGCCATGGTCGCCTCCGGATTGATGAGTGAGTAGTTCACCCCTGGACTATGGGTCCATAGCAGTAGCTAGATGGTCGTCTTCTCCTTATGTGCTTCATTGTCGGATCTTGTGAGCTGCTTAACATGATCAAGTTCAGCTATCTGTAATGCTATATGTTGTGTTTGTTGGGATCCGATGGATAGAGAATACTATGTTATGTTGATTATCAATCTATTATCTATGTGTTGTTTATGATCTTGCATGCTCTCCGTTATTAGTAGAGGCTCTGGCCAAGTTTTTACTCTTAACTCCAAGAGGGAGTATTTTATCTCGATAGTGGGTTCATGCCTCCATTAAATGCGGGACGAGTGACGGAAAGTTCTAAGGTTGTGGATGTGTTGTTGCCACTAGGGATAAAACATTGATGCTATGTCCGAGGATGTAGTTATTGATTACATTACGCACCATACTTAATGCAATTGTCCGTTGTTTGCAACTTAATACCGGAAGGGGTTCGGATGATAACTCGAAGGTGGACTTTTTAGGCATAGATGCATGCTGGATAGCGGTCTATGTACTTTGTCGTAATGCCCAATTAAATCTCACCATACTCATCATATCATGTATGTGCATTGTCATGCCTCTCTATTTGTCAATTGCCCAACTGTAATTTGTTCACCCAACATGCTATTTATCTTATGGGAGAGACACCTCTAGTGAACTGTGGACCCCGGTCCATTCTTTTAATCGAATACAATCTACTGCAATACTAGTTCTACTGTTTTCTGCAAACAATCATCATCCACACTATACATCTAATCCTTTGTTACAGCAAGCCGGTGAGATTGACAACCTCACTGTTTCGTTGGGGCAAAGTACTTTGGTTGTGTTGTGCAGGTTCCACGTTGGCACCGTTATCCCTGGTGTTGCGCCGCACTACATCTCGCCGCCATCAACCTTCAACGTGCTTCTTGGCTCCTACTGGTTCGATAAACCTTGGTTTCTTACTGAGGGAAAACTTACTGCTGTACGCATCACACCTTCCTCTTGGGGTTCCCAACGGTCGCGTGATGTACGCGTATCAAGACTGTTTTCTGGCGCCGTTGCCGGGGACCTGGAGAAAAGTTACACCACAAAGATTTCTAACTCCCACGTCAACTGCACGCCAGCAATAAGTCAACTTGTTTCACCGCCGCAAGCTTCACTTGCTGGTACTTCTGCTGAATCTGAAAAGTCTCATAATATTGATAATATTTCTGATGTGCTTGATGATAGTGGTTCATTGGGATCCTTTCTAGATGCTACAATTGTTAGGTCTAGACAAATTGAAAATGCTGAAACTCCTAATGCTGCTACACCTGTTAATTCACTCCGAACTTGATTATTCTAGTGATGATCCTGATGAGGATTATGTGGAGCTTAATGATGATTTTATTAATAGATGCAATGCTACTGCTGATGCAAGAAAAATTAAAAAGTTTCTCGCACAATATACTATTAGACATAAGCTATCTCCTGATCCTGAATTTGCCACATCTCCTATATGCATTAAGGATAAAGATTATGATTTTTCTCTTGATCTATCTCATATAGCTATTATAGAGAAAGCACCCTTTTGTGGTACTGAAAAAGAAAGTGCTGTAGAACACATGATTGAACTTTCTTCTATGAGTAGCTTGTTTTCTGATGATGTCAAGATGCGTACTTACTTTGTCGCTAAAATTTTTCCTTTCTCATTAAAGGATGATGCTAAAACTTGGTATAATAATTTGCCTCCTGGTTCTATTAAAAGTCCAACTGACATGCGTGATGTTTTCTTTCGAAAATACTTTCTCGCTAGTGCTCAACATATTGCTTTACGGAAAATTTATAGGTTTGACCGGGGAGATGAAGAGAAATTGCTCGAGGCTTGGGCAAGATTTTGTTCTCTTATCAGAGCTCGACCTGGACATGATTTAGAAAAGAATGATCTACTTGATATATTTTATACTGGACTAACCATTGAGTCTAGGGCATATTTGGATAGTTGTGCTGGTTGTGTTTTCAGGAAAAGAACTCTAGACGAGGCTGAAGAATTATTGGCTAAAATAGGCCGGAATCATGATGATTGGACTACACCTGAACCAACTCCAACACCAATATTGAAGAAGAGGGGTTTAATTAAATTGAATGATGAAAATATGAGGGAAGCTAAGAAATCTCTCAAGGAAAAAGGTATTAAATCCGAAGATGTGAAGAATCTACCTCCCATAGAAGATATATGTGAGATAATTCCCCCTTCATCCATGATCGAGGTAAACTCCCTTCAACGCTTTACTAGGGAAGATATTCCGTATTCAAAACCTCCTGCTCAATGCTTAGATGAGTTTGATAATTATATTGTTAAGCAAGAAAATTTTAATATGAGAGTAGAGAATCATCTAATGGAAAATTCTCAAGCTATTAGCAATTTGCATGATATTGTGGAGAGAACCTCCAATGATGTTAAGATGCTTGTTAAACATTTTCAAATGGTTCAAACTCAAATTGATCAACTCACTAAAGTTCAAAATGACTTGTTAAAAAATAATTCTAAAGAGAAACATGCTTATGAAGTAACAACTAGAGGCGGTGTCTCTACCCAGGATCCTCTATATCCCGAAGGGCATCCCAAAAGAATTGAACAAGATTCTCAACGAATTGAACCTAGTGCTCCTTCTAAGAAAAAGAAGAAGAAACATAAAAAGGTTGTAGAATCCTCTGAACCTGTTAATGATCCTAATAGTATTTCTATTTCCGATGCTGAAACTGAAAGTGGTAATGAACATGATAATGGTAATGATAATGATAAGAATGACGCTTCTGATAAAGAAGAAGTTGAAGATGAACATGGAAAGCATGCTAAAAATAAAAAGTACACTAAAGAAGATTTTATTGCTAAGAAACATGGTAATGAAAGAGAACCTTGGGTGCAAAAGCAAATGCCTTTTCCTGCTAAGAAACTAAAATCAAAGGAAGAAGAACACTATAATAAATTTTGTGATTGGATGAAACCTTTATTCTTGCAAATCCCTTTGACTCGATGCTATTAAATTGCCTCCTTATTCAAAGTATATGAAAGATATTGTTACTAACAAAAGGAAAATCCCCAATGAGGAGATTTCCACTATGCTTGCTAATTACTCTTTCAATGGTAAAGATCCAAAGAAGTTGGGCGATCCAGGTATACCTACTATTCCTTGTTCTATTAAGAATAATTATGTTAAAACTGCTCTATGTGACTTGGGAGCCGGTGTTAGTGTTATGTCTTTTTCTCTTTATAAGAGACTTTATTTAGATAAGTTGATACCTGTAGGGATTCGTTGCATAGAAAAAAAAAAATTCCTACCGCGAACACGCAATCCAAGCCAAGATGCAATCTAGAAGACGGTAGCAACGAGGGGATTATCGAGTCTCACCCTTGAAGAAATTCCAAAGCCTACAAGATGAGGCTCTTGTTGCTGCGGTAGACGTTCACTTGCCGCTTGCAAAAGCGCGTAGAAGATCTTGATCACGGCGCCACGAACGGGCAGCACCTCCGTACTCGGTCACACGTTCGGTTGTTGATGAAGACGACGTCCACCTCCCGTTCCAGCGGGCAGCGGAAGTAGTAGCTCCTCTTGAATCCGACGAGCACGACGGCGTGGTGTCGGTGGTGGTGGAGAAATCCGGCGGAGCTTCGCTAAGCGTGCGGGATGTGGTGGAGGAGAGAGAGCCGCTAGGGTTTGGGAGAAGGGGGCGCCGGCCACTAGGGGTGCGGCCACCTTGGTGGTTCTTGGGGTGGCCGGCCCCCTCCCCTTGGCCCCTCATTATATAGGTGGAAGCCCCAAGTGTTGGACTACAAGTCTCCGAATAAGACCCGAACCCAAAACCTTCCATGTGATAGGGAAACCTACCCAAGGTGGGAATCCCACTTGGGGTGGGATTCCCCCTTTCCATGTGGGGGGTTGGCCGGCCCCCATAGGGGGAGTCCACTTGGGACTCCTCCCCCTCTAGGGTTGGCCGGCCATCTTCCTGGGCATTTCTCGGGCCGGGCCGGGCTTCGGGCTGGCCTGAAAAAAGCCCGAAGGGAAATCCTTGGCCCGAGCCCGGCCCGGCCCGACCAACTTTCAGCAAATTTTGGCCCGAGCCCGGCCCGCGGCCCGAAAAGCCCGATTTTTCTCGGGCTGGCCCGACAGCCCGGCCCGATCTAATGGTAATTTTCTTTTTTCTGTGGCCCGAGCCCGGCCCGATATAATTACGGGCTGAAGAATGATGGCCCGAGCCCGGCCCGATAGAGAGAAAAAGCCCGGCCCGGCCCGGGATTTTTGGGTCGGGTCGGGTCGGGCCGTTCGGGCCGGGCTTCCCATGCCCAGGTATAGCCGGCCATGGAGGTGGAGTCCCTTTGGGACTCCGCCTTCCATAGTGGTTTCTTCCGGACTTTTCTAGAACCTTCTAGAACCTTCCATAGAACCTTCCGGATCATTTTAAATCTTATAAAATGACTTCCTATATATGAATCTTATTCTCCGGACCATTCCGAACTCCTCGTGATGTCCGGGATCTCATCCGGGACTCCGAACAAATATTCGAACTCCATTCCATTTTCAAGTTCTACCATTTCAACATCCAACTTTAAGTGTGTCACCCTACGGTTCGCGATCTATGCGGACATGGTTGAGTACTCACTCCGACCAATAACCAATAGCGGGATCTGGAGATCCATAATGGCTCCCACATATTCAACGATGACTTTAGTGATCGAATGAACCATTCACATACGATACCAATTCCCTTTGTCACGCGATATTTTACTTGTCCGAGGTTTGATCATCGGTATCACTCTATACCTTGTTCAGCCTCGTCTCCTGACAAGTACTCTTTACTCGTACCGTGGTATGTGGTCTCTTATGAACTTATTCATATGCTTGCAAGACATTTAGAGGACATTCCACCGAGAGGGCCCAGAGTATATCTATCCGTCATCGGGATGGACAAATCCCACTGTTGATCCATATGCCTCAACTCATACTTTCCGGATACTTAATCCCACCTTTATAACCACCCATTTACGCAGTGGCGTTTGATGTAATCAAAGTACCTTTCCGATATAAGTGATTTACATGATCTCATGGTCATATGGACTAGGTAACTATGTATCGAAAGCTTATAGCAAATAACTTAATGACGTGATCTTATGCTACGCTTAATTGGGTGTGTCCATTATATCATTCAACAATGACATAACCTTGTTATTAATAACATCCAATGTTCATGATCACGAAATGATGATCATCTATTAATCAACAAGCTAGTTATACAAGAGGCTTACTAGGGACTCCTTGTTGTTCACATAACACACATGTATCAATGTTTCGGTTAATACAATTATAGGATGGTATGTAAACATTATCATAAACTCAAAGATATTATAATAACCATTTTATTATTGCCTCTTGGGCATATCTCCAACAGTCTCCCACTTGCACTAGAGTCAATAATCTAGTTTACATTTGTAAAGATATAACACCTTGGCCTTCCGGTGCTTTATCATGTTTTGCTCATGGGAAAAGTTTTAATCAACGATTCTGACATGCTCAGAAACGTATGTATTTTGCAATTCATTTGCGTCTTAACGCATCACTCATTTTCCAAATGAGTTGGCATTAAATATGTTTTGGTCTTCTGGTGGAACCTTAATTCCGCAGTCTGAAATATGTCACTAATATTGTCATACACAATATAGCTTCAAAGTTCTGACACTATCGGAACTACACCAAGTTCTCAAAGAACCTCTTGACTTAACATCCTCAGTCATTGTCAAAACAATGACATACTCTGCCTTCGTTTGTAGAATCCGTCACAATATTTAGAACTCTTCTAAATCTAGCATAGACAACTTCTAGCTCATTTTGCTACCTTTTAAACAACACTTAGTCTAATTTGAGATTGAAATTTTATTTTCATATGTGACCAAACAAATATCGGTGCAACATCTTACAGCGATTTGTTTGTCATTTCTCCATACAAAACTATATATATATACTTGGTTCTTCTTAAGTACTCAAGAATATTCTTACTGTTTTTCAATGATCATCACATGAATCATTCTGGTACATGCTCATAACACTTTCAGAGCATAGGATATCTGATTGTGTACATATTATTCGTGATCTATAATCACTCATGTGTTTTTACTCATTGAGTGTCAGATACACTCAAGTCTTGTTAAACCTTCACATGACAAGAACATTTTCTTAATATTTCTATATTGAATTACTTCAATATCCATCCTATGTACTTTGACTTAAACTTATTTATGTGTTTCAATCTATCTTCATAGATCTTGACACTAAATTTGTTTCGATCCATATCCTTTCATTGAAATTAATTCTCAATGAAACCTTTTTTTAATCAAGTATATAATTACATCATTTATAACCAACTATATGTCATCTACATAAAGTATTATAAATATGTCTCAGCGCTCCCACTTAATTTCTTGCAAATGCAAGCCTCTTCATCGTCTCTGATGAAATCAAAAACTCTTTGACTATTTCATCCGGTGAAGATTCCAACTCCGTGATACTTACTTCATCCAATTGAAGTTTGTATACCTATCTAGTATTCCACGGACTAGCAAAACAATTGGTTGTATCTTGTATACACCTTTAATATACACTTCTGATAAGTAATGTATTTTGCCATCCTATTAACATATCTCATAAAAGAAATATGTAGTGATTACTAGAATAATCCATATAGACTATAAGCATTGCTACGGAAGATCTAATCTTATCGTAGTCAACTCTTTGAACTTTGTCGTAAACAACTTTTCGACAAGTCGAGCTTCTTCAAGGATATTTCATCCAAGTCCATCAATTTTATAGATCTATTTACTTTCAAAAAGTATTTATCTATCTTGGATTTCATGGCGTATAGCCATTTTAACGGCGTCAGGGCCCATCATAACTTCTTTGTTTGTAGTTGGTTTATCATTGTTCAAAATCAATCCTTTGTCCACAAATCATTTATTTGATCACAAAGTAAACCATACCTACAGGGTTCAATATGTACTTCGATCTCCATGGCTAAAACACTTTGTAGTCATGGGAGCCATGATCGTCGTGGCCGCTTCGGAACCAATTCCGATGCTGCGCTACTCCGATCATTATGCTCGGAGTTCATAAAATTTATCAAGTTCTATTGTCCTCCCACTCAAATACTTCGCTAGAAACAATTTCTTGGAAATAAGAAACATTGACAAACACTTTTGTCTTTGTCTCCATAGTGGGAAGAATTCCCAATCAATTCTCTGGGATAACCAACAAAGACATTCATCCGATTTTGGTTGTAAACTTATTTACTTATGCTATGCATACCAAAATTTAAGAAAAGACTATTAGGATTCATACCCATGCCATAACTCATATGGTGTCATTTCAACGGATCATGATGATGCTCTATTAAGTGTAAAAGCGGTAGTCACTAAAGCATAATCCACAAAATATAATGGCATCAATATTTTATCTCATCATTGATCCAACAAGGTTTGGATACATCTCTCGGATACTATATCATCATTATGATACTCCAAGAAATGTGAGTTGTAGAACAATTTCATGACTCTCTTAGATGTTCGCTAAAACTCGTAATTCAAATATTTTCCCAATGATCCAATCATAGATATTTGAGTATTCTATTACGATGATTTCCACTTCATGCTGAAATTTATTTGAATCCATTCAAATGTTTCAAACTTCTTCCTTATCGAATATATCCACATATATATACTCAATTCATTGTTTGAAGTTTTCATGAAGTAGAAGAATCTCCCGCACACAACTATGCCCAGTGAACCATATATATCATCATGTATGTTTCCACTAAGTTAGTTGCCCGTTCAAAACTTGACCTATGAACGGTATTTCAGTCATTCCTTTTAGAAGAGATTTGCAAGCGCCAAATGATTCATAAATCAAATGACTCCAATAATCCATTTGCATGGAGTTTCTTCATGCGTTCCTTTCCAACATGATCTATATGGCGGTTCCACAAATAAGTGGAATTCAAATCATTTGCCTTACGGCATTTTAGCGTCAGTGTTATGTATGTGTGTTTCACCATTAAAATAACTTATCTATCGTACATGGAGTAATGTCATAATTTGAACAACTCATTGCTTTTATTTGACAAGAGCAAAATAACAATTATTAAGTTCTTTATTATAAATTCTAAGGGCTAGATAGAATGCCAATGATGAACATAATAACACTTTTATTTTTGTTCCAGACGTGCATTCCTATCATATTCCTTGTCAGTCACTTAGGCCATTGTATTCTTGTATTGCGTTGTTTTGTATGACACTTCATACCAACCAATATGGTACAAATACCCAAGAATTTCATTGTGTGACCAAACGAGGAATACATCCATAACATGTATATCATTTATATACACCGAGCTAGACTTTCTAGTCTTTTCTTTCTTTCTGCCAATAATCTTTTGTAGTTTCTCTTTTAGCTTTCCTCATTATTCAGAAAGACACTTCAACATCAATAACTTCTAGGTTTGTTGGTCAAATACCAATAACCTTGAGGTTTTTACCTTGAAGTTGATCATCATATGACAAGTGTTCCGGATTTCACTATTAGTAACCTTGTAATATGATTGAAACAATTTCACTCATAATTTTATCCATTGTATCATGATGACTTTCCGAGACCATGTCTGTACATGCTAGGCTCGTAAAGTTTTAACCTCAGTATTCACATGTCCAAATCTGGCTTGCACCCGTTGTATGCACACGTAGAATCTATAACACCCGATCATCACGTGATGCTTCGATACGACGAGTCTTAGCAACGATGCATACTAAGGACGATTACTTCATGGATATGCGAATATTGTTAGTGCCCCAATAGTTGGAGGATTGGGACACCTTGCGTCTTCAACCTTCGTACATTCCCATAAAACTTATGAGTTTATGTAGTCTCACCAAATTATATTCTATCATCTTGCAATAAGGTCTTAGATATCACATATATCTCATACCTTGATTATTTCGAAAACTAAATTTTCAGCTCCTTACTTTTCAAACAGATTTGAACTTCAAGTTTCATGGAGACAAGATAACTTTAGGTACTAGTTGAAACCATAGCTCTTTGAATCAACAATGTGAGGTTTACTAAAAGTTTGCAATAGGACTTAATCATTTCTTGATTTTTTAACAATACGGTACCAGTCCGTAAAGTTTCTTGTCAGATTTTAACAGTATTTCTATCTCAATCACAAGACTAGCGCATGGTAGAAAACGGATGCCAATACTACAAAATTAATTCAAAATACTACTCAGATTATGTTCATGATAATTAGTTCATGTTTTAATCTAATTACTAATGAACTCCCACTTAATACAACATCCCTCATAGTTGTTAAGTGGTACACGATCCAAATCCACTACACCAAAACCGATCATCATGTGAGATGATGTAGCTTCAATGGTGAACATCAACATGTTGATCATATCATCCATATGACTCGTGTTCAACCTTTCGGTTTCCGTTGTCCCGGGGCCATGTACGTACATGCTAGGCTCGTCAAGCAAACCCAAGTATTCCGCGTGTGCAACATGGCTTACACCCGTTGTATATGAACGTTGAATCTATCACATCCGATCATCACGAGATGCTTTGAAACGACGAACTTTGGCAACGGTGCATACGAGGGGAGAACACTTTATTATCTTGATATTAATGTGAGGGACCATCTTATAATGCTACCATCGCGTTCTAAGCAAAATAAGATGCATAAAGGATTAACATCACATGCAATTCATATGTGATATGATATGGCCCTTTTGTCTTTGCGCCTTTGATCTTCATCTCCAAAGCACGGACATGATCTCCATCATCTTCGGGCATGATCTCCATCATCGTCGGCGTAGCGTCAAGGTCAATGGCGCCGTCTTCATGATTGTCCTCCATGTAGCAACTATTACAACTACTTTGAAATACTACTCAACATGAAATTTAAAGACAACCATAAGGCTCCTGCCGGTTGCCACAATACAATAATGATCATCTCATACATATTCATCATCACATTATGGCCATATCACATCACCAAACCCTGCAAAAACAAGTTAGACGTCTCTAATTTGGTTTGCATATTTTACGTGGTTTAGGGTTTTCGATAGAGATCTAATCTACCTACGAACATGAACCACAACGGAGATACTAGTGTTGTCAATAGAAGAGTAAATTGAATCTTCACTATAGTAGGAGAGACGAGACACCCGCAAAGCCTCTTATGCAATACAAGTTGCATGTCGAACGAGGAACAAGTCTCATGAACGCGGTCATGTAAAGTTAGTCCGAGCCGCTTCATCCCACTATGCCACAAAGATGCAAAGTACTCAAACTAAAGACAACAAGAGCATCAACGCCCACAAAACCATTGTGTTCTACTCGTGCAACCATCTATGCATAGACACGGCTCTGATACCACTGTAGGGATTCGTTGCATAGAAAACAAAAAATTTCCTACCGCGAACACGCAATCCAAGCCAAGATGCAATCTAGAAGACGGTAGCAACGAGGGGATTATCGAGTCTCACCATTGAAGAAATTCCAAAGCCTACAAGATGAGGCTCTTGTTGCTGCGGTAGATGTTCACTTGCCGCTTGCAAAAGCGCGTAGAAGATCTTGATCACGGCGCCACGAACGGGCAGCACCTCCGTACTCGGTCACACGTTCGGTTGTTGATGAAGACGACGTCCACCTCCCGTTCCAGCGGGCAGCGGAAGTAGTAGCTCCTCTTGAATCCGACAGCACGACGGCGTGGTGTCGGTGGTGGTGGAGAAATCCGGCGGAGCTTCGCTAAGCGTGCGGGATGTGGTGGAGGAGAGAGAGCCGCTAGGGTTTGGGAGAAGGGGGCGCCAGCCACTAGGGGTGCGGCCACCTTGGTGGTTCTTGGGGTGGCCGGCCCCCTCCCCTTGGCCCCTCATTATATAGGTGGAAGCCCCAAGTGTTGGACTACAAGTTTCCGAATAAGACCCGAACCCAAAACCTTCCATGTGATAGGGAAACCTACCCAAGGTGGGAATCCCACTTGGGGTGGGATTCCCCCTTTCCATGTGGGGGGTTGGCCGGCCCCCATAGGGGGAGTCCACTTGGGACTCCTCCCCCTCTAGGGTTGGCCGGCCATGGAGGTGGAGTCCCTTTGGGACTCCGCCTTCCATAGTGGTTTCTTCCGGACTTTTCTAGAACCTTCTAGAACCTTCCATAGAACCTTCCGGATCATTTTAAATCTTATAAAATGACTTCCTATATATGAATCTTATTCTCCGGACCATTTCGGAACTCCTCGTGATGTCCGGGATCTCATCCGGGACTCCGAACAAATATTCGAACTCCATTCCATTTTCAAGTTCTACCATTTCAACATCCAACTTTAAGTGTGTCACCCTACGGTTCGCGAACTATGCGGACATGGTTGAGTACTCACTCCGACCAATAACCAATAGCGGGATCTGGAGATCCATAATGGCTCCCACATATTCAACGATGACTTTAGTGATCGAATGAACCATTCACATACGATACCAATTCCCTTTGTCACGCGATATTTTACTTGTCCGAGGTTGGTATCACTCTATACCTTGTTCAACCTCGTCTCCTGACAAGTACTCTTTACTCGTACCGTGGTATGTGGTCTCTTATGAACTTATTCATATTCTTGCAAGACATTTAGACGACATTCCACCGAGAGGGCCCAGAGTATATCTATTCGTCATCGGGATGGACAAATCCCACTGTTAATCCATATGCCTCAACTCATACTTTCCGGATACTTAATCCCACCTTTATAACAACCCATTTACGCAGTGGCGTTTGATGTAATCAAAGTACCTTTCCGATATAAGTGATTTACATGATCTCATGGTCATAAGGACTAGGTAACTATGTATCGAAAGCTTATAGCAAATAACTTAATGACGTGATCTTATGCTACGCTTAATTGGGTGTGTCCATTATATCATTCAACAATGACATAACCTTGTTATTAATAACACCCAATGTTCATGATCACGAAACGATGATCATCTATTAATCAACAAGCTAGTTATACAAGAGGTTTACTAGGGACTCCTTGTTGTTCACATAACACACATGTATCAATGTTTCGGTTAATACAATTATAGCATGGTATGTAAACATTATCATAAACTCAAAGATATTATAATAACCATTTTATTATTGCCTCTTGGGCATATCTCCAACAATACCTACTGATATATCTTTGCAAATGGCTGATAAATCTACTGCTATTCCTGTTGGTATATGTGAGGATGTTCCTGTTCAAGTTACTAATAACTGCTTGATATTAACTGATTTTGTTGTGTTGGAAATGCCTGAAGATGATAATATGTCTATTATTCTTGGGAGACCTTTTCTTAACACCGCAGGGGCTGTTATTGATTGCAACAAAGGAAAGGTTACTTTCAATGTTGATGATAAGGAGCATACCGTCTATTTCCCCATGAGGATTGATAAAGTATGTGGAGTCAATACTATTTCTAATGTGAGAACTATCAAAATTGGAACTATTGATTGTCCTATATATGAGCCTAAAGAAGGATATCAAAATCTTATGATTGGATCCATATCAATATAATTCAAGGTAACATGATTGATTTGAGGTTTATTTCTTCTTATGCTATGTAAAATTTATTTGGTGGCAAGACTTGATCAACCTTGTTAACAAATACTTTTTATATGCATAGAGGAGGTAAACAACATCTCTTTCTTCCTCCACTTTTTCTACTTGCTGTAGCACTTTTGATTTGCAAAGTTCCTTAGTTAATTAGAGATTTCAAAAAATTTCCTGTCCAGTAATAATAAACTTAATGCCCAGAAATGTTCATTTTTCAAAGTTTTAAAAAATTCACAAAAATTATACCGTTGGTCCTATTTTTCGAAAATGCACCTGGGAGCACCTGGGGATGACCAGTGGGGTACCCCAGGGTGGCACCCCACAGGCCGGCGCGGCCAGCAAGGGGGGCGCGCCACCCTGGTGTGTGGGTCCCCCTTTGCCCCACTTTAGCATCTCTTCCCCCCAGACTCTTCTCTCTCCCAAAAAAATCAACACCAGTTTTCTCTCACTCGCGTTTTTGCTCAAGAGCTCAGGATTTTTCGATCTCTTTGCTCAGCCCAGATTTCTTGCTGAAATTTGGCACATTTGCTCCTTGGTATGTGACTCCCCCGATTATCCAAGTAGAATTTTGTTTGGTTGAGTATATCTTGAATATTTTGCTGCTGTAGGTAACATGTTTAGTGAGCTTGCATGCTTGTTCTATGATGTAAAAACTAGTTTTGATGCATGATTAGTACTCTAGCAAGTTCCTATAGTAGTTTCCTTCAATTATATGTCACCAAATCAAATTTTATAATGATTGTTGAAAAATTTCAGAAAAGGGAGATGGATAATTATAACTTTGGAGAAGTGTTTGAGAGAGACTACAAGCACTGGAAGGCCCTCTAGGACCACCACTCGATTCAGGCAATCCTATAATGAGGATATCATCGCGCCAAGCTTCGATCCCGAAGAGGACGATGGAGTCCCTAACGCTTCATCTTTCCCATGCTATGACTTTTTGAGTAATGCAGGGTTGGTGGATGATTTCTTGACCCTCGTTGGTAAGGCGGGTTTAACCACCTATATGGAAGATGAAAGGGAGCAATACTATATGCTCACTAAAATCTTTGTGGAGAGCTTCAAGTTCAACAACAAGCACTACCACCCGACGGTTGCATTCAAGATCTATGGTAAAGCCATTACTATGAAGTTGAAAGATTTTTGTGCTGCATTGGGTATTGCCCCTGTAGGTACCGCAAAGAGGATCGAGGACAATCCGAGGGTTTTGCTTGAGCTCTACCGAGAGATCACCAACGATGATTGCCGCACCATTCAGCGTGGCAAGATAAGAAACATCCAACTCCCCGCCATTAAGTATTTTGCTTATTACCTTGCTACTAGCATTCTTGGTAGGGAGAACACTAGCAATATTTCTAGCTATCATTTTGCTTTCTTAATTGCTGCACTCACTGGAGAGACACCTTATCATCTTGGTGCTCTTATTGCTCGCCGCTTATCTAGCAAGGGGCCTATTTTTGGAGGAATTATTGCATCACGCATTTTAGCACATCTAGAATTTCCTCTTGATCCTACTGATGTGCCATTAACTCCTATAAGACTTGATATTGCTGCTATGAAGAGCCATCAATTTGTTACAGCTGATTCTAATTCAGATAATATGGTCTATAGAATGTTGTTTGCTGACGGGGATGAGAGGGAAATCCCTTTGCCACAACCAGATTTGTTCAGTATTGACAGGAAACCATGGTCGCGCTCTAAGGAGGAGGTGGATGAGAAAATGAAGATACAAGGTTTCCACCAGCAACATGACTCCGAGGACGCCGAGCCCTCCTACGACTACATCGTCACGTACCCGGGTGCTTCTTCCAGCACATACCCGGAATATGATCCATCTTCGTCGTACTACGGAGGTGCTACTTCATGGGCACCATGGGATTGATCTCCACTTAGGCCAAAAGCCTAAGCTTGGGGGGAGGTATACCGGCATCACTCATTCTTTGCATATTATGATTGCTGGATACTTGTATATACTTGTCTTGCTTCTTTGAGTGGATTTCTAATGAGAGGGAGATGATATTTGGGGAAGTGCTGATTGAAAACAGATTCTGGGTTGTCACCATAAAAATTCTCAAAAACAGCCAGAACGTTATTTTGCGAAGCCAAGTTTTGGGCATGTTCCCCAGGTTGTTTTCTAACTTTCATTAGTTGAACACTTTTCGATCTGAGCAGCGGAAGAATTTCTTAAAAATCGATTCTTGTCATCTAGCTGTCAAGTTTGACGAATTCCTGTTGCTTTGTGTTTATGTGACTTTTCTAGTTTTCAATTTCTTGTTTTTGCTTTGTTTCTTTCCTAAAACCCAAAAAGACCAAAAATATTTCTGTTGTTTCTCTTCACCATTTGTTTGTTTTGGTTTCTTGCATTTATTTTGCTTTATTTGCTATCGTTGGTTTGCTATAAGAAAATCCAAATTTTTTTTGCTTTGTTTGCTTGTTTCCTTTTGTTCTTGTTTCCAATTCGAAAATACCAAAAATATTTGCTGTTCTTCTTTGGTTTGTAAAGTTCATTTTGAGTTCAATGGTCTTCGGTGGCTGGAGCGTGGTTTTCATTTCATATTATCCAAGCTACACAAGTGAAAGGCAATAATGACGATCTACGACAATTGGATTGTGGTGAGAGGCTGGTATGAACTCTATTTGTTTTCATTTTTGTACATATACTCATCCATGTGGGCATTCTTAGTTGGTTCATGTGAGGTATATGTCATTTGAGAAAGTCTAGTAGTTCATGATCTCTCATGTTTAGCTCCAATTTATTAATATGAGTAGCATGTCATGGATGTTTGCTTGCATTGTTTTATTCATAAGTAGGTATGGCATTGTGGTATCCTCCTCTCGAATAATTCATTTATATCGACTTGGCACATGCTCACGCATGCATATGACTGAACAAAAGTCAATTAAGCCTCGATGATTTACATTGTTTCAGAGTTCTTGTATCACTTTTATGCCTCCGTTAATTTATTTTGCCGCAAGCGTGATTATGACAGTTACTGCTCTCTTGATTTGTCGCTCCCCAGTCTATTGCTAGCTTTCATTTGTACTGAGCGGGAACGCTGCTCGTGCTTCCAAACACCTAAAAACCAAGTTGTTCCAAAGTGTCCACCATAAATACCTGTGCATGGCATTTCAAACCATTCCAAGTAAATTCTCATGCGCTACCTTTAAAACCTTCAAAATGCTTCTCAATTTGTGTTAATGTTTCATAGCTCATGAGGAAGTATGTGGTGTTTAACTTTCAACCTTGTCATTTACTCTTGACGGACTTTCATTATGGACTAGTGGCACATCCGCTTATCCAATAATTTTGCAAAAAGAGCTGGCAATGGGATTCCCAGACCCAAATTAATTAACCTAAATAGACACTCCTCCATGGTATGTGATTGTTGGACGGCACCCGAAGGATTCGGTTAGCCATGGCTTGTGTAAGAAAAGGTTGGGGGGGTGTCATCATAATAAAACTAAAATAAAAAGGCACTCCTTCAGGGTATGAGATTGTTGGCGGGCACCCGAGGATTCGGTTAGCCATGGTTTGTGAAAGAAAGGTTGGAAGGAGTGCCACATAAACATAAATATAATTCATGGGAGCCGCTCTTGGAAGTCCGGTTGGCGAGGTAGTTGGTGTACCCATTACCATTCGTTGACAACAACAAACACCTCTCAAAATAATTTTACTCCTGTTTAAAAAAAATGAAAAGCTCTAGCGCATGTTAATCCCTGCTTCCCTCTGCGAAGGGTCAATCTTTTATTTTTATGTTGTGTCTCCATCCTTTCTTTGAGCACTATCTTGAGAGCACAACTATCATTCTTAGTACAATATGCTTGTCTCAAAATATGATTGATTGTGGTATAACTTTGATACTTTTATCTTTGACAATCACTACTTCTAGTCTTTCTACGAACTTCAGAGGTGCCTGAGCATTTATGTTTTGCTGATCAAATATGGGCAAGCGAGATACCATTTTATCATACTCTTTTATGAACATTGCAATCCTGCTTATAGACATGATTCATGATGCTTATTATTAATTGTTGGTACCTCTCCATGATTGACATAGCTGTTAGATGATCTTATTTGCATGCATCTTATTATGAATTGCCTAAGTGTTAGCCATAGCATGAGAATATATACATCATATGAACAAATGTCAGGTGGACTCACGGAGCCAGAAGGGCAAGCCAGGTGGAGGCCCGAGGGCCCCAGACACTAGGCCGGCGCGGCCCAGGAGGGGGGTGCGCCGCCCTAGCGTCTGGCCCCCTCGGCTGGCCTCCGACGCCCTCCTCTGGACTACTTAAGGTGTTTCGATCTAAAAATCGCGACCAAGAAGCCGAAGTCGCCAGAAACCCTCCAGAACGCTGCCACATCGCGAAACTCCGTCTCAGGAGCCAGAAGTCTCCGTTCTGGCACTCCGCCGGGACGGGGAATTGGAGGAGATCATCGCCATCATCACCACCGACGCCTCTCCATCGACCAGCCATGTTTCCCCCATCCACGTGTGAGTAATTCCCCCGCTGTAGGCCGAAGGGGATGGTAGGGATTGGATGAGATTGGTCATGTAATAGCATAAGATTGTTAGGGCATAGTGCCTAGTGTCCGTAATTGGTACTTTGATGATATTGTTGCAACTTGTTATGCTTAATGCTTGTCACTAGGGCCCGAGTGCCATGATCTCAGATCTGAACATGTTATTGTTTCATCATGATATTCATTGTTTATGATCTTACCCGCAAGTTGTATACACATGTCGCTGTCCGGAACCAATGGCCCCGAAGTGACGTAAATCGGGACAACCGGAGGGGATGGTAGTGATGTGAGGATCACATGTGTTCACGGAGTGTTAATGCTTTGCTCCGGTACTCTATTAAAAGGAGTACCTTAATATCCAGTAGATTCCCTTGAGGCCCGGCTGCCACCGGCTGGTAGGACAAAAGATGTTGTGCAAGTTTCTCATTGCAAGCACGTACGACTATATATGGAACACATGTCTATTGATTGCTTTGTACTTAGACACCGTTTTATTATTATCTGCAAATGCCCTGCTATGATTGTTACA
The DNA here is from genome assembly GCF_022539505.1 of Lolium rigidum. Lineage (NCBI taxonomy): Eukaryota > Viridiplantae > Streptophyta > Magnoliopsida > Poales > Poaceae > Lolium > Lolium rigidum. Next base: position 264,262,738 of record NC_061513.1, on the reverse strand, counting down.
TGAGTTTCTCTCATCCATGCAACGCCCGTTATCCGTCCCCGTGCCTACAGTATTTTAATCATGCTGTTTACTATAATCACAACTGCTTTCTCTGCTACTCTGCTGCTACTATTTCACTACACGCTATCGCTATAAAACTGACACTACTCGATAAACTCTTGCGAGCAAGTCTCGTTTCCGAGTGCAGCTGAATTAACAACTCCGCTGTTAAGGCTTTCAAGTATTCTTTGTCTTCCCTTGTGTCGAATCAATAAATTGGGTTTTACTACCCGCGAAGACTGCTGCGATCCCCTATACTTGTGGGTCATCAGCCTACCTCAAACTATTTGCAATACAAATATACATGAGTGTGAAAATTATGGCCTCATTCAGACAAAGTATGTTTTGGGGAAAGTTGTTTTGGGTAGGGCTTATTGTGGAAAACCATGCACCTTCATAGCTACTAGGTGATTTGAGAAGTGGCAATTTGTGGTAAAATTTGATTTATCTATGATTTATCTATGATTTGAGAAGTGGCAACTTGTGGTAAAGACTCCATGAGTAAGTGCCACTCTTTTTCGGAATTTTTTGCATATTAAATAACTCATTTAACTGGTTAATCCCATTTGTTGACTCTCTCGTTGACCAGCCACTTGAGGGTAAAACTGAGTATATTGCACTAGCCAGTATTAGCACCCAAGGGGAAAACTGAGCACACAAAAAATGCTAGTATATGACTCGAGGGTATACCTGAGTATATCTAAATTTCCAAGGTTAGACTCGAGGACACGTGTTGCGGTGCAGAAGTGGAAGACGTGCCATTGTTGACGCGTGTCGCGGTGCAAATGTGCACTAGTGGACGCGTAGGACGCGGGTCACATTTAGGACGCGTAAGCCCCTCTCTCCCTACCTCTTCACACAGTACGTCTCATTCTCGCTCATGCACGAAACCACGCCTCTCACGTCCCATCAACTTCTCCAAATCGAAGGAAAAACCCCAACCGCCGTACGAGCCCTGCCGGCGATGGAGAAGAAGAATGCGCCGGCGGCCATGGCCCCCGAGCCCGTCGCCTCCGAGCCCGTCACATCCGAGCCCGTCGCTGCCGAGCCCGTCGCCGCCGAGCCCGTCGCCGCCGAGCCCGTCGCCTCCGAGCCCGTCGCCTCCGAGCCCATCGCCTCCAAGCCCGTCGCCGCCGAGCCCGTCGCCGCCGAGCCCGGCGCCTCAGAGCCCGTCGCCGCCGAGCCCGTCGCCTCCGAGGGTGGCGCCTCCGTGAGCTGGACCTCTCTCATGGGTGACGGACCACTTCACAAGATCGGCGAATGATTACTGGCGAATGAGGAGTACGTGGACGCCTACTCTGCTATGAGGCAAGTCTGTAGAAATTGGCGCTCAGATTACCTGAGCCCGACGTGCACCTGCACGAATTGATCATGGTAGACCATGCCCTTCCACGCGCCGCTGAGTTCACCTTCCTCCAACTCGGCACATCCCGCTACGTCACCATAGATCTATCGGAAGTTCGTGCAAGGTTCAAATTCCTCCAAATTCCTCCATATCTATAGGGTTAATCTATTCTTATTTTCAATCTTAGTGCTGAATGTTATTGTCGTCGTGGCGAACGAGCAGATCCCATGGGATGGCTTAAGTTGGGGCCGAATGGACGCTAGAGGATTCGGGGGAGGGTTTGCGACTAGATGGGATGAACCTCCGGTTGCTTTCCTCAAGAACACAGCACAAGGCAGGTAAACAAGAAGAAAGACAAAAGGAAGAACTCTGCTCTAGATCGCTTGCTTCATTGATCTCCACAAGGTTACAAGTTTTTAGATACAAGGTTCTTCTTCTAATCTCCTCTATCGGAGTGCAACACACATATCACCACATATCACGACGCGCCCGTATGAGGCTGTGCCCCCTCTCCTTATATAGGGGAGAAGGTGGCTTACAGTGCAAGGAACCCTAATGGCATCTTTGACTGGACAAACTACTTTACAAAGCTACTTTAATCATGGATGACGCCGGGGTCTTCTTTAATCAGGGACGCTGACGTCCTCCGGCTTCTTTCAGCGTCACCCTTCTCTTTGGCGCCAGGGCTCCGATTAAAGTCACTTTGCTTAGCTCATCCTTGTCTTCTAGCTCCAGAGGGAATCTTTGACCAGCTGTGCCGACACGCTCTCCTTCCGGTATCTTCTTTATCCGGTTCCGGTATACCCCTCTTGGGGATACCGGCTTAGCTTTACTTAGCCAAATACGTTTGTCCTCCGGCTTAAATATTAAACCGGTATCTTGATGGCCCAAACCATCCGGTTTTGGCATGCCTTTGGCATACCGGGGGTCATCCCCCCAACATTAGTCCCCGAAGCTGGTATAGTCTGACGGATTCTATCCTACAGACCATGCCTGGTTCTCATATCAGGAGATTCCGGTTTAATCATTCCGGCGTTTAACTCAGATCCGGCATCTTTACCCGGACTTGCGTTTTCTATCTTTATGTTGTATCTCCCGGTATCTTATTCTCCGGTATTCCAACCATTAAATGCCTCCTCGGCGAGGTCGAGAATTTCTCGGGCCCCGTGCCTGTCAGTGACATGCGCACTGTGACTGACAAGTCAGTGTCAGGGGTCACTTCCCTTCGACTCCCGCGCGCGCATTTAATGCCTCACAGGAGATCCCCGTCGCCACTTCGGATCTGTGCGCCCCTCCGTGTGGCTTTTTATTTTCTCACGTGTATCGTTGCGCCACGTGGCGGCCCATAGTGCGAACCGTCGCGGCCCGACGGTTTTCAGCCCATCTCCTCTCTTCTTTATAAGGAGAACCGCCCCCTCTTCTTCCTCTTCTCGCATTCTCCTCCCTTCGCGCACAGTGCTCCTCGCTCTCTGCGCCTTCGCCGCTCTCCGTGCGCCGCCGTTCGCTCGAGCTCCGCCGCCCGGTGAACTTGCGCCGCTCCTCCGCCGGACTTAGCCGTGCGGAAATCCCTCGTAGCGTCTCTGCTGCGACCGCTGCATTCACGCTTCCTCGCGCCTTCCTCTGCTCCGCCGTCGTGGGAGCTCCTCAGTGACCGCAGGCCTCCTGCTTCGCCGGTGAACTTCTTCCCTAGCGACTGCGCCGCCTCAGGTTGGTTCCAATCTCAGTTTGCTTGCCCTTTCCTCGTTTTCTAGATCTTGGGTCGACAGTGTTTTTATTCCCCCTTTTTCCTTTGATTTTCCTCTTACTCGTAGATCTTCGCGCGAGGGCCAATGGTGGGATTTCTGTTTTTCTACCTTTAAACCAATGTCTAGCGAGGAATCTTCCTCTGCCTCCTCCTCTGCCTCTTCCTCCGGTAGCCGGCGTAGGCATTCTTCCGATAGATCCGCCGATTCCGCTTCGATGGACACCGATTCCGGTAGCCACGGAGAATCCGGTAGCTCTAGCCAAGCTTCCGGTGTAAATCCTTCCGCTGTCACCCGTGGAGCCTGGATGGGCTCCAACGTCACTGTGTACGAGATCGACTGGTTATACCGGTCCCGCAGGATTCCGGAAGGAGTAACCTGCCGGCTTCCCGGTGACGAGATCGAACCGGTGCTTGAGCCCGGGGAACATGTTGTTTTCCTCGCTCACTTTGAGCGCGGCTTCGGCCTTCCTGCTTCGCCCTTTTTCGGAAGTTCTTAGATTTCTATGAACTCCAACCTCATCACCTCCCTGGCAACACCATTTTTTATCTTTCTTGCTTTGCCACCTTCATGGAGGCTTATGTTGGCATCTATCCCCTCCGCGAGACGTTTGCCCATTTCTTTGCCCTGCGGATCAATTCCGTTCAGGGCAAGGACATCCCTGCGCCCAAGCCTCCCGTTCAATGCGGGTCATGCATCGTTGGCTCCCGTCAGGGGAGCCCCTTTTTTAAGTTTGCCGGTCTCGAGTCATGCCGGGCATGGCAAGGGACCTTCTTTTATGTGAAAAATAATGGCGCCGCGGATCTCATTGATCTGCCGCCCTTCAATCCGGCGCCGCCCAGCAAGGCCAACTGGAGCTACAACCCGAAGTTAGGTCATACGGAAACCAACCGGGTGGTACGCTATATGGCGAACCTGATGAAGGAGACCGACATCTGCTCCGACGATATTATTCGCACCTTTATCTCGCGCCGGGTGCTTCCTCTCAAGCGCCGGCAGCAAAAGATGAGCGAGATGTACGGCCCCGGCGATCCCACCAAGATTACCGGCCTCCCTCTCAGCAAAAGGGACGTCGTCCGCAAGGCTAAGCAGATCTGCCAGACTGCCATGCCGGATGATTGGGAATGGGGCCTTCTTCCTTTCAGTACTTCTAACCCTCCGACCCAAGAAGTAAGAGATTGTGCAACTTGGATCGGTTTACCGGTAATGTTTATGCTGTTGTTAACCTTCTTTTTATTTGTTTTCAGGTCAAGGACCGCTTCCCCTCTATTCTCGCGGAGCGACGAGGCCCCTGCTTGAAGCGTGCCCTAGATTCCGTTGATCCGGATCCTTTTATCCGGTGGTTGGATCTGAAGATGGGCAAGACCAAAGCTTCGCGCCTCGGCCCGTCCGTGCCCAAGCCAACCGGTTCCTCGGACGACCTGACCGTCCTCGAGGTAGTTTTCTTTTTGGATTTCTCATATCTTTCATTATTGCTCTTTCGTAGATGTTTTCTTACTTATCTTAATCCCACAGGTTCACGAGCACGTGCCGCCGCTGCGAGCCGAGGCCGGTCACGAGTTCGTGGAGAAGCTTGTGGCCCAAGGCCAGAAGAACAAGGCACCGGCATCTGATGCCGGTTCCAGCGAGGATCCTCCCTCGAAGCGGTTCCGGACGGAGCCCTTGGGGCAAAAGGAAGTAGGCATGAGGCGCTACAAGCGCAAGCAGATGCCGACCTCCTCTAGGTGAGCTTCCGTTTCCTTGCTTGTTTCTTTTTGCTAAGTTCTTTTTCCGGTTTCTTTCTTCCAACTCTTCCTTTTTCTTTTATTTAGCCCCGCGCTCAAGCTTGGCCCAAGGCCCGAGGGCCCTGAAGGTACCGCGAGGACCTCAACTCCTCCTCCTCACTCAATCCCGGCACCATCTGGTGCCGGCAACATCTATGCCTCCCCTCTGGGGGGCACTCCAAGTTCGGGGCGCGCGGCCCCTACACCGCCAGAACACCGCGCGGAGGAGGACCTTGTCTCCCCTCCTGAAACCCAAGACGCAGGCGCCAGCAACATCGGCACCGAAGAAGAAGATGCCGGGCAGGCGGAACCTCTGGTTCCTCCTGTCCCGAAAAAGAAGAAGAAGACTCCCGGGCCGGAAACTTCCGTGCCGGGAGGTTCCAAATCGGGTGAGGCGCCTAGCGCTCCCCTTTCTCCGAGAACTGCTCCAACGCCACCGCCGGAAGCTCCTCGCATTGAGGCGACCGGCGCCACTTCGACTCCGCCGCCGCCCAAGACCTCCAAGCTCGTCAAGGCCAAGGCGACGGCCTCCAACGTCCCCTCCGGCGGTCCGCAGCCCTTGGTGCTGCACGCCTCCCGCGCCGCCAGTGTCGCCAGCGAGAGGGCAACCGGCCTGCTCGGCCGGATCACTGAATTTCAACGCCAAGGCCGGGAGCTGGGGCACCTTCTGCCTTACACGGAGAAATGGAACGCCGCGGAAATGTCCCCGGCGACCTGCGGCATGGGCAAGGACAGGCTGCCGCTGCCTGACCCTGCTGGAGATCGATCCTCCGAGGAGCACTTCATGCGGCTGCGTCGGGCCGTCAAGGAGCTGGATAGTGCGTGGTATGATGCTCGAACAACCTGATGGTAAGTCCCACTAACTTTCTTCAACTTTTTCCGGTTTTTCCCTGCTTCCGGATCTTTTCTATCTCTTCCTCAATTTCATGCCGGTTTTTCTCTCGTTTTCACTTAATCTTATCTATCTTCCCAGTCCCCGAGTTTCGTGTTGAGAGCTTTGGTCTTAGCGCGAAACTCAACTTAGAAATGCGCAAAACCGGTATGCCCAGTCCCCGAGTTTCGGGTTAAGATCTTTGGTCTTAGCGCGAAACTTATCTTGGAAGCGCGCAAAACCGGCATGCCCAGTCTCCGAGTTTTGGGTTAAGAACTTTGTTCTTAGGGCGAAACTCTAACTAATCTCTTTGTCTTGAACAGCACACAGCTGACGCCCGGAAGGTCCTCTTTGAGGAGCTTCTATGGGAGCACCGGGAGCTTGCCAAGGCGCATGACAAGTGCCAAGGTAAACTTTTTGTACCTCCAGCATCTTTCTACCGGAAAGCTTTCTTTCTCTTAACATTCATGATTTTTGTTCAACAGTGATCCCGGAAGCTTCTATTGAGGCCCTCAAGGCGCAGCTCGCCGCCGCCCAGCGTACGACTTCCTGTTTTCCGGTTGATTTGCTCCTTCTTCATTTTGCCGGTGCAACTTTTACTAACATTCTCCTTCTGTGTTCCAGAGGAAAAGGACCAGCTCACCCGGCAGCATCAGGAGGAGCTGAGTGCCCAGAGGACCAGCTACCAGGAGCTCAAGGGTCAGCTCATCCAGCTTGGTTTTGACCATGCCGCGGCGCTGAAGGCTGCCGAAACCGCTGCGGCGACCAAGCTGCATGAAGCGCTGGAGGATGCCGGCAACTCCACTGCGGTGTTGCAGGCCGAGCTGGAGGAGCTTGCCAAGGCGCGGAAAGCTGCCGAGGACAAGGCCGCACGGTTGGAGGCGGGGCAGAAGGAGTATGACCAGCTAATTATGCGAACTGATGCACATGCCCTCCGTAAGTTTTTTCCTTTTTCCTTTTCCGGTTTCTGCTTATAAGCTTGCTTTTTCCTGTTGCATCTTCTTAGCCTCTTTCTTTCTTCGTGTAGGTCTCTTTCCGGACTCCCAGGCGTTTGCCGTGAAGAAGGTTGGAGAGCATCGCGCTAGCCAGGCCCACGAGAACCTTGGTGCGCCATGGGACCCCTACGACCATCTGGTTGCGCTAAATGCGCGGGTCTCCCATATGCGCGCCATCGATCGGAATCTCTCTGACATTCCTGATGTAGCTACCTAGCTTTTCAGGACTCTTTGGCCTGGAGAAGTGGTGCCAGACACCTTCTCCCTCATCAGCGACCGCCTCAAGGGTGCCGGCAGAAGGATCCGGGAGTGGCAGTGCTCTGCCGCCCGTGCCGGAGGTGACTCCGCGCTTCGCGTTGCCTGCTCCTGGTACCCGGAGCTGGACTTGGACGCCCTCACCGGAGTGCGCGAAAACGCCGAAACCGATCTGGACCCGGTCCTCACCGCTAAGCGGCAGGATCGCGCATACCGTATCGCGGCGTACGCCGACGCGCGCACCTTCATCGCCGCTCCTTCAAACGTCAAGGATTATCTGAGCGAAGAGGAGGAGGATGAAGGCGAGGATGAAGAGGATGATGCCGAAGCCGGCGACGCGCCTCCGGAAGCTCCAGAAGCCGGTGCCTCTGCTCCCGAAGCTCCTTCTGCTTAAGTACTTTCTGTTATCTGCTTGCCTGTCTTAACTTAAAACAATGCTCGTCAAATTCTACCCCGGTATGCCGGGGTTTTATGATGTAATATAAAACTTAGCCTTTTGGCTTTTGGTTGTGCTACAACAATTTACGCCGGTATGCTATACCGGTAAGTTAATAAGTTGTGTTTGCCTAACTTAGCATTTTGCTCGCAATTTTGGTTTTTTATCTTGCACTGTGAAGATTTCGAGATTGTTTCGGCATTCAATCTGATGCACACTTGGTTCTTTTACTTTGGCTCTGCCTACCCTCTGGGTTTTTTGGCGTATGAGTCACAAAGTTCTTTTGCCAAGCAAGCACTTTTTTGAACTTAGAAATAATACGAAACTTTTCACAAAAAACCGGTATAACCGGGGTTAGTTAAACTTTTCCGGATTGTTTGTTCCCATCTCCTCTCTTCGTCGTTCACGTGCTTAGTTCCTACCGGTTTATCTTGCTTGCCATGAAGCCGGGTTTCGAACAGCAGCAGAGTCGAAGACTCCGGTAGGTTTAGCACGTTACTAAACCGGAAAGAAAAAATGTTCTGCAACCAACCGGCAACTGAAAAAATAAACATATTACATGCAATTTTCGGTAGAGGCAGTCCCTGAGATTCAATCGAGGGTGCCAGGCATCTTTTATTCATAGCATATATGGTACAAAAAGGAACTTCTTACAACACAGCCTCATGCATAGAAGGGACGTAAAAGAGCTACATTCCATGGACGCTTGGTTTCTTCTCCTGACCTGTCCGCCTTTCCTTTCTTAGCTTCCTGCGCGTCAACCAAGTAATAGGCATCATTGTGTAGAGCCTTGCTCACAATGAAAGGTCCTTCCCATGGGGGAGATAATTTGTGCCGGCCCTCAGTGCGCTGCACTAGGCGCAATACCAGATCTCCTTCCCGGAATGTTCTCGGGTTAACCTTGCGGTTATGATAGCGTCTTAGGTTTTGCTGGTAAATGGCTGTTCTTGCTAAGGCTAGCTCTCTTGCTTCTTCTAGCAAGTCCACATCATTTTCTCTTGCCTCTTTCACCTCTTCTTCGGTGTATTGTTGCACTCTTGGTGAGTCATGTATGATATCGGTTGGAATTACGGCTTCAGCCCCATAGACCATGAAAAACGGAGTGTATCCGGTAGATCGGTTTGGAGTCGTTCTTATGCTCCACAACACTGATGGTAGCTCATCGAGCCAACACCCCGGTGTCTTTTCAAGAGGTTCGATTAGCCTGGGCTTGATACCGGAAAGTACCGAGGCGTTTGTTCTTTCCACTTGGCCATTGCCTTGTGGGTGCGCGACTGAGCACAAATCCAACCGGATATTGTTATCTTCACAAAATCTTTTGAACTCACCTTGAGCAAAGTTTGTGCCATTGTCAGTAATTATGCTATGCGGGTATCCATACCGCAAGATAACATCTTTTAAGAATTTTACGGCTGTATGCCCATCACATTTTGCGATAGGCTTTACTTCTAGCCATTTGGTGAACTTATCCACCATCACTAGGATGTGGGTAAAACTGCTTCTAGCGGTTTTGAAAGGACCTACCATGTCAAGGCACCAAACAGCAAATGGCCATGTTAACGGTATTGTTTTTAGCCCGGATGTTGGGGTATGATTTTGCTTGGCGTACCTCTGGCACCCATTGCATTTTCGTACTAAATCCTCAGCATCCTCCAAAGCTGTGAGCCAATAGAAGCCGTGTCGGAATACTTTTGCAACCAGCGCCCTTGATGAAGCATGGTGCCCACATTCTCCTCGGTGAATTTCCACGAGCATTTCTTTTCCCTCTTCCGGTTCCACACATCTTTGAAGGATACCGGTAACGCTTCTCTTGTATACCTCACCATTGATAATGGTGTAAGCTTTGGACCTTCTCTGGATCCTTCTTGACTCATTTTCGTCAACCGGCAAGGTGACGCTGATCAGGAATTCCTTAATAGGTTTAACCCAAGATGGTGCTTCCCGGACCGTGAATACTGGTACATCTACTTCCATGCTATCCACCAGCATTGCTTCTGCTGGGACAGACGCAACAGTCCCCGAGTTTACCGGAGCAGTCCCCGGGTTTACTTCGTCAATATCCATTGGTACAACATGTGATTCCGGTATGAAAATTGATTCCGACTCCGTGCTTGGTTTGATCGATGGTTCTCTTAAATATGCTAAGGTTATTCCGGGTGGGATTTCTTGCATGGACGATCCGAGCTTGGACAAAGCATCCGCGGCTTCATTTTCTGCGCGCGGCACATGGTGAAACTCACAGCCCTCGAAGAAGCCGGAAATCTTTTGCACATGAAACCAGTAAGAAGCCATGTTGGCATCTTTTGCATCCCAATCGCCGGAACACTGCTGCACCACGAGGTCTGAATCACCATAGCAAATGATCCGGTGCGCACTGATTTCTTTTGCGACTTTGAGTCCATGTATTAGAGCCTCATACTCAGCCACATTGTTTGACGCTCTGAAGTGTACCTGCAGAACATACCGGAGATGATCTCCCTTAGGTGAGGTAAGTACGACACCAGCACCTAGACCCTCCTTGAGTTTGGATCCGTCAAAGTGCATCTTCCAGTATTCTATCTTTTGCTCTGGCGGCTTGTATTGCATTTCCGCCCAATCAACAAGAAAGTCAGCCAAAGCTTGCGATTTTATGGCATCCCTTCTTTCGTATTCCGGTACATAGGGTGATATCTGGATTGCCCATTTCGCGATCCTGCCGCTAGCATCTTTGTTACACATGATATCGGAAATTGGAGCCTCGCTCACCACTTTCATGGGGTGTTCTTCAAAGTAGTGCTTAAGCTTTGTGGCGGCCATGAACACGCCATAAGTCATTTTTTGGAAGTGAGGGTAGTTTTGTTTAGAGAGGGAGAGCACTTCGCTCAGGTAGTATACCGGTCTTTGCACGGTCTTTCCTTCCTCTTCTCTTTCAACCACAACCACTACACTCACAACCCGGTTTGTTGCTGCTATGTACAACAACATGGGCTCCCTTTCCAGAGGTGAAGCCAATATGGGTGCGGTAGCCAGCATCTTTTTTAGCTCCTTGAACGCCGCGTCTGCCTGAGGGGTCCAGACGAACGTATCGGATTTTTTTCATCAAGGCATAAAGGGGCAGAGCTTTTTCTCCCAACCTGCTTATGAACCGGCTTAGTGATGCCAAGCTTCCGGTGAACTTTTGCACATCTTTTAGATCGTGCGGTATGGTCATTCTTTCGATCGCCCGGATTTTTACCGGATTCACCTCTATTCCCTGGCTCGATACGAGGAAACCAAGCAACTTGCCAGCTGGGACACCAAAGGTGCATTTTGCCGGATTAAGTTTCATCCGGAACCTTCTTAAGTTGTCAAATGTTTGCCAGAGATCATCGATTAAGGTTTCTTTTTTCTTAGTTTTTATCACGACATCGTCGACATAGACTTGTACGTTTTTACCGATTTGATCATACAAGCATTTTTGCATACAGCGCTGGTACGTTGCACCAGCATTGCGCAAACCGAAAGGCATTGTGACATAGCAATAAGCCCCGTGCGGGGTGATAAACGCAGTCTTTATTTGGTCCTCCTTTTTCAAGGGGATTTGATGAAAACCGGAGTAGGCATCCAGGAAAGACAACAGTTCACATCCAGCGGTGGAATCAATCACTTGATCGATCCGGGGTAACGGGAAAGGATCTTTTGGGCAAGCCTTGTTCAGGTTGGTGTAGTCGATGCACATGCGCCATACCTTTGGAGCTTTTGCTTCAAGGTTTTCTTCTTTCTTCTTCTCGACCATCACCGGATTGGCTAGCCACTCTGTGTGCAGCACTTCTACAATGAAACCGGCAACCAATAGCTTTGTTACCTCCTCTCCAATGATCTTTCTTCTGTCTTCAGCAAACCGGCGCAACGGCTGCCTTACCGGCTTAGCATCTTTCCGGACGTTTAGATAGTGCTCAGCCAGCTCCCTCGGAACACCTACCAAGTCATCAGTAGACCAGGCGAAGATATTCCGATTCTCACGGAGGAAGCTGGTGAGCGCGCTTTCCTATGCCTCAGTGAGGCCGGCACCGATGCGGACGGTGCGCTCAGGGTAAGCCGGGTCCAGCACAATGTCTTTTGTTTCATTGGTTGGCTTGAATGCCGGTGTGCCCAAACTTCCACTCATTGCCGCTAAACTCAACTGTGAAGATTGAGCCAGCGCAACCGCGGTCTGCATTCTTTTCTTTCCTCTGCAATCACCAGCGATTCGGCCAGATTCGATCCAGCGGAAGCGGTTTCCAGTGAGACTTTATAGTTTCCCACCACAGTTAAGGGTCCACGAGGTGCCGGCATCTTCATCTTGAGATATGCCGTGTGGGTCGAGGCCATGAAAGCAGCCAATGCCGGTCTTCCCAGCAGTGCATGGTAAGGACTATCCAGATCCACCACCTCGAACAGAAGGTTTTCCACCCGGCAATTATCACGTCCACCGAATGAAACATCCACCCGGACTTTTCCCATGGGCGAACAAGACAGCCCCGGAACGATTCCGTGGAAAGTTGTGTGCGTTGGCTGCAGCATATTCTCGGTTATTCCAAGTGTGTGCATGGTGTGCCGGTACATGATGTTTATGCTGCTCCCATTGTCTATCAGCACTTTGCTGAATTTGACTCGAGCGTTTGGCCCATGCATGATTGGGTCCACAACCAGACCGTAACCACCCGGATTAGGCATTATTTTCGGGTGATCCTTGAGCGACCAGCTTATCTCTTGATCAGACCAAAGCATGTACTTTGGGACTGCCGGCATCACCGCGTTCACTTCCATGGAACGGCACCGCAGGCTTTGCTTGTCTGTTGGCTCAGTAACGAACACAACACAGCACATATCTAGGTCATAGTAAACATTCCGGCCCAAAGGTGCCGGCTGAGGTGGTTGGCCACTGGCGTCTCCCACCTGATGAACCTGTTGTGGTGGAGGCCTGTTTTGCTGAGGCTGCACCGGTATAGCGTTTGGTCCGGTAAGCGGGGGTGGTGGTGGTAGTTTTCCGGCATCTTTTGCTGCACCTTGGCCCATTAACCTTCTGGTCCAAGTACAATCTTTTGTCAAATGATTGGCCGGCCTTCCGGGGTTTGGTGTGTGCCACCGGCATGGCTGGTCCATTGCGGATTCCATGGTGTACCTTTCCTCATTGTTTTGCCAAGGTTTCTTCTCAACCCATTGTTTCTTAGGACCCGCCCATGGCTGCGATCCGGTCTTTTGCCTTTGGCTCCCGCTGGCGCTGGAATTTTCCTGCACCGCGGCTACTTGCTGTGGACCATACCTTCGATCCGGAAACTCTTCCCTTCGTTTGTTTTGCCGGTTGTCCCGGTATGGCTCCTGTCGTTGCTGTGGCTGGTTTGTTTTCTCCGGCTCAGCTTGTACTGCCGGTTGCATTGGGTCTCCCAATGCGTAGCTATCCGCCACATGTATCATCTCTGCCAATATTGCTGGCATGTTCCGTTGCAACTTTTGCCACAGCGGTGAACCTCTTCTGCACCCACTGCTAAACCAAGCTATGGCTTGTGCTTCTATCACCCCTTCACAGGAGTTCCTTGTGGTGTTCCACCGGGCCAGGTAATCCCGGTCTGTTTCATTCTGGCGCTGTATGCACAGAGCGAGCTGCTGCGGCCTATTTGGCCTCCGATAGGTGCTGCTAAAATTGCTCACAATAGCTTCCTCAAAGTCCAACCAACCGTTTATGCTTCCGGCTGGTAAGTTGTTCAGCCAGATTCTTGCCGGTCCAACCAGGAACGATGGTATGATTCTCACGGCCCAACGGCGATTTCCGCCTCCGGCTACCGTTCCTCCGCCACCAGCGACATAGGCCGTGGTGACGTAATCCGCAAGCCAATCTTCCGGCTTAGTGGTGCCATCGTATGTTTTTGTGTCACGCGGCAATTGGAAATTGCGAACCGGCGGTCCCTCTTTCATGATCCTCGGACCAAAACATTTTGGACCCGGAGGTCCTTCTTCCTCAATTATCTCTGAGAGGTACACCCTGTCCAGACGGTGCCTTGCATCCCGTACTGGTAGGTGCCTTTCTCCTACGCGGTCTCCCAACGGATTCCGGTATGCCACGGGCCTGTCAGCTGTTGAATCAGCCTCATCATACGGTTCCGATACCGCGGCCCTTGCCTGCCGGTACCTTGGGGGAATCTCATCTTCCTCTTCATATGCAACCCTTGCCGCTTGATAATTTTTCCCGGTTTCGTATTTACCGGCATGATTGTTCCCGGCATAGCCCCTTTTGGCGTAGCCTCGATCTGCCCCTTGGCTTTTCCTTCCGGCATCATATTGCCCGGCTTTCTGTTTTCCGGCAAGGACCGGATCATACACAGTCATCTGCTGCGCATTCACCTCTTTTTCTCTTCTTTTATCCGGATGAGGGGACGATGCTTGTCCCTGGGATTTGCTACCGGCATTCTTTGTTGAGCGCGCGGATTTCGAGGCCACAGCTTTGTTCAGCTTAGCCAGCTGCTCAGCATTTTGCTGCTCGATGGTTTCAAGCAGGTCCCGGACGCGCTCTTGCTGTTTTACTAGAGCGTCCCCGGAAAGCGATTTGCACAGCTCTACCGCAGCTTTAGCAGCTCTTATAGTTTTATCCGGGCTACTGTACTTGGGCTTTTCTATGATGCTCACAGATGCAGAGGCACTTTTACCGGCTAGAATCTCTTTGCGCAGATCCTGATCTAGATTGCGAGCCTAAAGCCGGTTTTCCGGTACCCTAGCAGCATGCGCGCTAACAGAAGCAAAGCCATGGGCAGCATTGTACTCACGTAGGGTTAGGTTCAGCTCGCGCTGCGCCCGGATGATGTCCTTGCCGTTCTCGAGCAGCTTCTGGCGCTGCGCCTCCAGCTCTGCTTGCGCCGCTGCCGGGTCGATGTTCTGCGCGATGGGGGTGGCGATGACGTTCATGGCCGCTTGGAGTGGTGCCTCTGGTAGCGTTGAAGATGCTCCCGCAACGCCAGGATCGCGCTCCAGCGGTGGCTTGGCCGCGCGGGTTGAAGCCGCACGCCCAGCACCTTCTTCCACAGCTTCTTTGCCGGCGACGACCGCGCCTGCCATCATCACCTCCACGCTGCCAGGCGCACGGCCAGCATGTAGCCATCTTGGCGGATCCGGCGCCACCAGCACCGGCGAGAGGCGCTGGCGCACAGGGACGGTGCCGAAGTAGATGCGGTGGCTGCCGAACTCGAGGATGCGGCCGTTCTTGGGGAAGATGCCGTCGTTGGCGAAGCAGCCCGCGTTGTCGTTGATGAAGTCCATGTCGTAGAAATGCTGCACCAGCACGGACACCGTTCGCTGGCCGGCGGCGTCAAGGATGCCCGCCCGAATGTGAACTCCATCAAGCGCCACTTTCTGCCCCACGGTGGGCGCCAACTGTCGTCGTGGCGAACGAGCAGATGCCATGGGATGGCTTAAGTTGGGGCCGAATGGACGCTAGAGGATTCGGAGGAGGGTTTGCGACTAGATGGGATGAACCTCCGGTTGCTTTCCTCAAGAACACAACACAAGGCAGGTAAACAAGAAGAAAGACAAAAGGAAGAACTCTGCTCTAGATCGCTTGCTTCATTGATCTCCACAAGGTTACAAGTTTTTAGATACAAGGTTCTTCTTCTAATCTCCTCTATCGGAGTGCAACACACATATCACCACATATCACGACGCGCCCGTATGAGGCTGTGCCCCCTCTCCTTATATAGGGGAGAAGGTGGCTTACAGTGCAAGGAACCCTAATGGCATCTTTGACTGGACAAACTACTTTACAAAGCTACTTTAATCATGGATGACGCCGGGGTCTTCTTTAATCAGGGACGCTGATGTCCTCCGGCTTCTTTCAGCGTCACCCTTCTCTTTGGCGCCAGGGCTCCGATTAAAGTCACTTTGCTTAGCTCATCCTTGTCTTCTAGCTCCAGAGGGAATCTTTGACCAGCTGTGCCGACACGCTCTCCTTCCGGTATCTTCTTTATCCGGTTCCGGTATACCCCTCTTGGGGATACCGGCTTAGCTTTACTTAGCCAAATACGTTTGTCCTCCGGCTTAAATATTAAACCGGTATCTTGATGGCCCAAACCATCCGGTTTTGGCATGCCTTTGGCATACCGGGGGTCATCCCCCCAACAGTTATCTTCATCAATATATTTTAGATACTACTTCGTCGGCTTTTGCCGTGGTGTCATCGTGTTTGCCCAGAAGAACCCGCCACACAAGATACGG
This sequence comes from Lolium rigidum, assembly GCF_022539505.1. Lineage (NCBI taxonomy): Eukaryota > Viridiplantae > Streptophyta > Magnoliopsida > Poales > Poaceae > Lolium > Lolium rigidum. Next base: position 264,247,093 of record NC_061513.1, on the reverse strand, counting down.
CTTCTGAACCCACTCACAAAGGCATCGAACACTATGTTTGAGGTGCAGATGCCATCTGTTTTTCTGAATTCAGTCGCTGTAATCAAATCCCCGACTATGGTCTTCGTTTGCTCACATTACCCGAGCGAAATTAGTTGGGTCGATGAGAGCACTCCAACTAAGGATATAAATGAAGATTGGGGAGATGGTAGTTTTTCGATGGAGAACCAGAGTTTGCGTTGCATTACCCCGTTCAATGGTGAACTGTATGCAATAGCTGTGGATAATTTTGAGTCCGGAAGAATAGTGTGCACCAATGTACAGTTGCAGCAGTGCGCGAGCACTGTCAAGATGGAGACTAATTTCATTTCCACAACTTGGAAATGACAAGTTCTATCTTGTGAAGTCGGATGTTGATCTGCTGCTTGTGTTGTTGGACAACATGCTTTTGGAGGACCAACTATTGGTGTACCGTGTGGACACTCAGAGCCGCTCTCTCCATCAGGTCAGCAACATTAGCAGTCATGCCTTCTTCGTGCATTATATCCGGTGTATCTCCATCGACACCAGAGTGCACCCGACACTTCTACCTGGCTGCATCTACTACGCCGATTTGGGTTATATCAGAGAGTACATTCATGATACAAAGGCCTGGGATGAGTGGCCACGATATGTGGATAGAATAGGAAACTACGGTCTGAGAAATGAACACAGGCCATACCGTCTGGAGGATGTATTGGCCGCACACTGCAGACGGAAGGAGTTCAATGAATATTTCCTTGGGATAATGCACGAATGGGGCGACGAAGAAATATATGAGCAATGAGGAATCTTCTAGCTGGCCATGCATTGCATGCGTCTTGTATTTTTTGTCATCTTAGTTTGTCGTGAACATTAACAATGTTATTGGCTGCTTTTGGCTGCTGTATGCAGTTTATGTATTATACTTAGTTTTCTGATTATACTGCTGTGAATTTATCATATACTAGCTTCTAGATTTGCTGCCATATTGGGCAAAAAACGAGGGTCAAAAGGCAGAAATAGAAGTTTCTCTACATTTGATACTAATTTGGTGAAAAGACAGAGATAGAAAGAGGGGAAAAGGTGCTCTTAAAAGGGAAAATACCAATTTGGGCCGAGAGAGAGACAAAACTGAGCTCCTGCTCAAGTGCAACCAAACGCTATCTCGTTCTGTCCCACGTGGTCCCTTTCTACCAGCTCCACGCGACGAGGGCCCACACGACGCAGCCTCACATGTCAGCACGGAACGGTCAACTTAACGGGAATCCTGCCGTCTGAGCTGCTTCTGCGGGTTTTAAAAAAAATTTGGGGAAAACTGAGGAAAAACTAAGGAGCTGGGGAAAACTGAGCACAACTAAGGAACCGAGGGCACGAAAATAGAAATCACTTTTATTTTTATTTTGACTTTTTTTTTTGAGACTTTATTTTTATTTTGACTGGGAGTACCTTAACCTGTGTATTCCTAGTGCGGCCCATATACACGCACCATCCGTGTGGCCGCGCCGGAAGCCCGCAAAGAACAGTTCTGAGCTCAAGGGTTTCCCTGCGAGAGGCGGCGGCCACGATTGCAGCCGACGAGCAGCGCGAGGGCAACTCAGGCGGACGCACGGCGCACGGCGGAGGTTCCGAGACGGGTGCGGGTAGGTTGGGGGAGCTGCGGGCGGATCCTCGGCACTAATCTCCACCACCACCCCTGGCAGCTGAAGCCAGTGAGTGCCCTCTTGTGCTCTTGTTCGATGCGCCGGATTGGATTCATTCGCTTAGCTCAAATTTGTTTTCGCTGATTTGTTCTTACATTTTCTTTAAAAATGTTCAGTGAGCAAGCGAGCCAAGATGACAGAGCTAGAGGCGCGGACCACCATTGTAAGCTCTTGTGTCCAGTTCAGAATTGACTACGAGCAGACCAAGCAGTTTCCCATCGGCAAGGCTGTCCACTCCGACGTCGTCTCCGCCGGAGGACACCTCTGGAGGATTGACTGCTACCCGCATGGGAGAAGGGTAGCCGACAAAGGTGAATATATTTCCATCTTCCTCGTGCACATTACCAAATCCAGAAGCGTCAGGGCCAAGTGCGAGGTCTTCATGATGGGTAGGGACGGCAAACCATCTACATCTGACATGGGAATTATGTGCCAGACCTTCGAAATCAGTGGGCTCAAGGACTCATGGGGATGGGCTCAGTTCATGAAGCTTAGTGATGTGGAGAAACGTTTCTTGAAAGAGGGACACATCACATTCACATGCACGATCATGGTCAGTGATGACAGTGCTATTCCGGTCCTGGTCCCGCCTTCAGACATCGGGATTCATCTTGGCCGCCTGCTAGATAATACTGATGGGACAGATGTGTCATTCACCATCGACGGCGAGAAATTCCCTGCTCACCGGGCAGTGCTTGCTGCCCGCTCGCCGGTCTTCAGAGCAGAGTTGTTCGGTTCCATGGCTGAGGCTACAATGTCATCCATCACGTTGCACGACATCACACCTGCAACATTCAAAGCTATGCTCCGGTTCATATACACGGATGAATTGCCTGCAGAAGCTGACCCTGAGGACTCTTCTGTTGAGATGTTTCAGAATCTACTCGCTGCGGCTGATCGGTATGCACTTGAACGACTAAAGTTTATTTGTGCCGAGAATCTACGGGCTAAAGTGTCGGCAGATACTGTTGCAACTATCTTAGCTTCCGCCGAAACCCACAACTGCCACGAGTTGAAGAAAAAGTGCATCGACTTCTTTGCGGTGGAGGAAAATTTCAAAGAGGCCATGTTCACCGATGGTTATGCATTGCTAGTTCTGAAATTCCCATCAATTACTGCTGAGCTCAAAAAGAGGGTTAGGGCATAGCACGTCTATACCTCAGCCGTAGAAGCATAGCTTCAGTATTGTTTTGGTATATATATGGCGAGTAGTTTCTGACATCAGGTCAAGCATGCAATCTCTGTTTGGGGAGCCTGGGAGCTCGATATTGCAGAATCTTGCTAAGTGTTGGGCTTAGTCGCTATGAGTACCGATAAGTGTGCTGTCAGATCACTCAGATGCAAAGTTAAGGACGTTGTCGTGTTAAATCAGCATCCCATTCTGTTTTTTTGTTTCTGTGCTGGTTTGGACATGTTGTGTCCTGAAGCTTTTAGGATGTTCACTTTTGCTATGCTGGTCTATAACTATCTAACTATCTGTAGTCTTATCTCCATGAATATTTTATGATCGGTGCAAGTATGTCGGGAGTTAGAAATTCTGTGCACTTATGATGTCATGACAAAGTTCTGGAATATGCCTTTTGCATACTGGTATATTTACTTCTATTACTCATCTGATACTGAAATCAGTGGTGTCCAGATGGGACCTATCACGTGCAAAAAGTACAGACTAGGTTTTGATTATTCGAAGTTATGAGAAGGGGGAACAGTTCGCTGACTATTAAACAAATGAGTGTTCTATCGTAAATACAATGTGTATTTTCTTGGAAATGATACTTTGGCAATATAAATATGAAGTGCTATTCTTTTTTTCTAAAACCACCAAGCAAGTAATATTCCAAACATAGAAAACCTGGAGACATGGTTGTTAGGGTGGGGAGAGGGTGTGGGTATTACTGTATTAGGCTGGGTGCTGAACATTATGATGATGATCATTTTTCTTTAACTCCGAGAATCACAATTGAAGACATCATATGCTGTCCAGACGATTTTGTTCACGGAAGATGAAAGATTCTGAGAATGAGAAACAGATGGACCCGTACGTATTCACTTTGAAGACATTCATATGCTGTCCAATCAAGCAGATCTTCTCAGGTTTTGTACACCCCACGATGCATTTGGAGGTGTCATTTTGAGATGAAAAGCTTGAGAAAATGTTAACAGTTGATCGGCTATTGAAAAAATTGTTTCCCGCATAAGATACATGTCTAACAGTTCCCAACAAAGTTAGACTTCGGCAGGCTAATGGCCAAATTTCCCGAGAATGACTACTGCAACCAGACATAAGGATAAACAAATTTCTGCTATTCCCTCTGGCCCGTCTTTGTTGGTGTGAATCTCCGTTTTAGCCTCTAGGTTTACTTATACTCGCTTTGTCAATTAAAAGGGGGCCAAAGGGAGTAACATACATAGCTCAAAAGTTGCAAACACCAAACACAGCGAATTGTACGAATTTACATATATCTAAGTCTGGTTTATAACTGAAACCAGCCAACGGCTTAGTATCCTCATTGCTTGGTTTGTTCTCTCTCTCAGCTTTAATTCCACTCTCGGAATTCTCTGACCCTACAATTGCAAAGGAATACAGAGTGAACCCTGATGCTGATCATTAGACATGCTCAACACTGTAGCCAGGCAGAAGGAGGTGATCACTCCACAACATAAGTGTATATATTGTCTGAGGCACATTTTTTGCATAACCCTAATACGGTGCTAATCTTTTGTATCTCTGAACTTGCAGGGTGCTCACAGTTCTCAAGCCAACGACCACTGTCACAGACTCACACTTCTCAAGCCAACGACAACCGATGATCTTATTGGCAAAAATACCACATGTGTTTTATTTTGTTGAGTCCAGTTAGCTGCAACTCACTGAATTATGTGTAATAATCAACAATTAGCGTTCTGAAGATACCATGTCGCATATTTGTGTGCTTATCTTTAGCCTCGCGACACTGTGCTGTTATTTGTTGCACGAGTGATGTTTATATAGTTCTTTGTGTAAGAACAAATGGATTTTTCTATTGTTCTGGACAGTCCTTTTTCTGCACATGCTAGTAACTTGAACAATGGGAAATGAAGGTCTGCTTCACTGACGCCTATAACTTCAACAAATGCTACCAATACATTTTTCCATCCAGCGGAACCCCATGACCTTGAAACACACGGCGGTGTATTCTTCCAGCTTCAAGTGTTCATTCATGAATTTCTGGTTCTCGGCCCCAATGTACTCATAGTCGCTCACCTTCTTGCTACCAATACACACGCCAAGCTTTAGGATTTTCTCCACGGAGCCGGTGAAGATCTCACCTTTCATGGGCCTATGAATGATGCAAAGGAATATGAATGGGAAAAGAACATGTCTAGTAAGCTCATGAACTCTTCCTTCTGAAATGCTGGGCGTAAAAACGGAGTTTGACTGCAAAGTATTGCTTGTAGCGATCAATATGGGCAAACCCTGTTTGCTGCTTATAGCGTGCAATTGGGGTATCGTCACCTGATGCGTGATGATGCTAGGTCGTTTCTATTTTTTTTCCTTTTCTTTCTTTCGTCTATTTCATTGTACATTTGTTCCTTTCTAGTTTACTTTCCTAATTTATTTCTATTTTTCAACCCTTTTGTAGTGTGGTTTATTTATTTTCTGCTTTCATCTCTAACCTTTTTATGCAAATACATGAATACTTATTAAACACTTAAGCATTTATTTTGAGTGTTTGGTTTTTATTTCTTTAAAGACATAATAATATGAATTTGTATAAAGGGGCACCGTGTTCTGGTTTGCCTTGGTCCCTTGAAATCCCAGTACCGGCCCCGTGCCCCATGAATACTTATTTCTGTGCTTGTATTTACAAGTTTCAAAAGACCTAATTCTTTTGGAGAGGTATATGGACACAATTTCTACGAACGTGCAAAATTGCCTTATAAAATATGTTGTATTTTGGTTTTACGAAAATGAGAAAAATAGGGCTCTAAGTAGTCATTTACAAAATTCACTTTTGGAGTCTCTTATATGTAGGGCGCATATGACTGACCACATAATTCAATGAAAATTCTACTTACATGGTAAATATCTATATGTACTTGTATGCTTTTTTTCGAAAACTTTTCTACTCCCTCCGATTCGTATTAATTGACTTCAATATGGATGTATCTAGACTAAAATATATCTAGATACATCCATATTAGAGTCAATTATAGTGAAAACATGAGGTTTTCAAAAAGCAGGCTCCACGAAGCTGGGTTCCATTTGATGTTTTCTCAAGCTGAACGTCTGACAAAGAGAGTGCGCACTGTTCAGGCCTAACGGTGAACGCACACACTACCCGAAACGCCGCACAGTTGGGCCCAAGCCGCCGCCGCGCCGCAGCATCCACACGCTGCTGACCTGGTCTTGCCCGGCGTCGGCGAGCCTCCCTTGCCGCCTCCGCGGCGCAGTGGGCAGTCGCGGCGTGCCCCAGGTCCGGCTCGGCGCTCGATCCCCGAGGGTTCCATCTCCTCAACCGCCTGGTGGTATGTACGCTACTCACAGCCACGGGCGTCGCCGCGAGAGGGGAGTCCATGCCCATGGCGGCGTCGCCAGGAAGCGCGCATCGCTTTCTCCGATGCAGGTTCTGTTGTGCTCCATCGGCGCCATTGTCCTCATCGCGAACGCTCGCGGCGCCCTGTTCCCAAAGGTATTATTGCTTACTTTAAGAACTAGACATCGCCAGTGAAAATAGCACCACCGAGTTCTTACGCATTAAGCAATGATTACTACATATGTCTGGACTAGCGATCTTCCCATCAGATTTTTCACTCGCGAAGAAGTTTCTGCACGATTTAATTGGTTGCTGAACCTTGCCAGTGCTTGCAAGCCTGCAGATTCAGCATGTGGAGCATGGCACTGAACTGACTGAATCCTCCCCTAATTCGATGCCTTTTTCGGTGATTGCAGGAGTCGTATCTTGGTTCCTTTTGGAGCACTACCACGAGCAAACCTGGAGGTGTGAAGCATGAGCTGCACACGCTCCCTGTAAGGCCTTGCTGTCTTGATATGTCCTTCAGAATTGTCCAGGGAAGGCGAATGAATGGCTCACAAATCTGTACGCTAGTTTCCTAGGTGGATGCAAAGGCTGTGGCTGACGGTGACACGATCACCGTGTATGTTGACATGGCTAACCCTCATGAATCTGGAAACGTGCCCCGTGAAGTTCAGGAAGCTGCAGCGGAGCGGATCAAGTTGCGGGCGGCCAAGAACTACCAGAAGGCTGACGCGCTTCAGAAGATCATAGTGGATGCTGGATATAGGTCGCTTCGAAGTAACATCAATCGATTGTGCTTGTGTATGGTGTCAGCTTCTGAAACTTTTTATGACTTCCAATTGCAGGCAAGTTCCTAACCTCAGTGGTGATCAGGTTCTTGCAAAGAAGTACCGGGTCAGGCTAAGGTTTGTCTCGCTTCTTGTGCTCAATGTTTGAGGACTTTTTTCAAGTTGTACTGCAGTTGAGATAATATGAAATGCAACAATGCAATGCAGAGGGATCGATGCACCAGAGAACTCGATGCCTTATGGTAAAGAGGCAAAAGAGGAGTTAGTGAAGCTGGTGCAGGGAAGAACCTTAAAGATTTCTGTATATGATACTGACTGGTACGGTCGACTGGTTGGAGATGTTGTGTGCAATGGGGTCTTTGTGCAGGTACAAAGTCATACTTTTTTGTTCGAATCTCAAAGTCTTATTATTATCACATTGGATTATCCGTACTGAAGTCTGTATACTGGATATGACCAATAGAAGTATTGAATTCTCTTCTGATCCTGGTTTCTTCTTTTAAAAGACATCTAGTCTTGCAATTGCGTCTTTACAGTGCAAGAAATGGAATGTATCAAGACTGAGAAATGGTGTATGAATCAGCGAAACATGCTTTTGATATTGAATTATGCAACTGGTGAGCAGATGGAGAATAGCTGTACAAAATTCTTGGAACAGATGAATAGCTGTACAAAATCAAAGCTTCAGAATTGTACAGAAACGAGGTCTGAAGCAAAGAAAACTAGCAGCGCGTCACCAATCAACCAGAATGCAAAAAGATAAAGAAGAGAAGATCTACACATCGAGTATAAGGAGAAGGTGCGACCAATCTGCTGGAGAAGGTACATTGGGGCTACTAGCAGCAGCTCCGTCCCACCAAACATGTGAGACAGCAGTGTCAGATCTAACATACTCCGGAGGTGGGGAAGCATACACGCGAATTGGTGATTGAGAAACACCGCCGCGCATGCCCAGGGACGAAGCCGCTTCATTCCACGCCGGCGCCGGCCGACGAGACATGCCCAGAGCAGCGCGGCTGGGATGGATTAGCGCTGGCGGCCGGTGGCGGTGGGGTTTGTGCCTCCTCTTCCTCGGATTTGACGTGAATATATGGCACTGAGAGAGGAAAATTTAGCGCATGAGAAGAACAATTTGGTGCGCAGAGAAACAAAAATCGCGCCGCAAGACGAGAATTAGCGCACATGATTTGGAAAACGCGTGGGAAAGGGAGAGCAATTCCTACAACGCACAGATATGTCTTCTCGTTCTTAACATGAGATGATCTCTTACGCCGAATGCACTCTCTCTGCAAAGAGATGTGACAGAGCTACGTCATCACAAGTTCCAGTGCCACTCCGTGTCTAGATGGGGATGGACTTATGCTTTTCCTGACGATTACGGTGGAGGGGGGATATATATGTCGTGGTCACACTTGCAATAGTCCCAACAGATATTTACTTTTCTCCGTTTGCTTATATGTCCACATTAGACACACTGAAACAAAATTAACCGTGGAGGGGTGAACAATATTTGTGTGCCCACAGTGACCAAATTTTCAATGGAGAATAATTTTGACTGTGGACCTTGGTACTGCCGTTAGCGATGATGGTGTACTTAGTATAGCTTTGTACTGGTTTGACATCATCTTGAAAAGTGTCGAATGTTGAATATAAATACATTGCCTAGTCTCTTTTCCATTGATTTGGACTTTTGGTTCAACTGACTAGCAAATCAATTCTACATGGTATCAAAGCGGTTAGTCTCACGCGTCGATCCTAGGTCCTCCCACCACTTCTGCATTGCGTCGCCTCCCGAGAAGATTAATCGGGTGCGGCACCTGGTCTCAATCAAAGATCAGATCGGTGCATACTTTACATGTGTACACCAAAAATGGATGCAGTACGAAAACTACTGCTTTGGAAAAAAAAAATCATGCATAATGATCAGCAGCGCCACTTTAAAGAATCCATCATTGAAGTCATCAGATCCTGGTGCACACTACCTGAAGGTGGTAAATGGTGCCCCTGATCTAGTTCATGCAAGTATATAACTTCCCATTTATGAGAACTGGCTTCTCATCTCGGAAATCTTTGTTATTTCTTACTAGCAAATACCCCATATTGTTAGTATGATGATCTCAATTGCAGAAAGCACATTCAGCTTCTCCCCAATGCCAGTAATTAAGAAGCCTACAAAACATAATCCCAACAGTTTGCAGCAAAAGTACATGTCTACAAAAGATGACCTAAAGCTTCTTCCTCTTGTCAAAGCAAAGTGGTCATAACTTGAAAGCTTAAGGTGTTTATTATGCTACTATGTTATACAAAAAATCACACAATACAAGAGCTGTACTTTTTTTTCCTTACATTCCTTCAATATATGAAGTTGTTACAGGGAGGAGATTACACAATACTTTTTGTACATTTTTTTTCTTATATTCCTTCAATATATGAAGTTGTTACAGGGAGGAGATTACACAATACTTTCCATTGTAAAAAATAGCTTACACAACACAATACTTCTGTCTGTAAAAAAAACACAATACTTCTAAAATATTACCCATTTTATTAGAGGAAAAATGCTTTAAATCATCATAGATTTGTTTTTTTACTTCACCCCTATAGGATGTTACTTCGATCCGATACCATGGCAACTCCCAGCAATGGAACCGTTACCGCGAAAAGGAATAGTGGTAACAACCGCAGCTTGTCTGACAAAGTATGAGCGTACTTCACTGTGAAGTACGAAAGCAAAATAAAATAGAAACCCGCCAGGACCATTGCTATTTTCTGCAAAACAAACGATATGTTGATCCATCAAATTCTTTGTCTAATAATAGGCTCCCATTTTTCAAAAGTAGAAATTCACTTGATATTGTGGCATGCAGTCAGTTACAACTTAGTACTACAACAGATGCAATCGTGAATATGTGAACTGACATGAAAGTGCTTTGATGAGTGAAGCCTAATGCTTGTCATATGTTCAAGTTTGTGCATGCTTTCAGATGACTAATCTCTAAACACAGATTTAATAGAATCTGATTCAAGTCAACTAATATTAATATCCAATTGTCCAAACAACCCTTTATCATCTAAGACTCTCTTCTTTGGTGATTCTGGATTTCATGTCCATCGGGTAACTTGAGTCTTGAGCTATGAAAAGCCTGCGTCATGACTGTGAAAATTATTTATACTAGGCTGGATAGCTGCTAGCGAATCTGAGAAGAGGCGGTCGCGGAATCGTCAATCCATCCATCATAATCCGCCGGGTACACCACGAATAAGCGAGAGCACGCGTACAAGAACCGAATAAAGAAAACGAAGATCGATGTAGATTCACAAAGAGAGGATCAGTGCAATTACCATGCAAACGACGGATATGATTTCTCGGAGAGCGCTCGGTGTCCCGGCCGTCGCCCTCTCCGGCTCCGGCAGCTTCACCTTCCCTTTGCGGGTGCCAGATGCCCGGACGCCTTTCAGAGCCAAAGGTTCCATTTCTCTGTTGGTAGGATCGGAATGGTTCGTTGGAAGGAAAGAGTGCCCCCCGCGTCGTCAATTCAAGGCACCCGCTGGTTGCTGTATATATTTTTTTTAAAAAAAATCGGTTTATGTGATATCAGAAGAATCTTTCCGTAGAGTTGAATGCGCTAACAATTAAGGGAATTAATTTGACGCAGCAGCGATCGTGCGACCCACCATATACTATGTCCAAAGGGTATGCATGCTACTAATTCTCATCTGTCCCAGAATATTAGCTTAATTTTCCATCAGACGACATCATCAATCATTAATTGCAACTTGCTTGCAACTACCAGCCAACACGAATCACGATGTGAATCCATTGGTTATAATTTTTTCATAGTTGCATTTGCAACTGAACATTTCTGTTGCAACCCAAGTCTGAGTTCCAACTCGCTTCCAACCCATAGTAGTCCTCAAGGGGTTTATAAGGGTATTACACATTTCGAGGAAAAAACTTTAACTACTAATTTGGTTGAGAGTGCAAAATGTAGGACGGGCTACATTTTTTTTCGATAAAGGGAATATATTAATATCAAAAGATACAAATTACACCCAGCCTCTGCAACAACGCACCACCCTAATGGTACTACGGATGCACACAACCAAAAAAAGGAAAAGAAAACTAAGAAACAAAAGTCCCGCTACAGCATCTCGGGCTTAACAACAGCAATACATCCACCGCCAAGACAACACCTGAAATACAAACTCTCCAAAAACGACGCCTCCAAGAAGGGAACAATGCTCTAACACCGTCGTCGCTCGATCAAAGATCTTAGGTTTTCACCCTGAAGATAGTCCCCGCTCTCAAAACAATGCCTCCAACAAGGTCATTGCCAGGCACAACCAGTTAAGGCCAGACCTTGGGTTTTCACCCTGAAAGGTAAGACTCTGAACTTCACCTGTGTTGTCGCCCCCACTTTCATACCGCTGCTGTGAAGCCCGGAACATCAAGCAAGTCCCTCAACAGCGCGGAGACTTGAACCACCCTTAGCTAGTCCTCCCCTCCGGCCTTCATGAAATTCTCTTCTTCCGATTTTCATCATGGATCCATAGTCACTTGATGTCAACACAGAAAAAGAGCTTCGCGCCGCTCCCTCCAGAACCAATCGGTCGGAATAAAAGCATGGGTGCGCACGACCGAATACCACCGATCCAGCAAACTCCAGGCAAAAGTACTGTTACATTCGCCGGCGGAGCCTTCCGGAACTCAACACTCCGGCCAGATCACGAGTCCAGGCCTCCGGTAGGTCCTCCTCTTCACGCAAGAGAGGCCCTAGGACCGCCGCCTTAATTCAGGTCGGACCCCCTCGTCGGCGACCACCCTGGGCTGGCCTATCCAACCCTCCACCGGCGTCACACCTCGCCGGCTTCCAAGCTCCTCCATCTCTCCGCCGGAAGGCGGTGATAGATCAATAGATCCACCACCACCAACCGCAGGCCGATCCTCTCCGGCGAAGAAGAGGGTCACCTCCACCGTCGAACCCAAAGCTGCTGCCCCGGGCGTCCTCATACCGCGGGAGAAGCCCAAGATCATCGCCCCTCACCGGCTAGAGGCGGAGGGAAAGGCGCAGACCGCCACCACCAGCCACCACCGCCGGCATGCCGCCGATGGGAGGCGGGGAGGCCGCAGCCCGCAGCTGTCGTCCTCGGGAGGGCCACCGCAGCCCCTCCATCCTCGTCCGACCGCCGCCGCCCCGGGAGGCGGAAGGGCCGCCGCTGTGCATGAGACTCCATGGCCGCCGTTCCCGACACGTCACGAGGGAAGGCCCCCGCCGCCGCCACGCCCCGAGATCTTTGCCCCGGCGGCGCTGCCGGCGGCGGCGGCGGCGAGAGGATTGGGAGGCGGGGTGTGGCGGCTAGGGTTGGGGGTTGGGAGCGGGTTGGGGGTTGGGCCTCTGTTGGCTGATCGTAGGACGGGCTACATGTTGCCTTTAAAAAAAATTGAAATCAACAATTTAAAACTTCAAAAAAATATGAACAATCTAGAGTAGACAATGATTCATTTTGTCAATGTGCAAAAAATTAGTGTGAGATAATCTGTATTCTGCACAGTGAAAAATTAACAAAATTGTAGATTTAAAATACTGAAGAGTGCAACTTTTCAAATCTCCCAAGATTTTCTAATTTTGTCATTTTCGTGAAGCTTAGAATACTAAGTATTTAGCTTTGATATTTTTCACATTTGTAGAAAATCATTGGCTATATATATTATTTTTCTCTAGAATTTTTTGAAGCTTCAAATTGTCGTTTCCAAATTTTGAGAAATACCAGGCTACATGTAACCCGGGCACCATTTGTGGTTTCTGAACAATATAAGATATATATCACAAAAAATATATCATCGGGAACCTCTTTTGAATATGGATTTAATGGTATAATTTTTTTGGTATATAGCACATATTTTGCTGAATAAATTAGTAATCAAAATTTGTTTTCAATGTACGTAATATCCCTACAAACCGGTATGGAGGTAGTAACACGAATCATGACAATTTAATGGTTCCCTCTGAGTCAACGCAGCTCTAACTTAAATCCGCTTGACCTAGCATTAGTTACCTTCTAAAACTAAAATATGGAATGAGTAAACAATAGCTACTGGACTGGCAAACATTAGACCTTACTTCTTCACTATGAAATCTTCGTTGGTTACGTGTGATATTAGTGATCTGAAATCATTTGTTCATACTCTAATTAATTGCAAACATTTTGGACACTTATGCCTTATTCAATAAATTACTACTCATACATTCCCGTAAAGATAAGACTTTGACCAAGAAGTTATTATTTCTCAAATTGATATACCAATAGATTTGCTTCAAAATTAAATCATCTATTTCATAATGTAGTATGTTTTCGCAAACTAAATTAGTTTGTGAAACACATTACATTATGGAACAGAGAGAGTATTGAGTTATGATCGTGGTTTTGCTATTATAGATCATGTATTAATGAAGCTGCTCTTGTTAAGACCTCGTCTTAAGAAAATCCTAATACACTTTACTTATGGGAATTGAGGGAATAATAGGGAATTTTAAGGTATTTAAACATGGGGGGAGCTGGTATCGTGCGACGCACGAATATGTACAAATTTGACCAGAGAACGAATAAACAGTGGGCTACATGTTGGGAGCACCGACAAGATGCTGGCACGGACAACGTATTTGAATAGTATACACACCCGTTATTTCACAATCGGATGGGTAGCTCTCATGGAATCCATCAATAGAAAAAAAAATCATGCAAGCCAACACTGATTTTATTGGAATTTAGAAATCCGGAGAAAATTTCACCTCATTCCTTAGGAGAGAGAGAGAGAGAGAGAGAGAGAGAGAGAGAGAGAGAGAGAGAGAGAGAGAGATTATATGCATTATTGGCTTCCTTAAGCGTAACCACCAAAACTGTATAGGTTCAACCAAACGACATACCATCTGTCCATCTCTTTCGATTTCCCCATAAACGAGGTAGAGACACATTTTCAAGGTAATGGTAATGATAGGATCTATGGCGAGCGGGAGCAGACAGGTCAACGAACCAACGTCGCCGGCGTTACAGGTATGTGATGATTTGACTTTAAAGGCAGTAAGAGTTTCGTTTCAGTATGAAGCTAAATGGGTTTGGGAAATCATGTGGAATCTACATATGCTTCTTCTGCTAATCGCATGTTTTATTAGCGGATCGTGCCCGCATTTTGCACTTCCAAACCAACAAGTTTTTTTTTTCTTACAAAATAACCTATCAAGTGCGCCCACAAGGTGAGATTTTGTGTATGTGGACTTGAGGCTTATACCTTGAACTGATATGCTACTATGAGATGGCAGCTGAGAGTTAGCTGAATCCTTAATTACGAGATAAGAAGCGAATTCGGTCAGCAGGTAAGCAAAACGCCCAAACTTGTGAAACTGCTTATTTCGTGTTTCCAAGATTTTGGTTCCAGAGGTAGAGAAAGTGAATACACAGTTTCTCCAAATCCAGAGCAACACGCTCCTAATTTCAGTTCTTTTTAGATAAACCACGCTTCTTATCTCATGCGCCTGCATCTTACACACCTTATGCTAAATTAAAGTTTGGACCATATCACCATAAGGTGATATTTGGTGTTACTAACGCGATAGGCAATAACGAAAAACGTAAAAGAAATCATAGTTGTGAAGTCTGGATCATAATGTGATATTTGGTCTTGCTTTTATCTCTGTTGTTGTAGTTATTGGTATTTCTTCGCTCAGTCCTACTTGGACCTACAATGCTTGCACCATAGTTTTCATCTTTCCCTCTGTTGGTGGGTCTCATAAACTTCGGTAAAGGTGCTTCTGACATGATGAACCCTCTGCCTACACCATTGTTTTCATCTTCCCTCTACCGAAGGGCCTCATAAATTTTGGCAAGGGTTAGTGTATCACAACTTAATATTAAATTATCCCATAAATTTGTAAAGGAACTAGGCAATGAGACGTACTATGGGAGAACAGCGATATTCTCATCATCATATTTTACCTCCATAGGCAGTAAGTCATAAATGATCTCCCTAAAGATCGATAGGTGATACATCACCGATGCACCATCTTGCAACTTGTGCGAGAACAATTTCATCTTCACGTGTATTTTACTTGTTAGATCCTTTGACATGCAGATTGTATCATGTTTCTTTTATATAGTTGCTACAGATTTCTCTAGCAACAATTTCTGCAATATATTATTGGATAGATGAAGTTGGATCAAAGATAAAGACTTACGGTCCTTCCGCTTTCCTCATCAGTCCATGTCGCAAGATGTTTCTTCCCAAATCCATCGAGGGCTTCATCCATATCAGAAAATTGGGTGAGAATCGCCCTCTAATCATCATCTACCACAAGAAAACCTTGTGGTGTGTCCAGCTGTGCTAGATGGAACTTCAATGACGCCATGTCGCAAACCGCAAACCCTAGATTAAACACATGATCTGATACCAATTGTTACACACGCGATAGGCAATAACGAAGAACGAAAAGGAAATCACAACGGGAGACCCAAAATTTTAACGTGGAAACCCCTCTCCAACAAAAAGAGGTAAAAACCACGGGCGCCAGCCAGCAGAACTTCTCTATATCCGGGAGTGTTTACAAATGCCATGGGTTATCGTATGAACCGATTAACCATAGCCCGTCCATTTCGATAATATAATAATATGACTTTGCCCTGAAATATAAAAAGACGATCTGTCAGAACTTGTTAAGAAATGTTGAATTACAAATATTCGTCAGACAACAAAGATCTATAATCTCATGTCCCACCAATTCATATACGTGAGTAGTTCATAATGTTACAACGGCAAGGTCAGATGCATTATCGGCAATATTAAAAAATAGAAAAAGAAATCACCACAATATAAGAACCGAGGTGCGACAACCATTAGTTAATATGCATATTAGACCACAAAAAACACAGTAACTCCCGGACCTAACGAGGGCTTTTTTTTAAACAAGATAACGAGGGCTATTGTTGCCACGGTTAGTTAATATGCATATTAGACCAAAGAAACAGTAACTCCTGGACCAGCGAGGGCTATTGTTGCCACGGTTCCTTGTTTAAGCCCGCGTCGGCGAAATGTGTTCAATGGTGGTTAGATTTGTGGCGTAGTGCCACATTTTTTTTGCTTCATATTAACCATCTCAATAACATCTACAGTGAACATCAGTTTTGACCAAAACGTGTAGACAGTTATACTGAAAGAAAGACAGACCATTCATTTATAATCAATCAAGCAAACAGTGGAAGATATTGTGTTGAAGATCTTACCGAAAATGTAACCAGCAAAACCCAAGCTTACATTGAATATTCTGGTTAGCATTTGAATGCCGAATCATCAGATTCCCTAAATATTTCTTCAGATCATAAGATTTGAACATGCAGAAAGGCTACATCTACTTCAAGTTCCTAAGAGCATCTCCAGTCGCGTCCCCCAAACCGCGCCGGATTGAGCTTTTGAGGGACGTGTTTCATTCGTGCCGCGTTTGGGGGACGTCGCTCCCCAGCCGCGTCCCCCAAACGCCCCCCCCCAAACATTAAAAAATACATTTTTTTGGTATTTTTATTTCAATTTCCACAAACTAATACATAATTGAGAACGTGGTTTACACGAAGACATAATTAGGAACATGATTTTCCACAGACTAATACATAGTTTGAACCATGGTTGACACAAATATAAAATATTAAAAAAACTAAACCTAACTAGGTCGTGCATCGAAGATTTCGTGCGTTCGCTGCCAAGAAATAACACTCGAGGGCACACCCAGTCACCCAAACTGCAAAATCCAGCTGGTGACGGTGCCCCTGTTGGTTCTTGCGAGGGAGAACAGACAGAAACCTCCGTGTACGTATTCGCTGCGAAGAAACAACACTCTTCATAAGTCGTCCTCCTCGTCGGTGCTATCGCCGTGGTAGTCTCGGCGGCAGCGCGTCTCATCGAAGACCTTGACGCTAATGTCCCTGTCGCCGAAGTAGCGTGGCCGGGCGGTTGTCGCCGGCGACATACTCAGCGAAGGAGTCCGGCAGCCTCTGGATGCCGCGTGGGTCGCCCTTGAGGACGAGGACGAACTCGAACAGCACGCCCGCCTCCACGTCCATCTCCGACGATGAAGACGACGGCGTGGCAGGCGACGGCGAGCGTGCAGCTCTGCCGCGGCCACGACCACGACCACGACCACGGCCGCGAGCTTGGCCTCCGCCTCTACCAGACATGGCGTCGACTCTTGTTGAGATGGTGGCGGCTAGGGTTGGGGAGAGAGGCACTAGGGTTTGTGTGTGAGAGGGACGATGAGAGGCGGCCCTTTTTATAAGCCGGAGAGAGGCGGGGGAGCGGTGGCGCTCATTAACGCCGGCACGCAGAGCTAGAAGCGACGAGACGCGTCGCTGCGCCTCTGCGGGAACTGCACCGTCGCTGCGCCTCTGCGGGAACTGCACCGTCGCTGCGCGCCAATAACTTCCGTCGCGAGGTAGGCGACGGTTAGGTTAAAATTTATTGTGCCGCTGACGGGTCGGCCCCGCCACTCCCCGCCTCGCTTTTCGGTGTGTCCGGCGTCCCCGGTGCGTCCCCTGTGGGGCGGGGATGGGCTCGGGGTGCCGGACACCGTATCGGGGCGCGCCGGATAAAAAACGGGTTTAGGGGACGCGGCTGGAAGCGTTTTTTTGTCCCGCGCGCCCCAAGTAGCTTTGTGAGACTTGGGGAACGCGACTGGAGATGCTCTAAATTCTTTTACTTGCACCTTTTTCTCCCTTTCTAGCACTTCCAGTGTTGCCTGCTTATGTCCCAACAAAAATTACCTGCAATGATAACAACCAATCAGCAAGCCTTTAACAGCACTTCCAGTGTTGCCTGCTGATGCCGCTAGAGAAGCTTTAACATTGAGTCTACAATTATATGATCTGGAAATAAATAATGCAGAAGAGATTACGCATGTTATTGTACACATCTGCAATATGTCTTGGATGTGACACAAATAAGCATGATAATACAAGTTGGAACGGAAATAGAAAACTTGATATTCCCCTCATGAATTATATATATCAAGCTCGCGGGGTGTATCAAGTACTCAACTGACCTCAAAGCTTCTTCTCGCTCAAGCAATTTTCCTTGCAGTGCACTAAGCTGGATCTGCAAAGAAGAGAGTTCTTTTCTCTACTTTTGCAATGCGAAGACAGTTGATAGAAAACCAAAAGAAAGATCTTGTCTACACTATCTCCCTTCTACCCAAAAATAACTATATGCTGATTTTATGTGGTCGGTAAATTTACCTCCATCAAAGACACAAGAAAATACAGCTTGTAATTTCATTTGTAGTAAGCGCATCTAATGATTTGTCTTATAGTAACTACAATGATGGCAACGTAGATTGAGATGGATCCTACACTTGAGAAAAACACGACAAATACATAACAAATAATGAATATTCCGCATTTATGAGCACATATATGTCAAACCTGAGATTTGAACTCTGTTGGGCTGGGGGTACAACCACCCTCCTAACCACTCAACCTCAGGTTGGTTCTCAATCTATAAACTAGTTACAACTAAGCATCCCATTGTTTTTGTTAAAAACATCTTAATTTGATATTTAGAGGAGTCGCTGAACGTACACATCAACTATTAAAATGTTTTGCTGTTGCACAATATTGTAATGCAACTTGTTTTGTGAAACACAGTACAACCAAAGACGCTCACACATACGCACACACGCTCACCCCTATGAACGCACGCACGCATGCACACCCTACCCCTATGAGCACCTCCAAGAGACCGCGTCGAAGAAACTTATCCGACGGGTCTTGAGATTGACGAAGTCACCACAGGCGCCTCGCTGTCGACGTGAACGTCGCCTCCC
The DNA here is from genome assembly GCF_022539505.1 of Lolium rigidum. NCBI lineage: Eukaryota > Viridiplantae > Streptophyta > Magnoliopsida > Poales > Poaceae > Lolium > Lolium rigidum. The sequence goes on along the minus strand of NC_061513.1, from coordinate 264,228,227 downwards.
ACTGAATAATATTCCGCCTTTAGAAGATACCAAAGTGTAAAATCTGGAATTTAAACTCTGGTGGGCTAGGGGTGCCACTGCCCTCCTAACCATCCAACCACGGGTTGGTTTTCAGCAAATGATATGTTTGGCCAGCGGTAGGTCACAATCTTCTCAAAACCTAGTCTTCTACATGATCCCAACATGCATGAATAAAAGAAGTCTTCTATGACTTTCATTACACCAGTCTAGAAATGGGAATCAGGTGGTTTAACAATCACTTATGATAGGTGTTTTATGTTGAAGATATTAGTATGTACCAGTACATGCCACACACACTACTAGAAAAAAAAATCTAGCTCGTAAAATGCTAGCAGTGGCACACCACAAAGAGGTGCTCCACTGCTAGCCATATTACCAGTGGTGCACCTGGTCAGTAGTGCGTCATTACTATGTTTTTTCCCGATCCACCCCCAATCTCAAGCTTACCACTAGCGCACCTAGATTTGATGCGCCACTGCTATCTGAGTTAACGGTGGAGCACCTAAATACGGTGCTCCACTGGTAAGTTCAAAACTGATGTACATGAGATGTCAATGGCGCACTGATATTTGGTGTGCCACTGCCCATCCATCGATACTTCCCACATACCGCCTAACGCACCCGACCAGGCATACATGCCCAACCCATGCAGCACGCCACTGAACTACCCACTGCCCACTTTCCCTTCCACGCAGAAATCTCTCCCACTTTCTCTTCCTCTCACCGCACGCAGAAATCTCTGTTAGGGGATCTACAATGGTGCTTAGGTCGAGCGCTAGGGTAATAATCCCGGTAGTTATCGCTAAATCCTAGTCGATCACGGGAATGAAGTTGGCGTCGCTGCTTAATCTTGCATTGGCGCTCCGGTCTTATTTTCTGCATGGGACATTACTTTGCAGCGTCAAGTTCGTTTCCTTCCGCTAGGGAAATAAATGCTTTTAGCGCCGCAATTAGCGCTCTGCGTTGGAGTTACAGACTCTAACATTCCTATTTAGCGATAATTAATTCTTTTTTGTGACTCAAGCGCCTCCTTTAGAGTCTAGCATTTCACGTACAATGAGATGATGTCAGTCTTCCCTTATAGATGCCACGTCAGATATTTACTTAGTTGGAGGAGAGAGAATGAAGAGAGAGAATGTTGTCTTCCCTTGGCTAAGGGATTATCTCTTAGGAAATAAGGGAAGACTATTTTCTCCATTGTATCACATCACACATGTCTTCCCTTAGCAACAAATTTCCTACCAAAATTTAATTATTCATATTAATTGCTAGAGATGGTTGTAAGAGATAATGCATTGTATAACTTATATCTAATTCCTTCTCTAACTGATGTGGCGGGATAAGGGAAGACTCCTACACCGCTTAACTCCAATAATAGAACCTGGTCCCACATCCCTTGCATTTGATAATGAAACAATCATAATTTGTTGAATTTAAATATGTTCAATCTCATTTCTTTTACGTGGTTTTGGCAACTATCAATTATCTCTTTCCTCGGCTTCCTACACGGATATAGCCGTAAACGGTATCTAGCAGGCAACATGGGAACTACATTAGCTTAGGGGATCGGGTAGCGAGCGCACTCCTTGGCAAAGCAGACAACAAGCAATTCCACCATTCGGAATGCATTCTCTACCATTGTATATGTCCTTAGAAGTTTGTACAACCACTTAGAGCATTTCCACCGGTGCCCCCCAAATATGCGCCGGCAGGGGCGTCAGCACTACCGTATGAGGGGTGCCGGCACAACATCCTCTATTTGGGGATGTTGTTCCCGCACCGACGCTCCTCATACGGCGGCTGGCTAGCATCTTTTGTGAAAAAAATTGGTGCCGGCGCTCCTAATCGGAGCCCTTAACATAGGGATCCTTTCGGGAGTGCCGATTGTTTTATGGGGCTTTAAAACATGCCTGCGCTCTTTGGGGAGCGCAGGTGCGGGCGCTTTCGCTCACTAGAATCCCAATAAAGCTATTGAGAGCTCTATTGGAAACGCCGGTGTAGATGCTCTTACCGAGCAAACACCTATTTTTAGTGGCTATAACCTCTACCCCCATGACACATTGGTTTCTCGATAATACGATGTATGTTGAACCACTTACCGAGCAATTAAACTTCTATTTTTAATGGCTAAAACATCTACCCATAACACCTTGGTTTCTGGATAATACGATGTTGCACCTTGTTAGTCTATAGTTTCGTTTATGCTTGCCGTTCTGCCACAAGAAACGAGAGAGATAGAAATCAAGTCATTTCGAACCCCTTAGAAAGCACAACAGGAACATCGGTGGACTTGTCAGAATTTAATTTATTAGTGCAAGTAGATCTTGTATGAGAGTATCTTGCTAGATATTAGATCGTTTTTCCACTGGGTTTCATTCATTGTTTAATAATCTTGTATAATGGATCGGGACACCTAGATATTAGAAAGGAAGAGAACGAGCCTTACATCCGTAAGTTTTCTTATTACTGATTCTCCATCTCCTTTGCCTTTTTAAAACAAAATTTTTTGCTCTTATAAAAGTTAATTTAAAGACCCAAAAGCTGTTTAAAGATACACAAGATTAATCTCATAATAACAACCTTTCTAGGTCTTGTCATAAAAATGATCGTTTGGTCGGCATATTGAGATATTGTAGAATAGACACTCCTTTCGCAATCAGATGAGGCATAAGTCCACCTACTTGATCATCTTTTTTCCGTAGCAATTAGCATAGCTAATATATCAGCTAGAATATTCAAAAGCATATGAATAGTATGTACATCTCTCTTATTGTTATAATCGCGTGGCAGATCGTGCATCTGCATCTTGCACACTTTCGAACTGAATTTTCTTGCTGTTGTATATGGACGAAGTACTTTCCTTCTGCCAAGAAGAAATTAGTGCGCTATACAGAATCAGGTAAGATTAATGATAATAGGATTAATGATAATAGGAGTAATATAGGTAGTAACATCACACTCCAAGATGTTTAGGTGACATTGCATGACAATAAATGAATAAAAAGAGTGAGATGTCAGAAAAAATGCTTCGCTTATGCGGGTCGGCATAGTTGTCAGAATCATGATTCTACTATACGATTGTACGACTTTACGACCCATTTTGAGTGAAACGATTCAACGATTCCGGTAAGTAGAATCTAAGATTTTACTATTCTAAAATTAAGATCCTATGGTTCGTGATCCCACCATAGATGTTCCGATACGATTCAGAATCACGATTCTGACAACATGCGTCGCTCCCCCGAGCGGCGCCAGGAGCTAACACTAGCCCAGGCGGGTCTGGGGGCCAGCGCCGAAGGGGGCTTTCTCCCAGGCTGCTCCATCGTTGGCACCGGATTTGGGCCAGGCGGCCCCAGGTCCGACGGCCCCTGGCAGCATACCCGCTCAATTTCTCTCCAACATCTGGGAGGGTCATCGCGACAACCCTGCTGGCGTGCAAAGGTGGGCTCTTGGATGACGACAAAACGATCGGCTTGACTGTGTCGTCGGTATCGGCGCAGCTATGTCCCCGAGCGTCGTGGCAGGGGTGCTTCTTTGCGGTAGCGTCGGTCTCGGCTGGGGCTGTCTTGCGAGGAGTGAGGTTGCGGCGACGCCGTTCATGGCATAAGACTAGCACATGGCGTCAGTGGATGCTTGGGTAGGTCTGGCATGGAGCTGCTGGTGGATGGAGGCGGCCTAGGCGCAGCAAAGCGGCGGCTTGGCTAATGGAGATTGATCGTGGCCTGGTAGGCGGCCGAGCCTGATCTAGGACTTATTGGCCATGCTACTACGTCTAGACGGCGTGCACATCAGGTGGCGGTGGGTAGATCCCCTCCCCTAGGTTGTCGCCTGCTCTGGCGGCTGCTGGCTATGGCGCCGTCAAACCCTGCCCGATCTGCGTTGCGGTGTGCTGTTCAAGTCATGGGCTCGAGTCTTGGGGATGTTGGGGCGGTGGCCCCGGAAGGTGGACTACGCGGGTGGCTCTACGGCGGGCAACGTGGCAGTGGTGGTGGTCTCCCTCTTCGGTCATGGAGTTGGCGAGGAGAAGATGGTGAGGGATCCTGGTGTTGGCGGAGCTTCGGCTTTGGCAACTCCTAGATCATGTTGCGAAAGCCTAACTTGGAGACAATAGGTGGATGAGTTCTCGGGCGTGGTGTGCGGATGCTTTCGGGTGAAAGCTCAGCGCCAACGACGGCGATGCATGCGGCTATCGTAACCCTCTTGGAGGCTTTGTTGTGGGTATCCGTCCCGCGACATGGCTCCGGGTGAAAACCCTAGACCTCGTGGTCTCGTCGGCGGCAGCGCAGTGTGTCGTTACCCTGTTGAGCGTCGTCGTGGAGCCCCGGTCCCGTGACAATGTCTCCAGTGGCAAGTTTGGGTTTTATGTGTTTTTTCTTGTTTTTTTCGTGATCTGCTTTGTAAGAGGTTCTCCTCTCCACCTTGTATCAGTTCGGCCGTTGCGGCTTTATATATAAAGCGGGACGAAAGCCCATTTAAGGAGGAAAAAGAGTCAGATGGTAACTAGCTATGTTAGCATAACATCATACACTTTAAGATAAAAATAAGTCTACAACATAATAAATGACACAATGCATGAAACACACATATAAGTTACTACCCACTATGAAGGTAGTAACATACTAGTATGCATGTTACCCCACTATAACCAGCCGAATCACTATATGTTTCGGCCACTACATTATTTTTGTATGAGGGTTAAATTTTTTAAGAACTGTATTTATAGAGTTCAGGAAATCTGATTAGACCGGAAACTGAATTAGCAGCACAAAGCCACAAACATCACTGATAAAAAATTTTAGGCCGGTAAATCAGCAACAATTTTTTATCTGAGATAGTATGATGTTTCCTTCATGTTGTGATTCCAGAATACAGAGGGAACTTATGTCTTGGCTATTATTACTTTACAGGACATTGGAGGCTCTGAAGTGGTCGCTTTCAACCGTATCACCTTGGCTGATAGCACGCCTCACATCCGATACTCCAATGAAGGAATGGAAGCACTCGAGGAGGTAATTATCCTCAAAGATTTTCTTCTCTAAATAGATCTATAAGTGAGCAAATCAATCAGTATCAGTATTACTAGAAGGATACCCCGCGCGTTGCAGCGGGAATTTCTCTGATAACTCTATTTTATATAAAAAAGGATATAAGTTGATTGGAATAGGATGTTATTTGTAGGAACATGCATGGTTTAATTGGTGTAAATAGTCAAGAGGCTAACTTAAAAAATTTGACTTGAAATGGTTATGTAGTTGGCGGCTAAAAGTTGATAATGTGGATAATTGGATGGCTTAAAAATAGGTGATGTGGCTTGCATGTAAAGTATTAATGAATGTTAGTAGGGGATGACATGGACAATTGGATGGTTAACAAATAGATGATGTGGATAGCTTGCATGTTGAGATAGACAACTTAAATGACCTTCTAGTAGGATTTTGCTTTATAAGAGATATAGATTTGGCAGCGAATTGGTGACCATTCAGTATTCTTCATTGAAAAAACAGTATACTTTATACATGTTATTTGCATTTAGCATTTATGATACATAGCATTACAATACTTAAGATGTATTTCCTTATATTACTAGTAACTAAAGCATTGCATGGAAGGAGAGAAACGCTTCGCCAGATAACGCCCATGCACCATGGCATTGGGTATGCACAATTCAACACATATATTACATGTATTGGTTATGGTGCCTAGTCACCACGGTGCATTTTTAATTTAGCTCAAATGGGGTACCATACCCCAAATACGAACAATTTGCTTACAATTATACATACCCAAGAGTATACATACCCATGTTACGCATAGCCAACTTATAAATACTCAGGATATGCATACCTAAGTTACATATACATGAGTTACACATACCCATTATATACATACCAGAAGAACCAGCCTGAGGTTGGATGGTTAGCAGGGTGGTTGTACCTCCAGCCCACCAGAATTCAAACCCTAGGTTTGACATCTGTGTGTCTCATAAATGCGGAATATTTATTCAGTGGGAGGCGACGTTCCCGTCGACAGCGAGGCGCCTGTGGTGACTTCGTCAATTTCAAGATCCAATCCGCTGGCTCAGTCTTCCGGAGGTTCCGTCGTGGGTAAGATCGATGAGCGGCATATCGGCGTGGGGATGATGGACATGGAGATCACCTCGTCGATGTTGCCCCTCCATGCGTCCGTGTTGTTCAAGGACGCCATGAACGCCGCGTTGTACCCCGGGCAGTCCTCGGGGTCGTCGCTGCTGGCGATGAGGCGCTTCCCATGGAGGTACTCCGCCGCCTTCATGGCCTTTGTGGCCTCCTCGTCATCCTCCTCCTCCTCTTCCTTCAACTTCGGCTTCAGGACGAGGATGGTATTGTCACTGGAACCAGCGCACCTCTGTTGCTGCCGCGCCGGTTCGCGGATTATGATTCCGCTGTTGCTGCCGCGTCTCCGATTCGTGGGCGGTGTCGCGTACTCCTCCTTCACCTCGCGCTTTGGCAAGGTGTACGGGGAAGCGCGGTGAGAGGACGGTGCTACAACGCCGGTCCCGATGAAGACGAATGGGAGGAGGACGAGCTCGTCCCTCGGCTGCCAGCGTGATGGAGCCCTTGGCGATGACGGCGACGACTCCGACATTGCTAGCTTGGGGCCGCTGTTGCGAATGACGTCGATGACGGCGGGGAGGATGCGCCCGGGAACTCCCCAGAAGCGGACGCGCCCCTCCCTGTTCCACATTTTCGACCTCCCGATGAGGCCGTCGGTGCTGGCGTGCTGCGCATGTCAGTGTCATTGTAGCGCGCCTGGAAGAAGTCCCACCACCATGGTATGTGGAAGGGACGAGAAAGAAGGAGGGGTCGACTCTTTATACAGCGGCGGAAAAGGCGAATCGGCAGCGGGAGCGTTGGTCGCAATAACGCTGGCATGGATGGCCACACGGCCATGCGCGACGAGGCGCTTCACTACACCGCCTGGGAAAGTCGCAAGGATATTAACATCGCTTGAACAAAGGTAGGCGACATGTTTTAGACTTCCGTGTCAATGACGCGTCGGGCCCGCCACACGTCATCCGTTTCCATGCTCTGTCCAGCGCGTCTGAAGTATATCCCCTGCTTCAACAACACATGCTAATAGAAAAATTCTTTTTTGAGGAGCGTTTTAGTTTGCCCAGGTGCCTGGTCCTAGCAGGGTCATAACCAGAAAAATTGTAGCCAACCTCTAATATCGTACACAACGCTGTAAGAGCATCTCTAGTCGCGTCCTCTAAAGGTTTTTGGGGTGCGACGAACATATTTTCGTCACCAGTCACGCGCCTTAAAGCATCCTTCCACCCGGCGCGGCCCAATACACTGTCTGGCGCACCAAGGCCGTCCTCGCTCCACATGGAACACTCCGGGCGCACCGGACAGAGCGAGGTGGGAAGTGGCGGGACCAATGCGTCATTCACACACGAACGATGCCCAACCGTCGCCTACCTCGCGATGGAAGTTATTCCCGCCCAGCGACGGTGCAGTTTCCACAGAGGCGCAGTGACACGTCTCGCCGCGCCTAGCTCTCCGTGCCGGCGTTAATGCGCCTCCCTCCGGCCTATAAAAAGGGACGCTCTCGCATTGTCCCTCACACACAAACCCTAGCGCCTCTCTCCCCAACCCTAGCCGCCAACATCTCAAGAGTCGAGGCACATTCCATGGCTGGTAGAGGCCGAGGTCGAGGCTGTGGTCACGGCTGTGGCCACGCCGGCCGCAGCAAGGCCTGCACGGCTGCCGTCGCCTGTGTCGTTGTCGTCTTCCAAGGGGGAGTAGGAGTTCGATTTCATCATCGTCCTCAATGCTGATCCAGAGGCTGCCAGATAAGTTTGCCGAGTCCGTCGCCGGCAACAAGCTGGCCGCGCTGCAGCTATGGGAGGTTGGCTGCGGCTTCTTCCGGTGGCCGGTGGACGTGCTCTTCGACGGGCGCGGCAAGATGTACCTCCACACCGGTTGGGAGATGTTCGCGCGCTTCCACGACCAACAAGCCGGCTGCGTACTCACATCTCCTACCAAGACGGCGAGGAGATGAGCGTGAAGGTGTTCGATGACACGTCCTGCCGCCGGCACTACCACACCAACGATGAAGAGGACGGCGATTGAACATGCCGAGTGTTCTTTCTTCGCATCGAAAATGGCCACGGAGGTTTCTGTATGTTCTCCCTGCATAGGACCAACACGTCTATCATTGCCAGCTGGATTTTCCAGTTTCGGTGACTGAGAGTGCCTGAGAGTGTTCTTTCTTGGCAGCGAACATACGAAATCTGCGAGGCCAACACTAGTTAGGTTTCCTCATTTTGCAATGTTTTAACCATGTTCCAAATTATGTATTAGTTTGTGTAAGACCATGTTCTCAATTATGTATTAGTTGTGTAATGTTCCTCCTCTCTACTGAAATGAAAACGCAAAAAAAAAAACAAAAAAAAGTTTTTTATAATGTAAAAACAAGTTTGGGGGACACGGCTGGGCAGCGATGTCCCCCAACGTGGCACAAAAAAAACGTCCATCAAACGCTCGATCCGTCGCCGTTTGGGAGACGTTTTGGGTAACGCGACTGGAGATGCTCCAGTTAATGCAGAGCTAAAACCTAAGAAAGGACTCAAAAATAAACTTAACAGCCACATTTTCCTTCTGATATTGTATCAACAAAACTATCAACCATCTTAGCCCGGACGCATACCCTCAAGATTTATCTTAATTGGGACTATATAAAATCATATTGTTCAGAACAACTCATGTAAATGTTCTACTATTAATCAATATATTTAACAGATTAACTTACATGGTTCGGGAAACATAGGTCTGAACAGAGACTTGAAAAAATTGACATCTATAAACTTGACCCAACTGTAGCGAGGGAAAATACCACCTTCTGATCTCTGCCCAAACAGGATTATTTTGTGTAGAAGCAATTTGTCCCTTTGTTAGGACAAAATCATTATTACCAAGCTCATAGTTTTGTCAAGTGGAGACGTAGCAGTCTGGAGGTTTTCCAACGAAAGTTATTTCTTTATTTGTTACTGCTTCAAGATTCACTAGTTGTAGATTTTTTACAATCAATATCACATATATTTATAGTAACAAATAGTACACGGTAGAAATACACGATACGACTCCAACGATTACAAAATAAAGCATAAAAGAAACTAGCAAAACATTAAGATCTTCACGTTCTTTTTTCTTTCATGACACAATCTTGTACTTATCTGAAGGCAGCCAAATATAGATACCTAACCATAGATTTGAAAATATCAACGAAGGTTTTCTCATAGTTTTAATTTGAGCCGCGATGCCAATGCTAAGTGCACACGCGCAACCATTAAGTTAGTCAATCAACATCGGCAAGAGTACCAACACCAGTATGCCAGGGGAAAAAAACCGAACAACCTGGTCGACGTCGCTGGAGTACGAATCACCATTACCGAGGATGTAGCAGCCGGGACAAATATTGCGAGAATAATCCTCCTTGCTGCAACTATGAGAAAAGATCGAAAATCGATCCGGCGAAATAAGATCTAAAGTCTCATACCTAGAGAACTGTCATCCTCCAACAACACCATTGACGTCACGAATAAGATCTTGTCGTCGAACGAATGGCTGAAGAATACTTATTGTAGACGATGCAATTTCCATTATGACGGAGTTCAACAAGAAAAAGACTAGTAAAACCCTAACCTAATCTGTTGAAGACCTTATTTTTATTAAAAACTCTAGATCGGGTTCCCCACTCCTCCCGACGACGACGAGGCCGATCGGAGGAGAGGGAACCAATCTATGGAAGAGGTGAAGGTGGAGTCAGCGCTGTTTTCTTAGGGCCGGCGGCTGCCAGGAATGAGCGGACATATGTGGTGGTGATGACTTTTTTGGTGAAAGAGTTGACCGCACAGGGAGATGAAGTATCAAAATAAATTTGATGAAAATTGCCTTAAGAACCCAACAACAGAGAATCTTCGACAGCTAATATGTTTATGATGTGTCATGAACATATTAACAAATTAATTCACGAGCATAATGAACAGAATACACGATCAATTTCTGAAGGCTCCTCTCACGTGCTAATAATCCTAAACACATACTGGATTTCGTTAGATGGATCAGATCGTGGACTCGTTGCGGGAGTGGTCCGTGGCTGAACATTGACCATTTTATCAGGAGGCAGACTACTAGATTTCGTTAGATGGATCAGATCGGACGTTCCTAGTTATTCCTTGTGTACTTCCTACATTACCTAGTTAGAGCGAAATTACTGGTCTCTGATGCTCGTTCTTCTTAATGGAACAACTTAATTTTCTTTCTAATTGACTGTCGGTTTCTTAACGAGCATGCACTTTTTTTAATAATAAGCATGCATGTATTTCGATGTGAGTGTTTTTTGTCCATGAGGTGATTTGAGACTAGTCACAATGAGAAGTATCATACACTAGTATCATGTACATGATACTAGTGTATGATATTACCCCACAATGCATAGTATCATAAGATAGTATCATACTATCATCATATTTAATATTTTGTAGAATCTCAATGTAAATTTGTGTATATGATGTGTTTGATATTAAGTTTTCTTGTTTTACGTGCTATGATACGGTATCATATTATGATATCACTCTCATCTCTCACCTCATTAATTGATGCGCCACATCACATTTTTGCCAACATAACATGAATGATACTACTTATGATATTTCCATTGTGGCTAGTATGAGGATCAAAATGAACTGATGTATTGCATGTTGTTATGTTTCAGGAGTGGATCCCGGGCCACCGAGCAAGTTTGACTTCCACCAATGAAGTTGCAGTTGAACTAAGTAATGGCCCGATGGCCATTCCAATCGAATTCTATTCGCATGCAGCAGGACTCCATGTTAATTCTCTTAGCTTGCAGCAGGAGCATTTAGCATATCTAGCTAACTATGCAGAACATACAAACTATGGTCCAACTGGAGTCACTGGACCATCAACCCTAAGTATGCCAGGATCACTGTACGTGCGTTGTTCTTACATGTTGGCAGAAGCCCCTCCCGTCTTCACTATTATGGGTGGTGCCACTGTAGTTCTGAGCAATGAAATGATGCGGGCGGTGCTTCCCATGGCTCCACACTTTGGACGCGTCGGCTCTCAAGCTCTTGCCGTTGATGAAGGGGGTGGCTTCTATTCCGCTATTGACATGGAAGATTACACCCCTCAGCAAACTGGTCAAAGTTCACTGGCAGCAGCTCGTAGAACAAACGTAAGTATTACATACCATGATCTTGTTTCCAAACATGCATATGAGCAAACCTACGAGTGAATTGAATTATCTACTATACTAGTTTTTAAAAAATTATTTGAGCAATAATATCTCAATTATAATGTACAAAATTGGTATATATGGTTAGACTTGTATTGAAAACGTTTTTTAATGATTCCAATTTTCTATCAGATATTTCTTATATACTATCTCCATCCCAAAAGCTTTAAGGCTTTTTTTTTAGAAATCAAACCAAGTAAAATTTGACTAAATTTGTAGAAGAATCTATCAACAAATATGATATATATTTTGTAGATACCATATGAAAATATATTTCATTATCTATCTAATAATATTAATTTTATATTTGGCATGTCAATGATTTTTGGTAAAAGCTTTGCTAAACTTAACATCTTTAGAACTGTAAATGACTTTTACGTCACCTAATTTTTTTCTTACTTCAGAAGTCGAGTGGGACATAATAAAAAATAGACATGGCATACTTTTATTTGTTTATGTGACCTGCAAAAAGACGATGTAAAATACACATTTTTTGGTGTTTTACACTGTAATGACCCGTTGAATGCATTTTTATGTCAATTTTTCGTTGTTAGTCAATATGAACGTAATTATTTGTATATAAAATATAATTTTGTGAATGTAACAACATCAAAATACGTTGGGTAAAAAATAACCTTTCTACACCCTGGTGGTCAAATATTGTTTCTATATTGAGGTTTTGGTACATATGCTTGCTACATCGCTAGCTAATGGTTCAACAGTGTAAAAGTTCTCAAAAATCATGAAAACAATTATGGGGCTTCCTCACACTAATATAAGATGATCCACTCGAGCGATTGAGAATTACGATTTCAGATGGTCTCAGAAAAAAACAAGCAGTTCAAAATTATATATAGGTTCAAAATTATCTATGGAGAATAAGTAGATGCCTTTTTTTCTCCAAATTATACCTCATTTTATTAATTAATAGAGTCTAGATGCCGAAAAAACAAAAACAAAAATCCTAGAGACGACTAGTGCAAGGGAAACATAGATACTTATTCTCTTTGTAAAATGTGCACCGGCCAAGTGCCAAGACACCTTTGTTTTCCATATGTGTTCCCGAAGGCGCACGTGCACGTGGCATTTGTTGACAGTATCGCGAGAAACGAAATTGCTGTTTTTCTTTTGATTTCGGTACTCAGCATATAGTGAACGAATCTATGACCTTTGCAGCGGCACTCTACAAGTTACCGTCGAGGCCGAGACAGTTAATAACCATACTCCATATCCGCAATATCATTTGTAGAGGCGGTGAGCTGCGGGTTTCGTCTCACTTTTGGAAAGTTGACAAAGCCGGCAGTTTAACCAACCCAGCCTTATGAGTGAGATGGTCGACGTTGGCCGTCCAAATCCTGTTTTGGATGATAAAGCATCAAAAATTTCGGAAATTCAATTCGGCTCCCGGGTGCGTATGCTCCCTCTACCAAAAAAGTATATTTTGAAATGTCAAAAAATTTGGATAAAAAATTCTACATGTACATCTTCATTATGTATGTGCATTCGTCAAGTTTCACGAAAAAACAATATTTTTTGTGGTCTATGTAAAAAGGAGAAACTTTATCATGTGAAAAGCATTATTTTTAGCACTAAATTTTATCTTTTTTACACACGTCACATGATAGGTCGATTTTTTATGAAACGACTTTGAAAGCGCGTAGCACGTGAACATGTATGTACCAATTTTTTGTTTTAATTTTTTTGAAATTTAAAATATGTGTAAGATGCATTTCGAAATATAGGGAGCATATGCACCCATGTTCCAAAACACCACTCCCAATACCACTTTGAGTTACTCAAGTATCATGAACTTCTCCGTTTACATAGTTACTAGGAAAAATACCCGTGCGTTGCAACGGTTTTAAAAATTATTTAATATATGCTCACAAACCTAAATAATAATAATTTCATAATTTGTAGTACTCAAAACATCTTATATTTCACATTTGTTTTTTCCTTTGTAACATTTCAAATATTTTTTGGTTTTCAATCTTATTTGTGTGAAATCAAGATTATCTAGAAGTACAAAATATCATGTATTTCATGCAATTTTGAGTATGCAATTTCATTTAAAATTGGATGAATTGCATGGGAAAATCGGTACACAATAAATATTTTGAATCGCAAGAAATTAGGTTCACATAGAAAATTTCCAAGTTCCCATTTAATTTATCAAACACCTTGTAGCTCGAAGCCTAAAAAGTGTTGTAGATAGTAAAACAACTATGAAAGTATATCTCCACGAAGAAAACAACAAAGAAAATGCTCTAATTCCTCCGAAGGACGTGTGCTTCCCATCCTTCTGCTTGCGCTGGCGACACGTTCCCCCGCAGGGCCAACCAAACCTTATCACATGCATCTTTCTTCCGTGAAGCAACGGAAACCATCACCCGACTTGTCACTCCATGTCCCCTCCCACCCCTCACCGGTGATGGCTGACGGCACCTCCTCCCTCTCCAACGCCCGCGCGCCGTCCATGTGCCGGGACGTCCTTGCCGTCGCCCGGCATGGCCGGTTCCATCTGCTCCAAGCGCTAGAGGGAGGAAGCCCCGACATGGCCGAGTCGTCTTTGTTGGATGAAGCCTCACGACACCAGCAAGACCTGGGTTTCGAGGGATGCAGGGAGGCCTCGAGTTCTGCGGAGAGTCATGTGCATCCTAGTTGAGGGTAGGCCTGGGGTCGGGTGGCGGCGCCTCAACCGTGGAGGACGGCGGCAAGTGAACATGAGCCTGCTACCTTTGTGGTGGGGGGGGGGGGGGGTGCTACCATGGTGGTAGGGGTTGATCCCAACGACGGTCGGCCTTGGTCCTAGAGGCGCCCGGCCTTGCTCCCATTGGCGCCTGGCCTTGCTCTAATTAGCGGTCGACCTTGCTACAATTGGCACAGCCGCTTTCCTATGGGTGCCTAGCCTTGCAGGCCTTGCTACAATTGAATGGCGGGTGTTGCTACAATGGCAGGTAGCAATGCTAGCGGCCACCATCCTTACATAGTTACTAGACCATAAATGCGCGCGTTGCAGCGCCCGTCCATCTTAAATAAAAATCAAAGTATATAGTTGGAAGAAGTTGAACATTAAAAATATTTCAATGAATTTGAAGAGCTTAAGTTACAACTCATGAGTGTGGTGATAGGGCATATTTGAAGTTATAAGTGATCCAGTAACATACATAATTTCTCTCTGTTTTAACATTTTCTCCAAGCATCTCCTTTTAAAAACAATCTAGTTTTACTTATGTGGATCTCAAAATTAAATATCTGACACGCATTTACATGTAGCGTTCATGCATGATATACCAAGAAATGGCTAAATTCTTGAACATCTCACTTCTCATAAGTTTTAATTAAAAACATATCAAATGAACCACTCAATCAATGATTCTAAGCAAACTCACCTAACCTCAGTGGCAACAATTTGAGAGTGTGCATAATGAACACCTATGTCAATTAGATGGCTACCAAATAGAGAGGCACCAATGGAAAATTAGATGACAATAAAATCATCCTATCCTGCCAACTCGAATTAGGCACCAATGGACAACCTTGAAGCATGAGCAAACCAAAGCCCAATGCAATGAACAAGCAAATGAGACTTCTGGTGCTGGTACACTGGTTTTGCTCTCTCATCGTTATGACTCTGGTGAGGAAGAAGAGGCAAAACCATAAGGAAGAACAGGCAAAACCATAACGCTACACCGGAGGAATAACAAACATGTAGACAGTTGGGATCCTTACCCTCCAAAGTTATAGTGATGCCAACATCCTGTGAATTGGGACCCTGACTCATTGTTGTGCTATCACAAACCGATGACTGATCCTGATATAAAATGAGGTATAGTATGTGAGGAAAAGAACAAAAAATGGATAATGCTATCAAAAGGCACATATTACCACACCAGTCAACCTTGAAGGAATAACCACACTCATAAGGAAAACGATAGAACAAATAACTAAAATGTGTCCATATTGTGGAGAAATAAAAATGTATAAGAGTGTCATAGAAGAATAAACAGTTGATCATCTTAGTTACGAACATGTCTTCTAACAACCTGTGGGAAGTGGGTGTACATATATTGTTGTTTAACCTATTGGTCATGCCATCGAGCAAAGAAAATGACAAAAAATAGTACATATCCAAATGACATGCCAAATAGCGGTTAATGATAAAAGGAGTGTATGTACATGCATATGTGAATTGTTTGAAAGCAGGGCAAGGAATCTTATAGGTGTTGTTAAATACCTAGAACAAAAGCAATACAAACCTTCATGTTTTCCTGCAATTGGAATACTCCCTTTGTCCACTCTAAATGATAGATGAACAGCGTAGAACTAAACTTTTCGAAGGCATGGAGGCACGCTAGCATTCACCATTGTCGTCCATCTAAATGAGCCAAGGAACACAAACCTTATCAGCAGAACACCACCGCTCCTTTTTCAGCCAGCCATAAGCATGCCTATATTAACCAGCAATGAATAAGAAACAACAAATAAATATAAAAACAACAAAGGCTACGTGTGATGGTATGGTGTGAAAACATGTGCCAAACAATAGTTGCATGGAGCATAAAGATCAGAAAAGGGTGCTAAGATGTGATGTACAGTGGAAAGATGCATGTGACTCTAGATGGAAAAAGGAGATTTAATTCAGGAAATAATTGCATAATTCAAAGACAAAGGCAAACTAAAAGCCAAGGTTTTTTTCAAATGTGTTGATGTGTAGTTACTAGTTAACTGCTTAGCTCATAGCCTGATGTTGTCAACATGTAGAAAATAGCAGGGCAAACAAATAAAGAATCACATGCTGAGAATTATGCATTCCATATGGTCTAGCCTAAGTGAGGACTTAAACACAAAACGAAGGCACACTGCCAGCTTTTGATTTAGTTCAATTTCATTAACGTACATAAAATATAGAAACTTCAGGTTCATAAATTTGATGCGTAAATTTTTTCAATTTATTCTTCAATACGGTGGGCGTGAAAACTGAAAATACGTTGTATGAGAAACTATCAATGTTACCGTGGTCATCTCTTTAGTGATAAAACATACATCTTATCTCTTTTCTTTTAATCAACTGAACTTCTACTTCAACCCAGCACAAATTTATCTCAGTAGTGTGCGTGTGTGCCCTCATAGGGGTGAGTGTATGCGCGTGTATGTGAACGTCTGCGTTTGTACTGTGTTTCTCAAAAAAAAAAGTTGGAGCAGCCACTAGTAGAAAATGGCCCTTTTGCACCGGTTGGTAAGGGCTATATGCACCGGATGCCCAACCGGTGCAAAGGATCCGGTGCAAAAGCCCCCCCCCCCCCCTTTAGCACCGGTTCAGTTGCGAACCGGTGCTAAAGGGTGCACCACGTGGCGGCTGTCGGGCGTCCCAGCGGGAGGACCTTTAGCACCGGTTCGTATTACGAACCGGTGCTAAAGGATCTGCCGCGGCAGGAAAACGGCCCAAAACGCTGCCACGGTAGAACCCCGCTATCGTAATTTTTTTCGAATTATTTTCCACTCCCATGTTTTTCTCTTTTTCCAGAATTTCTAATATTTTAGATATTTCCCAAGTTTAGTCTCTAACTACCCTTATCTCTAGTCCAATTACTTACTCGTGCTCAAACTTCCCGCTCGGTCATCCATCCTCCAACTACTCTAGCACTAGCACGCTTAACTTCCAAGTTCCTTTCCATCCCGCATCCAAGTGCTTCGCGCGCATGTATGTGATACTAGTATCATATCAATCTTATTAACATGTCGGTCGATGTCATATTTCTTTATTGTTCGAATTTCAAATAATTCTTTTAATAAACAAAAGTAATGTTGTAATAATAATCTTGAATAAATAAATAAACATTAACTTTATAATTTGTATTATTTTTAATTAATTTTAACCTTTTAATTTTTTTAATTTTTTTTTGCCAAACCTAAAACCTGAAAATTTGAAAAATCTTATAATTTGCTAAAAGTAATAGTAATCTTTATGCAGGATGCAATTATTAATTTTAATTTAAAAAAATAAAAAATATATATAATCCTAAATTTCTGGAAAAAAAACTAAAATCATCCTGCTTTCATATTTTCATTTGGAATTTTGAGAATCTAAAAATTGGCTAACCGGGTAAACCCGGGTGAATTTGGATTTAACTTTTTCCCACGATCATTTTGATATATTATAAGTTTTTTTTCGACGTCGTATGCAAAAGTTAATGCGGTTTTACCATTTTTCAAACTTTTTTTGCAAAAAAAGTGAAAATTAAAATTTGTTAATTTTCCCTAATAGCAGGTTGCATAACATACAAGAATCTGAAAACATTTTATTTTTTGAATTTTCTATCATTTTCTGTTCTATTTTACAGTGTTAAAAAAGGTGATCCGGGGGGGGGGGGGGGGTGGAGGTGCGTGGGGAGCAGAAAAACCTTGTTACGAACCGGTGCAAAAGGGTAGACCTTTAGCACCGGTTCGTAACACGAACCGATGCAAAAGGGTTCGCGGCTGACGCCAACCCTTTAGCACCGGTTCGTGTTACAAACCGGTTCTAAAGGTCCCGCACGAACCGGTGCTAATGCCGCGGGGACGTCCAGACCTCACGAACCGGTGCTAATGACCCCTTTAGCACCGGTTCATGCCAAATCCGGTGCTAATGCTCCTTGCAGCTCCGAACAAAAGACCCGTTTTCTACTAGTGAGCACGAAAATATCATATGAACCCGCTAGTTATTCAGTTGTGATACAGCTTTACAAAAGCGATGTACTGCCCGAACCAAATATAACCCTGCACAAGGTTGAAAGGTCAAGCTATTTTAGAACCTCATGCTGAACATCAAACAATATCCCCAGCGTCACAGCCTCACAGGACATACCTCAACTTTCTTTGTTGTTCCTCCAAAAAAATGTATCTCACAATATAAGATCTACACTCCAGAATATGTTAACACTGAATTTTAACGAGGTAGCAACACGCCAGTGAACAACTACAAGCAGTACCTGACATCCAAAATCAATTAATCTGCCATCAAAAACAGCAAATGTAATGTCCATCTGTAGATCAATTATTTTTTTCCATTCCTTCCCCTACTGCAGGATTACCACGTCCATAGAGGAAATCAAGAACGAATGAGTGGAGACAGTGCAAACTTTCTAATATCGAGTGGCCAACGAAAATACAGATAAATGAAATTTCCTATATCAAGTGGAAGAGCGAGAGGAGCAGCGAACAATAGGTGATGGGTAATTACCATGGGACAGCTGATGGAGGAGAGACCCTGCTCGACGGCGAGAGAGAGTGCGAGGTCGCGGACGAGAAGCGCGTGAGAGCAGCGTCGTGGGAGTCGCCGCGATGGTGGTTCCGCCGAAACAATAGCGCCTGCCAAGCTCTGGGCCACCACTGAAGAGGGTTTGGGGAAGGTTGTTGAGGAGACCAGAGGAGAGGAAGCGAAAGGAGTTTTTTTTTCTTTTTTTGAAACTGTAACAGAAACTTCCATTACATATCTAGCACAGCAAAATCGCTGGCTAGGAGAACATTTACAAACTCTGGTGTATCTTCAGGCCAAATTACAGCGTTACTTTGGCCTAATTTTGCACCATAGTTAGCTAGGGCATCTGCTACTTTATTACAGCTTCTTGGACAGTATTTAATCTCAAACATACTAAAATTTAGGCTAGCAAAGAAATTTATTTCCCTGAATAAGCTCCCATTTACCGCCATGTCTTGATTTCTTCCTTTGATCGCCTGGACAAGTAGTTGGGAATCCGTCTCCACTTGGACTTTCATCATGCCCCACATTTGAGCATTTTGCAAACTAGCAAGACATGCCAGTGCTTCAGTTTGGAGTGCATCATATGCATATGGGATATGGCCTGCACCTGCACCCATAGAATGCCCATCAGAATTTCGGATGATGAAACCCCATCCCCCATTGTGTTTTTCAGCCGCATAAGCACCATCTATATTGATTTTTAATATGTCTCCTTCTGGAGGAACCCATGCTTGAGCACTCTGCTTTTTAACTTCCTTTTCTTTTGTGAAGAAGAGTTCGAATTCAGTAGCCATTTTTGTAGCCAGGAAAGAAATGGAGCCATGTAAATTTTTATTCTCTCCCGCTACCACCTTGTTTCTAGCTTGCCAGATCCACCAAATCAGACTTATCGTTTTCAGTCTTTGCCCTCTTTCTAATAAAATTATCTCCTTGACAAATTCCTGGGCGTCCTGGCATTTTAGCAGCTTATCTCTAATGTTATCTAGCTGGAGATCTGTCCAGATTTTTTTTATCTTCTTGCATTTTAGGAAAAGGTGAGCTCCATCTTCATTAAGTCTATTACAGGTTGGACAAATGGGATCTAGATCCATCCCTCTTCTAACCAAGTTTATTCGGTGTGGTAGGCTATCGTGGGATATTCTCCAAATCAGCATTTTAACCTTAAGAGGGCATTCCAGTTTCCAAATGGGAAGCCAATTGAAAACTTTTCCTGTATCTTGACAACCCACCTGTCCATTTCTAGCTATATCTTCCAGCTGTCTCTGTAGCCTGTATGCAGATTTTACAGTGAACTGGCCTTTTTCTTCAAAATGCCATGCCCATTCATCTTCCATGTCCTCAACAACAGGGATGGATAGTATCAGATTTGTATCTTGTGGCCAAAAAAGTTCCCTCACCAGATGATTATCCCAGGAGCCTGTGAGTGGATCCATCAGTTCACAGACTTTTGTGATAATCTTTTTTCCTCTAGGAGTTATTGGTTTTCTACTCCAAAGTCTGGGCAGCCATGGGTCTTGCCATATATTAATAGTCGTTCCATCACCCACTCTCTTAAAGGAGTTTTTTTTTCGAGGGAAGCGAAAGGAGTTGGCGGCGAGGTCGCAACCCCAGGCACACGCACGTATGGGTAAGGCTGGACACGAGCCAGCTCGGGCTGGGCTCGGTCCGAGCCTGCACTTAGCTCGCTCCAAATGGGCTCGGCTCGGGCTGGCTCGTTTGTGCAACGAGCTGGAAAAATGGGCTCGGCTCGAGCTCGACTAAAACTCGGGCTGGCTCGCGAGCCAAGAGCGACTAGTCACTGCCAGGTGGGCCCATGCTAGCGGTAGGGATGGAGACGATGCTGTGAGGTAAATCGGTGATGCGCCGGCGACCAAGCGAGCTTGGTGGAGCTTCTGAGTGATGAGGACGCCATGGCAGGTTGGGAGAGCTTCTGAGTAGCAGCCATGGCGGTTTGGGTGAGCTTCGGAGTGGCTGCCATGGCGGTTTGGGCGGGCCTTCTTCTTCACAGGCGGCGTCGGGGGGAGGGGCTAGGACGCGGTGAGAGGCAAGGGAAGGTGGGGCGCGAGGGGGGAGGGGCTAGGACGCGGCCGGAGCGGCCGGAGGCGACATCACGGGAGGCGGCGGCGCGCCCGTGCGTGTGTTGGGAGAGCTGAGAAGAACGACTCGTGCGTGCTGTGGCCTGTGGTGACCTGATCCTTCCCCATACACGTTTTTGGGCCAGAAACCAGCCCAGATTGCATTTCTGTTATTACGTAAAAAAAAAAAGTAACGAGCTTTCGGGCTGGCTCGGGCCGAGCCAGACGAGCTTTCAGCCCGTCGCGAGCCAGAAAAACAGGCCCGGCTCGGTCTCTGTCTAACGCGGGCCGAGCTCAAAACGGGCCGAGCCAAGAAAAGCTCGGGCCGAGCCAAAAGCTCGGCCCGAACGTCCAGCCTTACGTATGGGGCTAGGGCCGGGAAGACGACAGTGTCGCTGGCGTTCTGCGGGGGCGTTGCCTGGATCAGGGGTTTCTTTTCTTACAAGGGCCTGGAGCGGGTTAATGGGCATCCGTCAGCGGTTTGTTGTATGTTGACCCACTTCACGAGAAGATTCTCAGGTCGATCCGTGGAGTAGAAGCCCAAAACTGTTGGGCCGACAATTACGGATGGTGCGACGGTGAAAAGGTTCGGCAGGACCAAACAATCTGGTGCGTTCGGTTGACAAGGTCTAATCGCTGTGGTTAGTCCTTGGTGGTTCTGTTTTACTGTTACTTAACTAGACCGTAATAGCGCGCGTTGCCACGCCCATCTGTTTTGATGATTACATATAATAAATAAATCAAACATGTCAAGTCAAAATTGTCCAGTGTTCTAGCCTTGTAAGCTTGTCTCAACTTTTCGGTCAGTTAATTACCTCTATGCATCATTTCACAATAAAAAATTAACTCTATGTATCGAAGGAGTCACATGATTAAGGCATTGCAATTCAATCCTCCCAAAGTGAAACACGTCACCATTAGTGCTTTTGGATTATTTGAAGAATAAATGCACATACTCTGAAGCTTAACTAACAAATATAGACTGGCACAAAAAGTAATATGGCGACCTGAGGTCAATCAGGGTACAAAAGCGTGAACTGAAAACCCACATAGCTTTTATCGTTATGACCAACTATGCACCGTCTCTTCTTCTACTTGTCAAGTGAGAAAAACATGTACGCCAATTTGCAGCCGCTCTAGGAAATCGGCATAGTTTTTGGTGGGAAAGAACAGAAATCTTCCAGTGATAATGATAGTGAATTGGTTCGATTAATTAAGTTACACCACAAAGGACTTCTTGAAGATTCAGGTACACATTTATCAAGGGCAAAAGTTTTGTTATGTAACGAATATATGAAAATCTTAAATGTGAAGCAATTAGTAAATATAGAACATTAATAGTGAATATAATTTCGCAAAGAAACCTGGCAGCCAAATCTGCAGCTATTCCAATCATTATTTTTATATATAAGGGGGCCATTAGTTAACTTTCAAGTTTAAACTAAGGAGACAATGAATGCACATTTCGCAAACAACGAGTGACTACTGACTAATAAAGAGAAAATGGTGAAATATCTTATTTGAGCATATTATCAAAAGTAACAGTAACTATGTATTGGCGCTTAATATAATCCCAAAAGCAGAACTCATTACTATGCATAATGTCTTCTCTTTAGCTTAAAGTATCACTTGAAACCAGATTCACTAACTAACTGTCTTTTGCCTCGCTTCATTTTTCTTCTTCCACAAATAGAGATATCCATTGAGAAATTAAGCACTCACCTAAGTAGCACTAAAATGATGATGTACCAGGTACACCGGTTGACTGAAACAATTACATGAATACATTCTTTCAGAAACCTTTCTCATAATAATTTTCTCTAATTATATTGCAATGACTATGCTATGTAACTTTCTCCATGATCCGTATTCCTATCAGACCAAGTAGTTATTGAATCAGACACATATAGCATACGTGGTATAGTAATAAAGAGTATGGTTTGTAGTAGGTTCAAACCTAGATAGACCGTTAGGGGGCCTGTAAGATTGCGTAGACCAGAACATCATAAACAACACACAAAGCCTAAGCCATAAGACAAGTGCGATTCTAGGGAACAAATATACCTTTAGTTTAAGAGGATGATGCGTTTACCGTTTGTAAAAGAAAATTGTTCTTGAACCTGTGTTCTGACACACAGAGCATTATTCCGAAAGAACAATCTTCAATTTCATGGAGATCCCATAATATGATATCTTTCAATTTGATCAGTGGATCATTGTACCTCTCCTCTTGCCTTGTGAGTTCCATCTGCCAACTTGACAGGCATCCAAGAAAATAAGTTGGACGGACCATAGCAAATAACAAATGGTGAGTCACATTTTATTACAAACCAATAAATTCGAGAAAAAAGTTAGAAGAATTTTTTAAAACTACTCACTATGTGAAGAAACACCCCCCGCCCTTACTCAACGATGCAAACATTACCAATAATTCTACTTACATTGTCAATAAACATTGCTTATCCAGTAAAATCGAGACATACGGAAATACCATAAGTATACGACTGAAACTTTGATTGAATACCAAGCTCCAGAAATCATATCACCATTTATTCCTAACTGTAAGTGTAAGCATACAAACATCTGCTAGTAGACAACGCTAGAAAAGTGAACATATTATACCAGATAATATAACCAATCCCTATCCAGATTGACTAAACCCAAACTCACAATTTACCCAGATGGAGGCGAGTTGGGCAAATTGGATTTGGATTTTCACCTGTGTGGATTGGATTTGGAGTTTTGGCTGTGTAAGATCCGATGGAGTGACATCAGGCTGGAGGATTCCACACGGCGGCGCTGTGTTCCCTTGTGACGCTTCTGCGCGGCTGCTCAAACCTGGGTCGCGAGATCACGGAGTGACGAGGACACATGGGTCGAGCCGTCGATGTGGTGATGTGGGCCGTAGTCAACAGCGGCAGGAGGGCCTGCGATTCGGGGGAGGCCAAGATTGTTGGCGGAGCATTCACGTCAACCCGACATTCACACGGTGGCGAGGGAGGCACGCGGAGGACGGGAGGATGGAGGCTATCCATGAGGGACAGAGACCTTTTTCCGATTCCATTGATCGGAGCCCACTCGACGGCCTGAACGGCAAAGTTGGACGGCGCCGAAGCCGGAGAAGAAACATATTTGGCCAACGCTAATCTAGAAATCCGGCTGAAATTAAACCGCGGGATCGTGAAATTTCTGGCTGAAATTAAACCGCAAGATCGTGAATTTCGTATTTACCTTCGCTGTTCATCCTGCTCTGGTGGTACGCGTTGCACGCGGAGGAAGAACAACGGTGCAGGCGGAGGACGATTTTGTGGCGGAGGAGAAGAGGCGTCCCAGACCTCCAGTCCCACACGAACAAGAGGAAGATACCTTTTTTTTCCCTTCCACCCGTCTATTTCAAGCCCAAATGGCCCTTAAACCGTTCGGAGGCCCAAGTTTTGTGGTACGGCCTAACTCAATTTTGAGAGTAGCAGCCCTAAAATGTAGATATGCCTCTAGGACGAGAAAGAGGCCTTTTAGCGAGAATCGAAGCATGTCCGGGAACGACACGGCTGTGCGGATCATAAATAAAGCTTTGGTCTGTTGGATTGTATGATCGGACGGCTAACGAGCCAAAATCGCTGTGGAGAGGTCCTAGTGATTCCATTTTACTGTTAACTAATTAATCATCGCTCCCGCAAAATATGACTTGTTGGCTGAGGCTGATGTATTATACTCTCCGCAGGCTTTGAATTTCTAGAAGATTCTTATTTTCAAAAGTAATGAACCTCCTCGTCGATTTCCATAAAAGGAAACCGCTTCGATTTTGCTGAAAGAAAAGAAATCTGAGTGTCAATTTTGTCAATCCAAGCTTCTTGTGTCTTTTTTTTTTCTAAAAAACGCACGTGTTTCCTTTTTCACAGTCGATTTTCCCATCTTACGAATGGCATATACATTGCGAGCAGGCATGCATGTTCCTTCTCTCTTTCTTCGGCAACGAAATTGGTTCGGGAATCTGTACCAAGGATGCATGATCATCTCTCTGATGTATTTCTATCCTTGCTTAATTAATCTCTGCTGATTTCCAACTATTGTAGGATGCTGGGAGTGACAATCCTTACCGCCGCACTCTCGAAACATCACTCGGAGGACTCTTCGTCTATTGCTTCATGCTCTTAAATGATATCTGCAAGGACGGCAAGTGTCCCGAGCTCATCAAGGCGTTCCTTTACACTGGACTGGTGCTTATTACTGGTCTGGCATATATCGGGATCACGTCGGCGAAGATGGCCAAGCCCGCCATGAGGGTGACGGTCAGCGCGGCGATTGCCGCGCTGACAATAGCCGCGGTGCAAGAGGTTTCAACGAAAGTGTACATCAAGTATATTTTTGGGACCATAGGGGCGATGGTAACTTTGGCGGTGGCCGCGATTAACTGGTAAGAACTAAGAACTCATTTAGCAAGCCTGCAGTACTAGTGTATACAAGAATTCATTATACTTGAACTCATCTTTCTTACAATGTTTGCATTTATTAAGTCGAAGTGTTTTATTCAGACATAATCCCTCGGTTTCGAAATACTTTGCACTATTTTAGACCTAAAATTTGTTATAAATTAGTCTATACTTTAGCTTTGTAATCAACATCGACAGAGAAAACATATACGGTGATTACCTTCTTTTTCTATTAGATGTCATCACTTCTAGTGTAGCATGGATTGGTTGAAGTAGTACTAATAAACGTAGTAAATCAGAAGAAGGGAGTACATAGAAGTATTCATAAATACTGACAATGAAGATGGGTAATCCGCTTGCTTTATTTTGTAAAACAAAATATTACAAGCTTGGTGTGGTTCCTATCCGATAACAAGTGGATATATAGCTGCCCCCATTTGTCCGGTGATCCAAATTCCGAGCATACAAAGTGCTAATTATGCGAAGAGCTTCATATCTAGCTATCCAAAAAAAATGCTATTTTCACATAAACGGACTAGCTCTTGATGTATGCTAGCAGGGAGAACATATCCAATGCTCCTATAACGCCCACCCAACAAGTTCCAAAATTCTCAAAATAATTTGTTCCCGATTGAGGCAATATGTATCTATCATGTAATCATGTCACGAAATTTTAAGTTTAATTCTCCACTGATAAGCTGCTGAAAATGAGAAATTGCGCTCCTATTTTGCTACTAATCCTAGCAGAATTTGTTTTTATTGTTTCTCATTGCGTGCATCCGTTTATATTGAATATATGATATGATAAATACACGTATGTCGATCGGCTCGATTTGATTCAGAATATACAATGGCGTATAATGTTCCGGAGCACATTGAGACACCGCACCGGAAACTGTAGAAGCACTAGATATGTGGCCTCCTATTAGGTGCCAACCAATATCGAGTTGAATCGTGCGTGTTGTTGCCAAAACTAATACTAGGATACACCAACTTTTTTTTGCGAATTATGAGCTTTATTAATCAAATGATAAGACTACAATCACTCAAAAGAGTATCAGCGAGAAATCTCACACCAACTTATTTTCAGACGCACTAGTTGCAGATGTCACCTACACTACTTGTAGATGTGAAAATTGCATTATTAATTACAGCTACCGGCACGCAATTTCGATACTGATCCCACACATTCGATACCACCAGAGATCATTTATTTGGTACTGGAAACTGCAAACGGAGATAGAGCTACATATGTAGCCCTTTATTTTCAAAAATTTGTAAACATAGTTTTAAGTTTCAAAAAAGTTTCAAAAAAGTTCTGGATGTAGACAATGATGAAATCTACAAACATGCGAAATCTCAATGTGAAATTCTTTGTACAAAAATGACAACATTCGGCAGGTTTTATAGTTTTAAAATGTGCACTATTTACTATTTTCAAATCCACACATTTGTCATTTTTGTGTAGCCTAAAGTACTAAGAATCTCACATTAAGATTTTGCATGTCTGTAGATTCCACCATTGGCTACATCTAGGATACCGGATAACTTCCGGCCGTTTTTCCGGTACTGGGCTGTCTTTAGCCCAAATAGATCCCTAAAATGACCCATTCAGGATAAATTCATCTGAGGTACCCGATAACGGCCAGACCAGACCAAATGCTATATACCCGAGTCGGGGGGGGGGGCATTTTCAGATTTCATTCCCCTAGCCCTCCACCGATCAATCGCACCCCTCCAGGGAGCAACCCACGGTAGGGATGGCTACTCCTACCGGGGGGTGCCTTCTCATCCCCATCGGAGATACTTTTTTCCCATCCCCATTACCATCGGGTTTGGGGTGGGGGCCGGCTTCACCATTAAGAAACTAAATTCAAATGACCTTCTCATAATTTCACGATCTTCTCGTAATGTCATGATCTTACATCTTTGACACAGCAAAATAAGAAATATTTGTTATGTATGTGGAAAAAATGACAAGAAATTAGAATCGTATGTTAAATATAGCTGAAATATCCTAACCAAAAGATAATATTACAACTTATTTTATATAAAAATATGCTAATTTATATGTATATACAAGTATAAGAGGGAATATCCGGGAACTATGATGGGGAGACTTTTTAATCCCCATCCCCATTTTAGATAGCGTGGAACAAAGTTCCTCATACCCGTCCTTGATAGATGAATTCTCCACGGATCCGCCCCTCCTCACCACGGATCGAACGCTGGTCGTCGCCAGCGTACCCCCTAACGACGAGGCGGAATAGGCGCGTGACCGCGGGGCACACCCCGCCAGATTGTAACACCCCCGGTGTGGTGTGTCTTCCCCCACATCAAGGATGCGCACGCAGAAGGGCATGCCCGTGGCAGACTGCATGGGGCCAACAATGTGGAGGCGTGGAGCTCCCATGCACCACCACTCGTGCTGGAGGCCCTGTAGAGCAATGGCGCTCGGCGAAAGATGGTGCCCATGGAACCTTCTCCCAAAGAAATCTGAGGGCATATGAAAGCGCGATTCCGGTTGGGAGTTGCTCGAGACGGTGATCCTTCGTGAAGTCTTTGTGTGGCACGAGCACGTCAGGTGGTTGGTTGGAGGTTATGTAGGCTGGCCTTCACGCAATAGGCTTCATAGCCATCGTGGGCTGAAAGGGGTGCATGCTCGTGTAACGTAGGGGTATGAGCTAGCTCCACTTATATGCGCGCCCCCGGCCGGTCAGTACCTTCAGTAAGACGACCGACATTGAGATGTTCATGAAGTTGACCTTGCTGCTAGACAGACCCGTGGGCAATAGTGTTCCGGATGGTAAGTCTTCTAGGGCTCCAACGACCTCGAGGATTGGTACTGGAGAACCTGAGACTACGGTTTCTTTTTTTGCGCCCTCTTGGATCTGGGTGGTATTAAGTTACTCCACATAACACACATCCCCCACATGTATTCTTGCATACAAGTTTTATCAAAACATAACATTCATGAATGTGGTAACATATGCATCTATAAATACATCAATCACAAATACTTCATTGCATCTCATTACTCATCTCATAACAAAAGATCCACCATGAAAACAATACATATATGGTCACAATCATGTAGGAAGATCATGTGACTCTAATTAGTGAATAACATAGGGGGAGAGTGATGCAAGCTACATCCACAAACCCATAGTTCAGAGGTGAACTACTCCTTGTTCACCATGGTTGCGCTAGAGATGGTGTTGCCGGAGTCGGAGGAGCAACAGAGGGCAACTACGCCGGCGTTTCCCCTCCCAATTTTTCCATGTCCTATATATATAGTTCGTTTTATGTCAAGAAGGCGTGGGCATTGAAACCGAGGAAAAAAGACGCCATAGCCCGAGATGGCTTCTTCATGGACCCGACCTCTCTTGTGGCCCAGGAACCTCCATCTCCCCTCCTTCTTCTCACATTGTTGTATTTTCTGAAAAGGTAATGTGACAAAACTAAAAAAATAAGCAAAACAATTGTTTCGTGTATGGCAACATTAAAAACCAACGAAATGACTCTTTGTTGCAAATCCCTATAAATCAATGTAAACCAACTAGGGAACCTCACAAATCATGCATATATCATATAATATAATATCAGAATTGTCAACATCCATGGATACATTTTCAATGTATCACCAATCCGCAATATATGTGTTGGGGATATCGGGAATCTAACATATATGTGTTGGACAGTTTCTAAAAATACCAACCACTTTAAAACTTTTATTAATATTAACTATATATGTGAGTTTGGAGTGTTGTTGCACCCAACATGCCTTTTAAGGGATAGTACTTAATTAATTTGGAACAACCAGAGTGTATATATTTTCATATCTAATCGGGTCAAGTTTGGTGCCAACGGGAGATCGAGAGTGACTTTGTAAGTACACTATACATTAAGACTTAATTAATTTGTATAGAACTTTGAGTGGTCATTTTGGATCATATGCACAAATTAGAAGAATGTTCCTGGTTTTTTTAAATATTTGAATATTGCCAATTCAAGAGACCCTTGTCCTTCATGAACATGCATGTTTTCAAAAATCAACAAATCTATTCCATGAATACATACACATGTCCTGAAAACTCTTGCAAAGTTTCGGTAGAAATTGTGTTGTATTTTGTGTTACAGAAAAATAACAAATTTGTGGTTGTGTATAGGGATAGTTTTTGTCAGAAACTTGGCATTTTAATATAATTCTCTATGTGTGTGAGTATTTAAGCTCAGATTTTATTTCGAATCCTAAAAGTACGTTCTTCAAAAACCGAAGCACTGCTGCTAATGTGGTAAAGTCACGTTTCGAATGTTTTCTGTGAATATATATGTTTCAACTCTGATGTTTCATATACTTCTCGTATGCAGGTAATATTTATCCGCCTTGTCCTTGAAGCCTAAAAAGTCGGTGCGCGGGTGTGGTGGTGTTCTACCTAGCTAGTTGTTAATGTGCAGTTCACAGACTAGAAAGTTTTTCACGAGATGGGGCCGTGTCCCCAAACTTTTTCTTCAGGACTGCGTAATTAGTTGTGTCTTTTTTAGTCAATCTGCTAGCTACAAACTATGTGGTCACGGTAATAATACCTTAGTACGCACTTCCTAATTGTATCTCAATACATGCGCACACAACCATATATTAATGCATATATGCTATTCGTGCTCTTCTAATCAAATAGTTCATCGTTCATCAATTTAATTTTCGGTGATCGTGATGCTGTTTATGAGCTTCACTGATAATATAGATTCATAAGTAGTTCTACAACTGGATTCTCCCAGAGTTGCGTAGCACACTATCTTATGCTTTCATCAATTCTTGCAATAACATTCCAGAATAAAAATAAAAATAACTAGCTTTGTGACCCTCATATTTGTGTGGCTGAATTTTCTATATCAGATTATACATTGCATCCTCTATTTTGGCACTGAAGTATAAGTGTCACCATTAATTAAGGTATATATGCTACATTAGCCTTATAAATAGATATGGTAGTACTGTATAAACCATGATGAATGCCAACACGCACACGCTCACACACACACACACTCTCTCTCTCTCTCTCTCTCTCTCTCTCTCTCTCTTCAACTATATTGGCACTTTTTATTATACTGCCAAAGTCATTCATATTGATACATCAAATGTTGTTTTAAATATAAATTGAACTGCTAATTTATCTACAAAATTAAACTAAACTATAGCTAATTTCATTCAGTTTATCATTTATAATTTAAAATAATTTATCGTTATGAAGAATGTATCTAGGTATTGAAGAATTTAATACGGAGTATAATATCTTGACACTGATAAAATGTGAAATAATTTGTATGATTTCTTTTTGGAAACCCAATTTGGGACTTTTGTTTTGTTATAAACACTATAAGCACGTTGAGTTTGTGTCAAATATTGTGTACGAGTTGGGTTATGTTTGGACTCAGAGTTGTAATAGATGTGGATAAGTCACATGTAGTGTTCAAGCCGGACTCTAGTAGCCTCGGCCTCCCATATAATGTGAGGGGCACCACATGTTGTAACCCATGACGAGTTGATATCTTTGTGTGTCAACGCCTACATCTGCGGGACATGCTTTATGGGTTATGATAGCAGCAGGAGCGCAAGGGGAGCCGGCGGCTTGTGCCGGCGACCAAGGAGGCCGGTGTTGGAGATATGCCCGAGAGGCAATAATAAAGTGGTTATTCTTATATCTTAGTGTTCATGATAAATGTTTACATCCCATGCTATAATTGTATTAAGTGGAAACATTGATACATGTGTGTTTTGTAAACAAACCAGTATCCCTAGTAAACCTCTCGGTTAACTAGCTTGTTGATTAATAGATGATCATAGTTTCCTGATCATGAACATTGGATATTATTAATAACAAGATCATATCATTAGGAGAATGATATGATGGACACTCACCCATAGTAAGCATAGCATATGATCAAGTCATTAAGTTCATTTTGCTACAAACTTTCAATACATAGTAACCTAATCATTCGACCATGAGATCGTGTTAATCACTTACACCGGATAGATACTTTGATGACATCAAACGCCACTTCGTAAATGGGTGGTTATAAAGGTGGCATTAAGTATTCTGAAAGTATGAATTGAAGCGCATGGATCAAGAGCGGGATTTGTCCATCCTGATGACAGATAGATATACTCTGGGTCCTCTCGATGGAATGTCATCTAATTAGCTTGCAAGCATGTGACTAGGTCACAAGGGATGGCATATCACGGTACGAGTAAATAGTACTTATCGGGAACGGGGTTGAACTAGGTATGGAGATACCGATGATCGAACCTCGGATAAGTAAATTATCGCGCGACAAAAGGGAGTCGGTATCGTATGTTAATGGTTCTTTCGATCACAAAGTCATCCTTGAATATGTGGGAGCCATTATGGATCTCCAGGTCCAGCTATTGGTTATTGATTGAAGAGGTATCTCGATCATGTCTGCATAGTTCGCGAACTATAGGATGACACACTTAAGGTTCGATGTTGTTTAAGTAGATATGAAATTTGAGATGAAAACCAAATATTCTTCGGAGTCTCGGATGGGATCCAGTACATCACGAGGGGTTCCGGAATGGTCCGGAGAATAAGATTCATATTTGAAAAATCAAATTCCAAGTTCGGCGATATATCCGAAGATGTTCGAAAAGGTCCTGAGTTATATAGGAGAAATTTGAAGGAGTTCGAATTCATCCGAAAGGAGTTTCGGAGGAGTGGCAATTAGTAATATGTATTGCATATATTAACTAATGAATAGATATATGAATATATGTTTTATTTAATTGTTAATGGGAAAGGAATAATATTTATGAATTGTTAGAATTAATAAATATTGTCTATTATTTATTTGGATAAATAAATAAAGGTAAAATAATAAAGGTATATGTAAAAAAGGAAAATGGGAACATGGGCCATGGCGTGGGGCCCAAGTGGCCACCACGGCCATGTGCACCACGACCCAGCCAGCCAAAGTGCATGGCGTGGGGCTCTGGTAGCCATCACGGCCAGGCCAAGGCTTGGGCGATGCTCAACCTCACGGCCGATCGGCCGGTCAGCTTTTTGCTCTTTACACGTTTATGCGCGCGCTAGTTTACCTGTTTTTTAGTCCCACATTGCTAAGCCAAGTGAATTGGAGCATCTCTTGAGCCTATATAACCCCATGGAGAGTAATAAACACATTAAGGCTGCCCTTGGCCGCACCCTTTCCACCCAACCCTAGCCGCCCTCTCTCCCTCCTCTCTCCTGCGTCGGCTTGGCGAAGCCCTGCATGAATTTCTCCTCCACCACCAGCACCACGCCGTCGTGCTGCTAGGACTCCGAGGAGATCTACTACATCCGCTTCCCCGCTGGAACATGGAGAGGGCGTCCTCATCGACACCGTACGTGTGACCGAGTACGGAAGTGCTGCCCGATCGCAACACTGGAAAGGACTGCAACACAAACCGGAGTTCGTCAACTGTACATATACATCAACCACGAGATATGATCTCGTTAATACTTTGGATCTACGAGGGTTAGTTTCTCATCTATCTCATTGCATAGATCTCATAGATTAGATCTTGGCTTTTCCATAGATTGAATCTTTGTTTTATTCGTTCTTCCGTTAGAAGTTTTTGTTTTCTATGCTACGAACCCTACAGTGGTATCATAGCCGTGTCTATGCGTACATCTATTGCACGAGTAGAACCACTAGTTACATATGGGGCATCAATGACGGTTTGGTACTAACGGTTTGGAAATCCGTCAGCGAATGTCTTTTTCTGTGACGGCACCACGTTTTCGCGTCACAAGTGACGTTTTGGGCCGCTCGGGCCCAAAAATTAGTGACGTCCGAGCTCAAAATGTCAATGATTGTCGAGAAATGAGTGTCGCGGGAGGTGGGCGGCCCGAACTGCGGAGTCGGCAAGGGGGGGGGGTTGTCACTAGAGGTGGGCTTCGGGCCTATGGACATACTCTGCACGCTTTTGTTCACGTACTTTTCTGTCTGCCCGCACAACAATCCAAGGCCAACAACACTAGGACCCATATTTGTAAGGGGAGACAGCCACTGTCTGCACACATGTACCTGGTCTGCAGCAGTTGGGCCGGCATGTCAGGTACCGACACGACCCTCCTACGTGGGACCACCTGTTTCGACAACCTCCAGACATGCGAAGTGGACCAGACCTGGCAGTAGCACCAACATGGGCTCCACATGTCAGTTGCCATGCCAATTTTTTTTGGGCACGTGCGAAGATAAGTGTCTACCTGCCTTCAATTCTGGACGCCCAGGTCAGAGCTTGCTGGGCCTACATAATACGTCGGGCCTACGTGCGTCCCAGGTGCCATTCCCGTTGGGCCCACGTGGAGATGTGGCATGGCCCCACATGTCAAAGCATTGGTTGGCCCGCATGTCAGATATCGGTGGGCCCCGCTTGTCAGGTAGATACGGCCTTCATACAGGGCTTGCTGGGCCGCCCGTTTTGACAGCCTCCAAGCCATCTTAGTCGACCAGTCATGTCAGTGCGACCAACCAGGGCTCCACATGTCAGTTTCATTGCCATTTTTTTGCGCACGTGCGATCACAAGTATCTGCCTCTGTCAGGCAGCTTTCTAGGTGCCATATCGTCTCTCGGCCTCACATGGAGATGTGGGACCCACAGGATTCACAATGGGTCCCACTTGTCTGTTACGCATCCAGGTGTCTTTGGGCAAAATTGGGTGAGTAAAGTCAAAGGCCTATTTAGTATGTTCGAAACAAGCCTACAGAAGAGCCTAGCTTATATCCAAAGCTAGACTGGGGGCCTAGACCAATTCGTAGAAAATTATATTCCGGCCAAATCGATTACCCCTAGCTCTGCTGCTCCAGTTCGCCTCATGGAACCTTTTTTATGGGCGGGATTATATAACTGCCGGCCTGCCATTGCTGGCACCCGAGTAGGTCCATCACCGCCGTCCGCCATTGCTTGCAGCCTAGCCAGCTTTTCTAGCCCGAATAACCACTTCTTCAGGTCGGCAGGTTGCAGCCATGGTAAGACTTTGGCGTGTTTTTTCGATAAAAGTCCCTAACATATACTATTACTATCTCCGTCCTAAAATAATTGTCTCTAAATAAGTGGGGATGGGCCTATGAGATAGACCGCGGCCCAAAGTTGATGTAGGGAACGCAAACGCACGATCGATATATGCACATTCTTTTTTTACATGAAGATATATTAACCTTAACGATCACAGTACAAGATTTACATAGATCATCACAGAGGAAGAACCAGCAGTAATAGGCTGCACATAACAGAATGTACACGACCATGATATGCATAAAAATACCGATGTTTTCAGCTCAAGTTTTCATCAATGATAGATGCACCTTCGATGACTAGTAGGAGTCTCACTACTAGGAAATGGCTATTCAGTGGCGCACCACTATTCCCCATCAGTGGCGCACTGCTGGTGCGCCACTACTATCACGCCACTGCTAACTTTTAGTAGTGGCGCACTAGTGGTGCGCCATTGCTATTTGGCTTAGAAGTGGCGCACCAGGTAGTGCGCCACTACTAGTCCTAAATGTCTGAGGTGCGCCACTGGACAGAAACAAGGTGCGCCACTACTAAAATTTGAAATTTCTAGATCTGGATCTGGATCTGGATCTGGCACATTTTTTTCGAATTTTTTTTGGCTCGTTATTTTTTCTCGTTTTTGTTGCTAGAATTATTTGTGCAATGTTCATTCTCATTTTTCTTAGCCTAGCCGCCGGTGAGGATGGATGAGAGAGGTAGGAGAGGTGAAGAGAGGTGAGGAGATGGAGGATGTAGAAGAGGATGAACAAGAGGACGAAGGCTAGAGGTAATGGAGGCCAGAGGGTCGCCGGAGGATCGTCGGAGAGTAAGGTCACCGGAGGTCACCATAGCGGAGGAGCTCGCCGGAAAGTAAGGTCACCGGAGGTCGACATAGTGAGGAGGTCGCCGGAGGTGAAGAGAGGAGGAGAGGAGAGGAGGAGAGGAGAGGGGTAGGAGAGGTGAAGAGAGGAGGAGAGGAGAGGAGGAGGAGAGGAGAATGAGAGCAGGAGAATGTGTGGAGGAGGGAGGAGGGGGGTAAGTGGCTGGCTCCTTCCACTTTGAATCCCGGCCATTTTGAAATTCGTGGGCGGGAAGCTTAGCTGTGGCGCACCAAGGCATGGGTGCGCCACCGCTATTTTTTTTCTATTTTTTGAAATTTTTTCATCAAAATCTAAAACCTGAAAAAAGTCCTGTTTCTGTTTTCCAATTGACGAATCCATTTTTTGTCCAAACGGCCGTAGGCGGTTGAATTCGAATAGGAAATTTCGCGTAGATAGATTTTGATATAAAAAAGTTTTTCATCGGAGGTCGTATGCAACCAGAAATCCCGTTTTACTGAAAGATGACGCCATTTTGCATAATATATCAAAATTCATTTTTTTAAATTTCACTAAACCTAGATGACATATTACATGGGCATCTCGAAGGATTTTATTTTTTGAAATTTCTATCTATTTCTTTTATTTTTTTCCAAACCCGAAAAGGCGATCCACGGGGGGGGTGTGTGGAAATGTTTGGGCACCACTTAGCAGTGGCGCACCAACATGCCCATCATCCCCTTTACATAGCAATGGCGCACCATGTAGAGGTGCGCCACTGCTACATAAAATAGCTGTGGCGCACCTCTACATGGTGCGCCATTGCTATGTATAAGGCTGGGTCAAACCCATGGTCAAACTTAGTGGTGGCGCACCACAGAAGAGGTGCGCCACTACTACATTTTTTATAGTGGCCCTCCACTTTCCGGTGCGCCACTGCTAAGTAGTAGTGGCGCATTGCCCTCCTGGTGCGCCACTAACACCCATCTTACGGCTAGGCCTTTTCCTAGTAGTGTCTAATTCACACTTTCCACTTAATTGTCTTTTCTCATCTGTTCATTGATGCAAAAGACATAATACAAAATATAATTAACCCGATCTTGCATTGCCAGTAAGATCAGTTCATGGGTCTAGTAAGTCTCAGATACAATTTAAACAAGAACAGTTCGCAACAAAAGGACTACCAATTACAGTTACACCATTACATCAGAGGATACTTAAGGGCAGCTGGTGGCGAGCAGTACACACGCTTCAGCTTTTGGCATGGCAGTACCAGCTTCAGGATTGGGGTGTCCGCCAGCTGCAAGATCAAGTAGCAACAAATCTAAATCTTTTGGCATGGCAGTACCAGCTTCAGGATTGAGGTGTCCACCAACTGCAATATCAGGTAGTTGCTCATGGGATACCTTCCACTGCCGCACAAGTTCGTTCCAATCTGCATTGCTAATTAAACTAACAAGACTTTCTTTTGGCATGGTAGTACCACCTTCAGGGTTGAAGGTTCCACGAGCGGCAAGGTCATAGAGAAGCAGACCATCCTTTGGGGTTAATTTCGAAGCCTTCACAAGTGTCTCCCAATCATCATTTCTTATCGCTCTGATAAGACTTTTTGATGGCTTGGCGGCACAAAGAGGAAATTCCATTAGAAACGTACGAGCAATATCACACACAATTCTTTTGTTGCTTGTTGCATGTCCAACATCCGATCTTAAGGCTTCTGCGGCCGTCTTGGGCGAGGATACTCCCGGAGGCATCAGGTTAGCCCCTGGTTAGAATGACAACATGGATCAATCAAAGAGCATGATGACCATTAACTATATATGAGTAAACAATAATGAAATCCATAACACAGAAAAGACATGGTATAAGAGCCCTCTGAGTATTTCCACGTTCAGACGGGCTAGGCAATCCACTTATACATATCAACACCCCTCCTCACATGTGAACAAAGAGAAGAGGAGGTCAACACGTGGAAAACAATGGCACACGTATGAATGCGCTTAATATGGAAGAGATGGGCGAACTAGAAACTAGCAACTAGTTTCTTCAAATATCTATACAAGGTATATACAAATGTGCAGGCTCAGATCATTGTCAATATCATTGAGCCGCAGATCAATCAACTGGGCTTTGCAGATATATGGATTAAATGGGTGATGGTTTGTGTTAAATCAGTGATTTAATGGATTTCTGACCTTCGAGAGGTTTACGACAGGGGACCCCTAATCCCCGTATCTTTTTCTTTTTATACCTGATGGTTTGTCTCGTTTGATACAGAAAGAGATTGATAACAATCAGATTGTTGAGCTGAAAATCTGTAGGCAAAGCCCAGGAATTTCACACCTACTTTTTGCAGATGACAATCTGCTTTTCTTTAGGGCTGACCAGGAGCAAGCGTTGAGAGTGAAAAATGTCCTGTGTAACTATGAACAGGCAACGGGACAATTGTTAAGCCTAGAGAAATGTTCTACGCTCCTAGGGAACAAATGTACATAGGAGATGGGTCAACAAGTGATGGCGATCCTAGATGTTCACAAGGCAAGCTTTGAAGAAAAATACCTAGGGCTGCCAGTTTCCGAGGTAAGGATGAAAGATGGCAGATTCAACCTGTTAAAGAAAAGTAAAAGAAAAGAATGAATGACTGGTCTGAAAAGTATCTTGCAGGCGCTGCAAAGGAAATACTCATTAAATCTGTTATGCAAGTAACCACGACATATCCTATCAGTGTTTTCAAATTTTCGGCGGGTTTATGCGATGATCTTATGCAAATGATTAAGAACTACTGGTGGGATGATGACAATGAGAGGAGACATATTCACTGGACTAGAAGGGAAGGTGTAAGTAAGATAGAAACCAATAGACACATTTAATAGGAAACGTCTCTTCAATACTCTCTTGTGCCAAGAATGAAATGCATAACACGGACAAGATATTGTGCCGGGACTTTTCTTAGTTTTGTGTGACTTTACTTCTCACCGTCAGAGGAGTCGGTTCCAGCAATCACTCCACAGATCGAACTAAACTAGTATCCGAAGTACCGGGTCTAGGCCCAAATAAAAGTGCATCTCAACGTATTACATAAACGCTGGGGCTCTACACTAACACCTCTACACTAGGCAACTTTCTAACCGTGCTACTGATCTAAACAATTTATCTACAGAGTAACTTATGGTTTCCAATTACTTACCGCCATTGATACAGCTGCCGAGGTGGCCGAAGCATGCCGACGATGTGTTTGCCGAACACGATGGTGAAGTAGCGGGATGGAGGGCTCTGCTGGATGTGGTCGGAGGTCGATCTAGGGTTCCTCCAATTGGGGAAAACTGCAGGTGTCGCCCGACTGCTGGCCGATTGTGGGTTTGGAGTTGGTTGTGAAAACTGGATGTGTCGCGCGGCTCGGGCGGGTATGGAGTGTTGGTTATGCGAGCCTTGGAATTGGGACATAGTTTCCTAAATACCCTTCGCCCTCTTGCCGTGTTTATGCGTTATAGTTAAGAAGACTGACGGGTAGAAGGGACATTTCCCGGTGCATCTGAAAACATAAGTGGTGTCGGGTGTGTGTGGAGGCAGGAAATATTTTGGTTGTTCAAATTTCGCTCGCAAGCCAATCTAGCTAAGCCGATTCTCAAATTTTAGGACAGTTCATACATGTGGGTCCGCAATCAGTGGGTTCTCCCATTCCTGCGTTGACCTTATCCATAACTAAAAAGTAATCCACGAGCAGTCACAGTGTGTAGCCAAAAGTAGTTCTACATTTTCTTTGTAAAGTACCGAGTAGTTCATATTTGCTTTGTGGCTTTTGGAACGAGTTCCCATATTGTGGGATAGTTCCAAAACCACAAAAACCGATTCTTTTTTTTTTTTTTGATATTCACAAAAACCGATTCATTGTCTCTATCAGAAAGAAAAAAGTATATACATCTAAATTTAGATGTATCTAGACACTATCTAGTAGATAGATACATCTACATTTGGTAAATTTGAAACACTTTTGGTGAGACATAGGGAGTACTTCAAGCTTGTATAGGATTATGCTCCCGAACTTTAAATTATTTGAACGTTTTCGCTTCTATTCTTGCCTACACGATTCTTCTAGCTGTCTCTATTTACTTGTCCCGATGAGCAGCCTAGAAGACTCCCCATCCTCTGCGTTGTTTTCTCTAAAATATTCCTTCCTTGGTTTGTCGCATGAAATTTGAGGAGCACAGAGTATCAGACAAGCCCACAACGAATTCCTGCAGGACTGACCGTTTGATTATCAGATCCAATGGTCCATATACTGCCACGTTGCTACACATCTCAACCCACTGAATGCTAGCCGTTGGATGTGAAAGATCGAACGGTTCATATGCTTCTATATTTGTACACTATATAGATATATATATATATAGAGACGCGCTATTTGACTCCCTGGGGGCAGAATATTATTCTGCACCCCACCCAACCTGCTTCCGAGCGACCGAGCCGTGCAGCCCGCGCGTGCCCGCGTGACGCTCTACCGGCCTGCCAAGCGATGTAAAATATGTCGCATGCAACATAAGAAACTTCCTGGCACGGCTAGCCGCCTTGGCAACTGACATACGCGTCGTAATAAAATCGCATGCAACGTAAGAAACTGTTGGGCGCAGCCTGCTCTTTTTTTTTTTTGCGATCAGCCTGCTCTTTTATTGCATACAGCTAGGAGATCGATTATTGCCATGCAACTTGCAGATCAATGTAAGATTACGTCTCTGTAGATCCAACGTAAGAACTTTTCAGATGCCCGTAAGAAAATTTGGAAACCTGAACATGATCACTCTCCACTAATTGAAACATTGAAATTAAAAAAAATAACTGGGAAGCAATGTAAGAAATTTGGGAGCAGACATGAGGATATGAACAACTCAAGGTGAAAATAACTTACTAAAGAATGCATTATTATATCCTAAAAAAGGTTTGTCTTGAGATTTTAGTACACATGATGAGGTATCATACCCTCAAAGAAGTTTACAACATTTCCATAGCATGAAACCATGGGCTATGGCATCCTGTTTGGCTACCCGATCAGCACCACAATTACAAAAAATGCTTACAGAGACGTAACCCTAAAGAGTAAAGTCAGTAAAGAAGAGTTTGCTTCAGTTTTCTTCAGGAACAACATTGCCAGTACATCTAAAAAAACATTGCCAGTACCCCTCTGGAGAACCTGATGTGAGCTGAAGAGCGTGCAGCACCTATCAATGCCTTCTGCATGCAAAGCGTTAGATAAATATGCAGTTGTAAAATTGGCTAGATGAGGTAGTCCCTGGACTGCTACTTTGGCTAGTAGGGAGGTAAAGCCTACACTCTCTCTGATGATTTTGACTTGCACTAGTACTTTCATGTGAATTAAGAAGTCTTAAGATATGAACACATTAAATGTCCAGTAGCATCCTTGCTTAGACAATCTTTGGAACTGAGCATTGCAAGTTGTTCTATAAATCTCTTGTCATGTATGTCCCAAGCACTTTGCATTTGCATCAGCATCTGTTATTTGCACAACTAGTTTTCAGTCATGATTTTTTGAATTATTGGACATTCATTGCGATTATAAAAGCTATATATCTTCGAGTCACAAAATAGTTAGATCAGGAATTGATTTAAGCAAATCAAAAGAAAATTAAGTTACATAAGCACCATGACATAACTTAATCTTTATATGGTAAAATAGCCTTAAACAAACAAAGCGATACAACAACAAAAAAAAGAAAATCTGGACGTCTAATAAGCAAAGCAGTATCTTTCAACAAAAAGAATCACAAACTATTGAGACATAATTTGCTTTCAATCTAGTATTTTACAGAGAACCTAGTTGAGCATGAGAACTAGCACAGACTGGAGATACCATTTCAGACAACAAATAAAAATGATGCAAAATTACTTATAAAAAGATTTATTTTCAATATCAACAAGATTACGTCGGTAAAATTGAACAATTACAGACCAAAATGATGCAGGGAGAAGAAAAATCAAGACTTTGAATACAAATTGGTAGAGATGGCTCGGTACTGAATTGTACCAGGGGAAACAAATAAGGAGCCGAGACTTTATCATTCAATAACCTTTGGCTTCTTGACATAATCCTGTAGGTGAATAGCCGACTAATTGGTTATATATTATAAGCACGAAGCAGTTTATTTGGCGCATAAAAGATCTAGGTAAAACATCCAGCTTCATACCAATTGATACTCATTCCTGGCTGTCTGTTTCCATAATTTAGAGCGGTGGCATTAGTCAAAATTTTCATTGGAAACATTTTACCATGCTTCAGTTCATATATGAACTTATACTCCTTGCTAGTTCCAAATGAACAAATTCAAATCATGATGGTATCACAATGTAGGAAATGAACATCGAATTTTTTCTCTCAAGTATAAATCTAGCGTAAAAGAAAATAAGCTGCGGATAGATACCTTTGTGGTAAAAACTAAAAAGGATATCTTATATTGACCACCTAACACAGTAATACATGCTCTTGGACAAAAACAAACAGACAACTTGGACACCAAAGGTAAGATACAGAACTGCCACAAATCATAGCATGAAAATGCAGTAGGACCTTGTTCCTGCTCGGAGAAGAGGAGTACAACCAGAGCAATTGGAGACGACGAGGACGGCCGGAGAGGCTGGCGCTCCTGCGGCGAGGACGGGGCGACTGGTGCTAGCGGCCGACGGCAGGAACTTGGGGCACGAGGCGAGGATGGTGGCCACACGACCTCGTCGCGGTTGGCTTAAGCTCGGCGGCGACATGACCTGGTCGCGGGCGGCTGGATCTCGGCAGTGTTCGAGGCAATTACGGTTGGAGCCCAGCGGCAGGAGCACCACGGCGGGTTGGAGCTTGGGCCAGAAAGTTATGTGCTGCAAGCAGGTGCAGTCTGAGAGCGGTCAGTGGATCCACCACTAAAATTGGGGACGAAAAATCTAACTGTAATCTAACAAATACGCATCCAAGTGCTGCACGATACAGAAGGAAAAAAAATCGCTGGATTCAGTCTTGATCTCACCTCAGGTGACACCAGGCTAGGTACAGCATGAATACAAACAACTGATATTTTCTCATCTGTGCAACACTGCCGCTACATACTTGCTCTTCGTCTACAAGTCCTTTGCATACATCTTTTTCTGTCTGTCAATTTCTTGTCAGATTCCTGAAAATTTACAACATGTCAGCCACAAAAATGGATTCCGGAAAACTAAGTGTCAGGCACAAGAAAAGATTTTTTTTCAGAGCTAACTAGTAAATGAATCCAGGAGCAACACCTTCCTTTATCCCAGATTTCTCCCAAAGTATATCACAGCTATAACAGCAAAGTCCGCTCGCGCATTACAACGAACACCCGGTGACAGTAATGTTACTGAATAGCACATTCTCATCTTCCTAGCAAAAGAAAAATAGGTGATTGCTCACGAGCTCACCAAAATAGCACATTCCCGTCTCGTTTATGCCGACAGGGACAGCATCTTCTTCTCCGGTGTAGAATACTGGCAGACCGCAACCCCTCCCGCTGCGGAGGCCAGTCTCCATGGCAACCGAGACCGGGACCACCCACCACTCGGCTGAAGCCTTCGGGATTCCAAACCAGCCGCTGCAAATCAAGCTCGCGATTAATCCGATATTTTGAAGCATAAACGAGAATAGGTGAGGACGGAGGAGAGGGTTCACCGAGGGGATCTTCTCCTTATGCACCACTAATCACATCAAGATGGTGTGACATGCATGAACAACAAAAATTATTTTTGTTAGGTCTTGCCGACGGAGTAGGAGGCAATTGACGGAGGGGATCCAGGAAAAAAGCAAGAGGAGGCCGAGGCCGAAGCCCTCAACTGCTGTTGGAGGCGGAGAGGAGGATCTGCCACTCACCAAGCCTCAAGCCGATAAGATCCCCAGCTGCAGCCGCTCGCAGCAACCCTGCCTACAACCGCCCGCTGCCGACCGCAATCACACCTACAGCCGGTCGCCGTCGATTCGTCGGCAGACCACAACGGAGCCAAGGACACCCACAACGCATAGCGCATCCGCCGCTCGCCACCGGCCAGTCACCCGCATCGCCGCCGGCCAGACACACGCATCGCCGCCGGCCGCCGGCCGCTCACCCGCATCGCCGCTGCCTCGCCCAATCCCAACCGCTCGCCATCGTCTGGGTTGGGGTACGTGGTTAGTGGGCAGCTCCACCTACGACCGAATTGGAAAAAAAATCGTCGGGATAAAAAAAGAGATGAAATTACGACTGTTCGTTTGGTGGTGGGCACCGACAAGGTTTGGGCTGAACCAGGCGCCTGTCCGGCTCGGTCGACCGGCCCGGGAGCAGAATTACTATTCTGCACCCAGGGGGTGTAATAGAGTTTCTATATATATATATATATATATATATATATATAGAAAAGCGAACCAACTTCGATTCATCAATACATAGTAGCAAAACACTAGCGATTCCAAAATCTGACACATTTCCATTTGAACCGGTCCCACATTATACATGGTCGAATTCAATTAAACATACAAGTACATCATGCCGAAGTTTTGTACTAGGACATGGACACTTAAACTAAACACGGTACTAGAAGATACAACATTGCACACATAAATAGACGACATGTCTAGAATCATACATATTTTGAACACAGAAAGGTCCCGAAGGACCCGACAACACTGCTTTTATATTATGCCGGTGGGATTACAGATTGCAAGGATGAACCTCCAAGTAAAAGGAAACTGCAGACAATACATCCAAAAGTACAAAAAGGACCCTAGATCTAGAAAAGAAAACTCCATTCGGTCCTTCTCCACCGAGCCCAGATCTTAGCCTCGAAGCGCGATCATCTTCTCCATCGAGACCGGCAAGATCAACCACCTAAGGTCTCGTTAGCGCATGCGGGCACGTCGGCTCGTGTTGCAAGTATTCGAGAAAGTCACCGCTCATGTCGCAACAATCGTTGCTGCAATCTACCTTCAATATGGAGGCAAATCTATCAATCGAACTGCTTCCATCTCCTTCCTCTTCGTAGATGCTGTCGCATCACGGGCACTGGACACTGGGAAGGTTTCTTAAGCAGCTTCCGCATGCAATATGCCCTAGCCCAGCCGTGCGAATGCACTGCTTAATACAAGGAAATTAACATGACTCTTGACCAAAGAAAAATACAGCTGGGTGGAACCTAGTGAAGAAAGTACTAACCCGGTATAGTGGACGTCGTGCGATTTGAGAGCACAAACCACAGGTGAATATTCTTCTCATCCCGACCTTTGGGATAACACATTCACGGGAAAACTCCATGCTTACTCTTTCAGATAAAGGACTTTCAACTTGCAAGACGCCCTCGCATCCCGGGCACACGCCACCGGATAGGTTTCTA
This sequence comes from Lolium rigidum, assembly GCF_022539505.1. Classification (NCBI taxonomy): domain Eukaryota; kingdom Viridiplantae; phylum Streptophyta; class Magnoliopsida; order Poales; family Poaceae; genus Lolium; species Lolium rigidum. Next base: position 264,183,912 of record NC_061513.1, on the reverse strand, counting down.
GCGCAGCTTTCGCATGCCATGTTATTGCACCCAAGGCACTGCTTAATAAAAGAAAATTAACATGACTGTTGGCCCAAATTAAAATACAACTGGATGGACCTAGTGAAGAAAGTACTAACAAGCCATATTGGAGGTTGTACAAATTGAGAGCACAAACCGCAGGTGAACATTCTTCTCAATTTAGCCTCGTCAAAAAAAAACTCTAAAGCTACTAGTAGGAACCTCCATGCCCAACGATTCTAAATGGAATATGAATTTAGAGGATGGGAAGGGGATAGAGGGTTGTAGTCTTCGACTTGTATATATATAGGGGAGGGAATTGCAGATTCCACCACGGACTGAGATCCAGTGACTTCACTAAGAGAAGTCACCATGCGACTTTAGGTACGTGAGTCATTTGATCAAGATCCAATGCACATGGTTGATCCAAATTTTGAACTTAAAATTAAACTCAATTTTCAAATGGACTAAAACTACATACATCTCGGTTTTGAAGGACCAACCAAGCAAAAAAAATTGACTTTGGAGGACAACATGGTTTCCAAACCAAGCAAGGAAAAGGCATTTTGGTGCGCGCAGCAGCCTCACCTGCCCCAAAATAAGTATGTCCGGTCAAATCGATGCCTTGCCTTGCACGCCGCCTGCGCGCATCCTTTTCTTCCTGATGAAATTATCAGTCTAAAAAATATGATTTGTTTTCTATTTGTGACGCTTCCATGATGGCAGAAAAGGAGAGTGAAAAACCGGTCGACCATCATTAAACCGATGTTAGGGACCAAATTGTACTTAATTAAGAGTTTGAGAGCAGATTTAGCCCAAAACAGAGTTGAGGGACCAAAATTAGACTTCCGTAAGACTTAAGGGACCAAAAGTGCAGTTAACCCTAATTTAAATGAAAAACAACTAAATGAATTCGAATACGTTTGAAATATATATATTTTACATCTTGGTGTGCTCCAAATTGATGAAGAGAGAAGCTTTGGCTGGTTTTGGGGGCTTTGTCGAGCCTCGAGTGTGCACCAGAGAGAGACGAGAAGCTAAAGTGAAGAGAAAATGCACGTGGGAGTGCAGCTATGCAGGTCGTATGTGAAGGAAGCTCAGGAAAAGTCATAAAGTCTGGTTACTTTACCAGTGGATCTTCTGTTAGCACAGCTTCCATGTGTTCAACTTTATAGTACTCCCTCCGGTTCATAGTAGAATGAAGATAGAGAGATTAACTTAAAGCTGGATACAGAGTTCGTTCCCAAATAATCATAGGTGTTAAGGAAACGTCAGAATGTTAGGGGGGCCATGGCACCTGCTGGCCCCCCTGCTCGTTCCCAAATATTTTGTCTAGAAACTTTGTGAGAGATGAGCATGTACATATATATGATTTATGGTGCCCAACAAACACAACTACTTAATTATGCATATATCTATCTATTTTTATACATATACCTCTATATAGTGTACCAATATAGAAGCATATGAACCGTTCGGTCTTTCACATCCAATGGCTAGCATTCAGTGGGTAGAGATCAGTAGCAGTGTGGCACTATATGGATCATTGGATCTGATAATCAAACGGTCAGTCTTGCAGGGATTCATTGAGGGCATGTCTGCTGCTCTGTGCTCCTCAAATGTCATGCGATAGACCAAGAAAAGAATATTTTAGAGAAAAAAAACGCAGATGATCGGGAGTCTTCTAGGCTGCTCATCGGGCCATGCAGTGATGGAGCAGGTAGAGCAAGAATGAGAAGTACCGCACTGCCCATGTAGGCGCTAGAGAGACCATGTTTTCCCTACAAGTAAACGGAGACAACTAGAAGAATCGTGTAGGCAAGAATAGGAGCGGAAACGTTCGGATAAATTAACAAGTTCGGGATCATAATCCTCTACAAGGTTGAAGTACTCCCCATGTCTCACCAAAAGTGTTTCAAATTTATCAAAATTTAGATGTATCTATCTACTAGATAGTGTCTAGATACATATAATTTAGATGTATATACTTTTTTCTTTTTGATAGAGACAATGAATCTTTCAAGGAAGTAAACACTTGATGCTCCTTTGTCTATGTGTAGGGCAAAAAAAATATGAGTAGGGGTGATATAAAATCCGTAAGAATAAATGCATGATAAATTTAAGAAAGAAATGCAAGAGATACATTAAGTAAATTCTGATCGAATTAGAGATTTTGATAGGTATACACACAATTCATCACACATCCCACTTGATAGTGATTTGAAAAGGATCTAAGGTTTTATTACTACCCTTAGTTGTCGCATCAATTATGATATTATAACATAAATGATTATTTCCAGCAAAATTTTGAAAAGTATTCACAACATCAGATTCTTATTCTCCTTTAGTTCGAAAACAAAAAAAGTGCTCAACTTTTTCTAGATACGGTATTTATGGGAGTGATGTTTTGGCACATGGGAGCGTATGCTCCCTTTATACACTAAAAACATGTCTAGATAAAACTGTATCTTAATAAATTTAAGAAGTTTTTTAAAAACAAAGAAAGTAGTGATATTAACAATCTAAAATAGTTCAACACGCGAAGCATGTGTTGTTTGTTAGTATTGTTAGAGTGCATTACCCGGTTACCTACATGATGAGGAAGAGCGAACGAAGTGGGGCATAAAGCCCGACAAACGATAGTGACATTGGGAGAAGCTGATATGTGGTAGTGGCCGGCAACTATGGAGGATGACGCGTGATGACCCACAAGTATAGGGGATCGCAGCAGTCTTCGCGGGTAGTAAAACCCAATTTATTGATTCGACACAAGGGGAGGTAAAGAATACTTATAAGCCTTAACAACCGAGTTGTCAATTCAGTGCACACTGGAAAAGCACTAGTAACGGGGGTGATGTGAAAGTAGCGATGATATGAGAGCAATAGTAACGAGTAACACGGCAGCGAGTAATAGTAACACGGAGGTAATGGCACCGGAAGATAGTTGATACTACTTATAATGACATGTAGAACGAGTATATGATGATGAGAGATGGACCGGGGTTCCCAGCGATCTACACTAGTGGTAACTCTCCAATAACAAGTGACAAGTGTTGGGTGAACAAATTACAGTTGGGCAATCGATAGGATTGATAAAGCATTAAGAAAGAACATCAAGATTATTAATCATGTAGGCATGTTTTCCATATATAGTCGTACGTGCTCGCAATGAGAAACTTGCACAACATCTATTGTCCTACCAGCCGGTGGCAGCCGGGCCTCAAGGGAAACTACTTGGATATTAAGGTACTCCTTTTAATAGAGTACCGGAGCAAAGCATTAACACACCGTGAAAACATGTGATCCTCACATCACTACCATCCCCTCCGGTTGTCCCGATTTCGTCACTTCGGGGCCATTGGTTCCGGACGGTGACATGTGCATACAACTTGTAGATACAATCTAAACAATAATTATAGAGCTCAAATCTAAGATCATGCCACTCGGGCCCTAGTGACAAGCATTAAGTATAACAAGATTGCAGCAACAATAACTTCACAAACTTTATAGATAAACTAATCATAATGTATCATCCATCGGATCCCAACAAACACAACACCGATTACATCAGATGAATCTCAATCATGTAAGGCAGCTCATAAGATCATTGTATTGAAGTACATGGAGGGAGAGAATACCAACTAGCTACAGCTAGAACCCGTAGTCCATGGGGGAACTACTCACGGAGCATGATGGAGGCGGTGGCGTCGATGGAGATGGCTTCCGGGGGCACTTCCCCGTCCCGGCAGGGTGCCGAGACAGAGACTTCTGTCCCCCGAATTGGAGTTTCGTGATGGCGGCGGCGCCACAGTAACTTTTCTGGAGTTTTGTCAATTGGTACTGCGTTTTTAGGTCGAAAGGGGTTTTATAGGCGAAGAGGCGGCGCAGGAGGGCTGACAGGGTGGCCTCACCCTAGGCCGGCGCGGCCGGGGTCCGGCCGCGCGGCCCTATGGTGTGGGGCCCCCTGGCTCTCCTCCGACTCTTCTTCGGTGTTCGGAGCCTTCCGGGAAAAATAGGAGGTTTGGTGTTGATTTCGTCCAATTCCGAGAATATTGCCCGAACAGCCTTTACGGAACCAAAAACGGCAGAAAACGAGAAGCGGCACTGTGGCAACTTGTTAATAGGTTAGTTCCGTAAAATGCATAAAAACATTATAAAGTGCAAGCAAAACATGTAAGTATTGTCATAAAACAAGCATGGAACATCGGAAATTATGGATACGTTGGAGACGTATCGGCATCCCCAAGCTTAGTTCTCGCTCGTCCCGAAGCGAGTAAACGATAAAAAGAATAATTTACGTAGTGACATGCTACTTATATAACCTTGATCATACTATTACAAAGCATATGAAATGAATGAAGTGACTCAAGGCAATAATCTATAGTTGCTAACAAATAGGTAACATATAGCAAAACTTTTCATGAATAGTACTTTCAAGACAAGCATCAAAAGTCTTGCACAAGAGTTAACTCATAAAGCAATAAATTCAAAGTAAAGGCATCGAAGCAACACAAAGGAAGATATAAGTTTCAGCAGTTGCTTTCAACTTTCAACATGCATATCTCATGGATAATTGTCAACATAAAGTAATATGATGAATGCAAATAAGCAAGTATGTAAGAATCAATGCACGGTTGACACAAGTGTTTGCTTCTAAGATGGAAGGAAGTAGGTAAACCGACTCAACATAAAGTAAAAGAATGGCCCTTCGCGAGAGGAAGCAGGGATAAATCATGTGCTAGAGCTTTTTAAGTTTTTGAAATCATATAGAGAGCATAAAAGTAAAGTTTTGAGAGGTGTTTGTTGTTGTCAACGAATGGTAGTGGGCACTCTAACCCCCTTGCTAAACGGACTTTCAAAGAGCGGCTCCCATGAAGGACGTTATCTCTACCAGCAAGGTAGATCATCCCTCTTCTCTTTTGTTTACACATGTACTTTAGTTTTATTTATGGTTGACACTCCTCCCAACCTTTGCTTACACAAGCCATGGCTAACCGAATCCTCGAACAATCTCATACCATGGAGGAGTGTCTATTTGCAAAATTAAGTTGCTTACTGATGAATCAGAGCAAAACATGTGAAGAGAATTATTAATGAAGTTAATTAATTGGGGGCTGGGAACCCCGCGCCGACTCTTTTTGCAAAATTATTGGATAAGCGGATGAAGCCACTAGTCCATTGGTGAAAGCTGCCCAACAAGATTGAAAGATAAAACACCACATACTTCCTCATGAGCTATAAAACATTGACACAAATTGAGAAGCATTTTGAATTGTTTAAAGGTAGCACATGAAGTATTTACTTGGAATGGCGGGAAATACCATGTAGTAGGTAGGTATGGTGGACACAAATGGCATAGTGGTTGGCTCAAGGATTTTGGATGCATGAGAAGTATTCCCTCTCGATACAAGGCTTAGGCTAGCAAGGCCATTTGAAGCAAACACAAGTATGAACCGGTACAGACAAAACTTACATAAGAACATATTGCAAGCATTATAATACTCTACATTTGTCTTCCTTGTTGCTCAAACACTTTTACCGAGAAAATATCTAGACCTTAAGAGAGACCAATCATGCAAACCAATTTCAACAAGCTCTACGGTAGTTCTCCACTAATAGGTTTAAACTACATGAAAAAAAACTTAATCATGATCTACTTGAGAGCTCAAAACAATTGCCAAGTGTCAAATTATCCAAGACATTATGAGGCATTTTCTGTTTCCAACCAAATAAAAATAATTATTGTAGCTTCCAACTTTTATCATTGAACATTAAAAGTAAAACGAAGAACAAGTGTTCATATGAAAAAGCGGAGCGTGTCTCTCTCCCAAACAAGGATTGCTAGGATCCGATCTTATTCAAATAAAAACAAAACAAAAATAAACACACAGACGCTCCAAGTAAAGCACATATGGTGTGACCGAATAAAAATATAGTTTCAGGGGAGGAACCTGATAAGTTGATGAAGAAGGGGATGCCTTGGGCATCCCCAAGCTTAGACGCTTGAGTCTTCTTGAAATATGCAGGGATGAACCACGGGGGCATCCCCAAGCTTAGACTTTTCACTCTTCTCGATCATATATCATCCTCCTCTCTTGACCCTTGAAAACTTCCTTCACACCAAACTTCTCATAAACTTCATTAGAGGGGTTAGTACATAATCAAAAACTCACATGTTCAGAGGTCACACAATCATTCTTAACACTTCTGGACATTGTTCAAAGCTACTGGAAGGTAATGGAACAAAGAAATCCACCCAACACAGCGAAAGAAGCAATGCGAAATAAAAGGCAGAATCTGTCAAAACAGAACAGTCCGTAAAGACGAATTTTTAGTAAATACTTCCGTTGCTCAAATCAGAAAACTCAAAACTAATGAAAGTTGCGTACATATCTGAGGAACACGCACGTAAATTGGCATATTTTTCTGATTTTTCTACAGAGAAAACAGCCCAGATTCGTGACGAGATAGAAATCTGTTTCTGCGCAGAAATCCAAATCTAGTATCAACCTTCGATTAGAGGCTTCACTTGGCACAACAAAACACAAAACTAAGATAAGGAGAGGTTGCTACAGTAGTAAACAACTTCCAAGACACAAATATAAAACAAAGTACTGTAGCAAAATAACACATGGGTTATCTCCCAAGAAGTTGCTTTCTTTATAGCCATTAAGATGGGCTCAGCAGTTTTAAGGATGCACTCGCAAGAAATAGTATTTGAAGCAAAAGAGAGCATCAAGAGGCAAATTCTAAACACATTTAAGTCTAACATGCTTCCTATGCATAGGAATCTTGTAAATAAACAAGTTCATGAAAAGCAAAGTAACAAGCATAGGAAGATAGAACAAGTGTAATTTCAATAATTTCAGCACATAGAGAGGTGTATTAGTACCACGCAAATTTCTACAACCATATTTTCCTCTCTCATAATAATTTTCAGTAGCTTCATTAACAAACTCAACAATATAACTATCACATGCAGCATACTTTTCATGATTTCCGAACACATAACTTTTATCAAGTTCAAGAATAGTGGAATTAAAACTTTCAAACTTACTTTTATTAATAATATAACAAGGTAGTTGATCAATCTCAAGAGATATGGGACTCATAGAATAAGTCAAGAACTCTCCAATCCCATTTTCATTAGTAGTACAATTAATATTATCAAGTAACATAGGACCATCATCTAGAGCTTTATCATAAACATTTGCCAAGCAAAATTCTTTAGTACCATGCATTTCGACATCGGGCACAAACAAAGCATTATCATAAGATTTATCAAAGTAGCATGGATTATCATAAATAACGGTAGCATAATTATTCTCACAAGTTTTACTCATAGGTAATATTTCAAGAGAATCCACGGGAACATAACATTTAACCTCTTTCGGTAAGCATGGAGGACAATCAAATAGTGTAAGAGATAAAGAGTTACTCTCATTAGAAGGTTGGCATGGGTAGCTAATCCATTCTTCCTCCTTTTGTTCGTCGCTCTCCTCTTCTTTTTCATCCAATGAGCTTTCAGGTTCATCAATTTCCTCCTCTTTTTCATCCAATGCGCTTTCAGGTTCATCAATTTTTTCTTCCACCGGTTCCTGCAAATTGTGAGTGCATTCTTGTGCATTAATGTGTCTCTCTTTATAATCAAGGATATAAGGATTCCTACTGGTAGCATTCTATGCAAGAATTAAGGATAGTAGAGACATAATCTTTAAGGTCCTTACAAATAGCACAAGTTTCATAATTCTCAACCATGAAGGATTCTATCTCGGAGGCTCCCATAAATAAGACAAATTGTTCTACCTCTTCGAACCCATAATGAATATAGCAATTCCGATTATAGCTCTTAATAAAAAAATCCTCACTAAAGCCACATTGAAATTTAAGATGTTTATCCTGTTGAGAGCAACAGTTTATATCATGGCGTCTAAGCAAGATTCTAGCCATTGTATTCAATTTTTCTATCATAGCACTCATTACTTTACCAGTTCTTGATTCTCTATAATTATTATAACATTCTATAAGCTCCAAGTAGGTTGTTGGTTCTCCCATAATAGCAGTTTTTAATTTTTTGATTTTTCAAATTTTTATGGATTTTTGGGTATAAAATAAAACAAGACAAAAAGAAACTAAGCAAAAGTAAACTAAGCAAAATAATACTAGACAGAAATAAACTAAGCACAAGTAAACTAGGAAAAAGTAAACTAAGCAAATCAAAATAAAATAAAATAGAGAGAGAGGTAGAGTGTACTCCCCAGGTGAACTTATGAGTAGAGCTATGCCTCCCCGGCAACGGCGCCAGAAAACAGTCTTGATGACCCACAAGTATAGGGGATCGCGGCGGTCTTCGCGGGTAGTAAAACCCAATTTATTGATTCGACACAAGGGGAGGTAAAGAATACTTATAAGCCTTAACAAGCGAGTTGTCAATTCAATTGCACACTGGAAAAGCACTAGTAACGGGGGTGATGTGAAAGTAGCAGTGATATGAGAGCAATAGTAACGATAACACGGCGGCGAGTAATAGTAACACAGAGGTAATGGCACCAGAAGATAGTTGATACTACTTATAATGACATGTAGAACGAGTATATGATGATGAGAGATGGACCGGGGTTCCCAGCGATCTACACTAGTGGTAACTCTCCAATAACAAGTGACAAGTGTTGGGTGAACAAATTACAGTTGGGCAATTGATAGGATTGATAAAGCATTAAGAAAGAACATCAAGATTATTAATCATGTAGGCATGTTTTCCATATATAGTCGTACGTGCTCGCAATGAGAAACTTGCACAACATCTATTGTCCTACCAGCCGGTGGCAGCCGGGCCTCAAGGGAAACTACTGGATATTAAGGTACTCCTTTTAATAGAGTACCGGAGCAAAGCATTAACACACCGTGAAAACATGTGATCCTCACATCACTACCATCCCCTCCGGTTGTCCCGATTTCTGTCACTTCGGGGCCATTGGTTCCGGACAGTGACATGTGCATACAACTTGTAGATACAATCTAAACAATAATTATAGAGCTCAAATCTAAGATCATGCCACTCGGGCCCTAGTGACAAGCATTAAGTATAACAAGATTGCAGCAACAATAACTTCACAAACTTTATAGATAAACTAATCATAATGTATCATCCATCGGATCCCAACAAACACAACACCGATTACATCGGATGAATCTCAATCATGTAAGGCAGCTCATGAGATCATTGTATTGAAGTACATGGAGGGAGAGAATACCAACTAGCTACGGCTAGAACCCGTAGTCCATGGGGGAACTACTCACGGAGCATGATGGAGGCGGTGGCGTCGATGGAGATGGCTTCGGGGGCACTTCCCCGTCCCGGCAGGGTGCCGGGACGAGAGACTCTGTCCCCGAATTGGAGTTTCGCGATGGCGGCGGCGCCACAGTAACTTTTCTGGAGTTTTGTCAATTGGTACTGCGTTTTTAGGTCGAAAGGGGTTTTATAGGCGAAGAGGCGGCGCAGGAGGGCTGACAGGGTGGCCTCACCCTAGGCCGGCGCGGCCAGGGTCTGGCCCGCGCGGCCCTATGGTGTGGGCCCCCGGCTCTCCTCCGACTCTTCTTCGGTGTTCGGAGCCTTCGGGAAAAATAGGAGGTTTGGCGTTGATTTCGTCCAATTCGAGAATATTGCCCGAACAGCCTTTACGGAACCAAAAACAGCGAGAAAACGAGAAGCGGCACTGTGGCAACTTGTTAATAGGTTAGTTCCGTAAAATGCATAAAAACATTATAAAGTGCAAGCAAAACATGTAAGTATTGTCATAAAACAAGCATGGAACATCAGAAATTATGGATACGTTGGAGACGTATCAACGCGCCGTGGCGAGCGGAGAGGACACGGAAGTCCTCCGCCGCGATGACCTTGCACCAGCGCCTGCAGGTGAACGCGAAGCGAACAAGATCCAACAGGCGAGGTGAGGCGCAGGAACACCAGCCCGAAAAGTTCATCTGGGATGGTGTCACCCTTGTCCTCCTGCGCTGACTTCCTCTGAGCATTCTTCCAGCGAGGGCGGCTGTGCCCCATCTCCGGTCGGACCTAGCTCGCGTATGGAGGTGAGGTGTGTTGTAGGGAGGAATCTAGGGAAGTAGGGATGCGGCATGGTAGAGAGCGAAGAGGAGATTTTTCTCGCTGGGGGAGTTAAGTCGGCATAGGACTTATGGAGGAGGCTTATATACTGAAAATGTTCTCTCAAATCAGATTCCTAACAGAGGGAGTACTATGTATAGTAATTTTGGGATGGGGGGAGTGCTCAGAGTATCTCAAGAGATATATAAAAAGAAAAAGGAAACCATGCTAATATGTAACGAGTTATGACAATTTATCATATTTTTTGATATATATGTCTGGGTTTACTTTTCATCGAGTTTCTTATCGATTCTACTCAAATTTCAATTGTATATATTGTATTTGTGTTGTTAGCCCTAAATATTGCGTCAAAAATATTGACACACCGGCCCTAGCTCGGAGGATGTCATACAACATGCATGAATTATTGCAGTAAACATGTGCATATATATGCACGTGGGAAATTGAAGAAGCAATACAAACTCCAACATATGAATGGTGAGAGAACCTGTTAAAGGTTTTTCTAACAAATTAAGGTCATGGTTGGTATTATTTTATCTAGGTAGTATATATATTGTACATCACAAATGTGAAATGAAAAGATGTGCATCTCTATAAACCCGGCCTAAACCTTAAACCCCCTAACCCTAACCCTAAACCCTAAACCTAAACCCTACATCTAAACACACACATATATATATATATATATCACTACCAAAAAATGAGTCATGATTTAAAGATTTGCCATTGTTTTCTTATAGTAATACATTGCTCCCACACGCTTTTGGGAAGCGAGCGAGGCGAACGTACTCAAACACATGGTGCCAAAAACCGAGCACTAATCTTCTAAAAGATTATAATAAGTGTATATATGCCATGCTTATTTGGTACTACTCATAGAGTTACGTAGTACGTATGTAAACCACAAATGATATGGCTCTCCATGCTTTGTTTCGACCTTATTTTTTCTTTCGAGCCACACAATAACTTTGGCTTGTTTTAAAATTTAGGTCGATCAATCTCATGAGAGCTCGCCCTTGTTTTGTGCTCTATCTAGTTGGATGCGGCAGCGCGTGTGTTTTTCCATATATATAATATTGCACGATGGCTCCACACACTCGGGTCACACACCCTTGTATTTTTTCAATTATTTGTTTGAAATGTACTTCATCTACCCACTGCCCAAATTTGCATTTAAGCGGATTTAGCCCAAAAAATTTGTATATGCATGAAACCTTGGAAATGGCCATCATGTCACATGTTTCCCCAGAAATGAAAATTGGATCGGTGGCAGTCAAGTAAAGGCACATTTATATGTGCGACAACCCAAAATGCACATATTTTGCAAAGGTTTCATGTGTGCATGATAAGTTGCAAACATACACATAAAATTGGGCCCTAATTCAAAAGTTTGACATGGTTCTTGTGTAGTAGTACCAAGCTCACACGTGGGAAGAAATTAAGCTGGACGAAGATCAACATGTTGTCAAACTATTTGAAGGGCTCTTTTCTAAAACACTGGTATTCCAGGTATGGTATTTCCCCTAACTATTTAGAAAATGAAGAACAATCCATGCCTTTTGATTGCCTTTTTTGAACCACCGCTGGCTTGATTTCAAATTTTGGTCAAAATCATGGGGGAGGGGACGAGTGTTTCTTTTGGATGCATCGCTCATATTTGCAAGTTTTTTGGGGTCCCCCCTCCCTTCCTGCGCTGAAAAAATGTGTTAGGCCAGTAGAATGGCATGACCAACAAGTTTCAAGTAAATTTTTGAATATTTAACCAAAATATACCAATTGATAGGTGAGTTAACTTGGCTTCATGGAAAATAAACTTCCATGTAAATGAGTTAACTGCTTTCCTACCCTTGGATCCATAGAAAAGTTTGTACTAATACAATATAATAAGCACTCGAGTTATTACACCAACAGGTCTATCAATTACGTGTGGTTCCCATGCGTGAGGTCCCACACTTCAGTGAGCACAAGTCACCTGCGGTAGGTAGGAAAAATCCCATCCATCTTCTCTCAGATGGAGGTGGTAGGATGGAGGTAGTAACATTTATTCCCTCAGTGGGGGGAAAAGAGATTTCAACTTCCAGGACATTGACCAACTTTGCCCTGCTTGGTAGTAAACCCGAGATATTCATTTTTATTTTAAGCAACAACTTCCTCTACTCCGGTCCTGCCAAATCCTAACCTCTCCATCCTCAGTGACCAATCGACATAGCTATGGCCTTCAGATTTGGCTCTGGTCGCCGCGCGCGTAGTCCTCCCACCGACAATGAAGCAGAGCATCAGCGTAGGCGCCGCCTTCGTTTCGTCCACCACGCGCCATGGCATAACCCGCTCGCTCTGCACTGGCCGGTTGATTAGCCGCCGCCGCCGGCGCTGCTCGTGGAGCCCCTCGCCAGCTGCTTCTCGTGCGGGCTGATGGATGCAGTAGCAGGGACCTCCCGCGCAACCCCGCATGCGCCGCCCGCTCGGCATTGGCTGGCTTTTCCGCCCGCGCATGCCTCATGGACATCAAGCAGGTGAGCTCCCCTTCAAGGCTGGTGCGAACGATGCAGAGGCAGGGAGCTTCCGCAGCCAGCCGCCTAATCGGGCTGCCAGGGAGCTCGTATATAATGTGTTCCCAGCACTCTGTAGATGCCGGGATGCTCTGCAAGCTTCCGTGCAGGCAAGGAATGCGGCGGCGGCAAATATCACGGACGCAGCATTGCAGCGGTGCACCGATGAGGCTAAGTCGGCGCACGCGTTCCACCACGCGTACCTCGACATGATTAACATCCAGCACGGCTTCGTGCAACCGCCAAAACGCCGCTCCAACTAAGAGCCAATAATAGAACAATGGATTTTGTGTTGGTAGTATGTAGGATTTAGATCCTATGGGGTTTATTCCTACACTGCTTGTTTGATTCGTAGTAACATATTATATATGAATTGGGAGCCTAGCGTGGCCATGCATCTTGTAGGTTTGGGGATTTATGTCGTAAATTCTTGCAGAAAAATATTTGTATGTGCCCTATTTTCTATAATTTTCTTTTTGTGACCTATATATTCACAAAAAAGGACAACTCCTGACTACCCTAAACCTTAAACCCTAAACTGGTGAAAGAAAGCGGCTCTTTTGTTGCCCCAATGCAGCGAATCAAGCGTTCCTTGCAGAGATTCCATGAGATAAAGGTCTAATGAACGATGGATAGCAGTTTCAACCACTGTTCAAAAAACTAGGCCGATTCAATGATTACTAGGCTGATTAATCGCTACTAGGTGGTTGACCGTGTCGATTACCATTAATCTCTTATGTTAATCCTTTAGCCCGATTAATTAGTCCGAAAGTCCGATTACTAGATATTTTCCCGATTAACTACCACAATTGGTAAAAAAAGTTCAATATTTTCAATGCATATCGTTAATACAGGCGCTACCCCTCCCCAATAAAGTAGATTTTGCGAAGCTCCCGCTTGATTGCAGCCTCCAGTAGCTTCATTTCCACTATTGCCAAATAGTTTCTTGCCCTCCCAGACCAGTTACTCATAGTTTCCCAGACCTCAGATACAGGAGCTCGATCACCATGAGGAGCTCGTCTAAGAACTGGAGGACGCCTTCAATAGGTTAGGTGATTGAGGTGTAAGAGGGGTCGTACCCTAGGTAGGTGGTGGCAGAATATAAACTTAAGAGGTGAGAGGAGAAGAAGTGGAAGGAAGGAACGCGGCTTCGGTTAGTGGATCTTGATTCGCTCCTGACCTTAAATATTAGGTCATGGAGGAGAAGCGTACAAGTTTTTCTAGGATTTTAGGCTTTAGAGAAGTAGGAAAAGGCATATAGAGGCTCATATACTATTATTTTTCTTATATAAATTGTTTTAAGTGCGAATTTGTGTAGGTTGCACCGATTAATTGTCGACCGATTAAATCAGTTAATCGTCCGAATTCCGATTAATCGCTACTCCCAAGCTGGCCGAGCAGTTAACGATTACCGATTTCCTTAACATCGGTTTCAACATGCAATTCAACGGCTTGGACTACTCTAATTAAAGATCCTTTCATGGGAAGGCTGTTTAACTTGGTGGTGAATCCAAATTTAAAAAATCACCTATATAGATAACTAAGGGATGAATATGTGCATGTGTATTGTGGGGACCCCGAACTAGCTGTCTGAAATACCCTGTTATGCATTCAACTCAAGATCCCATTGACATAGGCATCCCGGATGGGCCTGCCGAAGATAGCACCCGGGGTTTACTAAAGGCCCATGACCCGAAGATTACAAAGCCCGGAAGCCCATGAAAGAGTCGATTATGGCAAGTACAGATATATTAGGAATAAGGAGATTTGTGTTCTTACGGGTCGAACTCAAAGAGTCTCCCGGCAATTGTAACTTGTGTAATACGAAACCCTCGGCTCCGCCTCTTATATAAGGGGGAGTCGAGGGACAAAGAAAGGGTGAACCTCATTGTCATCAAACATTAGTTTTAGCAGTCGAGTACCTTTTCCGGCTGAAACCTTCGAGATCTACTTGCCCTCTACTTCCACGAAAACCCAAGTCTACAACTTGTAGGTATTGACAAGTTAATCCCTTGTCAATTGGCGCCGTCTGCGGGAATTAGAGACGATAGGGAGACGATCTCGATGGCATCGTCAACATCTTCGGCAATATCGACAACGTCTTCGGTGGCAAGTAACGCGATGGACAGAGGTAAACGGATCGAAACTGGTCTAGTCGATTCAGAGGTAAACGCTCCAATGAACTCGAGAAGCTCTTCGACGGCTGCGAAGTCAGTCACATCAGCACGTTCAGCAACGATGAGGCCGACGTTTTGGCAAACATCGGGTCGCAGTGCCTGCCAATACCACCTAGTGTGTTTTGGGAAGAAATAAGTGAAAGATCTACCAAGCCGAAGAAAACATCAAAGTAGTCGAAGAAAAAGGAAAAATTAAAAAAGACTCGGGGGCTGCAGCAGAGCCAGGAGCAAATATATCGGAAGATGAAGAAGACCCACACGAAGTTATGGTGATAGAAATCCCATGGATGTAGGCCTACGTGGCATACATTACAAGAAACGTGATACCCGACTATTCGGTTGAACCCAAACGAGTCATCCAACGATCCAAAGCCTTACTGTGATCAAAGGGGAATTGTACAAGCAAAGTATCTCGGGAGTATTGCAAAGGTGTGTGACACCCGAGGATGGACGACTCATACTCAAGGATGTGCATGAGGGAGTATGCGGCCACCACGCGAGCAGCCGAGCAATAGAAGCCAAAGTTTTCAGAGCAGGATTTTATTGGCTCACAACAATAGAGGACGCAAAAGAAATAGTTCGCCCGTGCAATGTGTGCTAGAGATTCGTGGCAAAGCCTCACTCTCCAGCAGCAGAATTGATGTCGATACCAATATCTTGGCCTTTTGCACAATGGGGACTCGACATGGTAGGAAAACTACACAAGGCGTGGCCTGGAGGATACGTATATTTGCTCGTGGCTGTCGACAAGTTCACCAAGTGGATCGAAGCAGTACCAGTAACTTCGGCAGATGCAGCATCAGTGGTGAGTTTCATCAAAGGCATAGTTTTTCGATTTGGTGTACCAAACAACATCGTCACAGACAATGGAAGCAACTTTACTTCCAAGGAGTTCAAGGCATATTGCGACGAAGTAGGCATTAAACTACACTTTGCGTCGGTAGCGCACCCGCAAACCAATGGCCAAGTCGAAAAAGCAAACGGCATCATTTGCAACGGAATCAAGAAACGCATGTTAACACCACTAGAAAAAGCTCGACACACCTGGCCAGGGGAACTGCCAAGCATCCTTTGGAGCATACGAACAACGCCAAATACTGCAACACAAGAAACCCCGTTTTTTCTGGTCCATGGAGCCGAGGCTGTGCCCCCGATAGAAATAGAGCATAATTCACCAAGAGGCTCAGAATATGACGAGGAAACTTCAAGGAAGGCACTGGAAGACAATGTCGATGCACTCGACGAAGCTCGGGATGAGGTGTTATCAAGGGTCACCACATACCAACAGAACCTGAAGAATTACTACAGTCAATGTTTGCGACCAAGGTCCTTTCAAGTTGGTGATCTAGTTCTTCGGCTTACCCAAGACAGTCACGAGAAATTTGAATCTCCATGGATAGGACCATAAATCGTCACAGAAGTAATTCCAGGAGGTGCATATTGTAACATCCCAAATTTCAAATAAAGGAAGAAGAAGATTTCCAAATATCCAAATTTCAGAACCAACAAAAACTTTTACTTTGCATATAGTACCCTGCATAGGACTTGTGCATTTTGAGTGATATGCCATGATGATTGTTATATTTGTGAGTATGATGAATTCTAAAACCCTAGAGTGATCAAGTGATGATCACCAAACAAACAAATCAAAAAGAGAAAGAAATCAAATATTATTAAAACCCTACAAACCCTAACATATGGTCTATGTCATTTTTGTAAATTTGACCCTAGACCCATTTGATCTTCACCAATAGTTGTATTATGATATTAAAGAGTAATTACAACTTTGAGAATCAAAGATATACCATTTAAACCAAATTCAAAACTTAAATTGTGATCACATGAGATAATGGTCATTTCTGACTTTTATAGTCTGGTCACCACTTTGAGCCTCTCTATTTCAAAATTTCCAAACTAAACAAATCCAAATCTTTGCATGTCATCCAAGTACACAACAAGATGAACAACTCATGCAAAGAGCACCATACCAAATTCACTTTGGATCAAAAGTTATGAGCAAGCAAAGATGAGACATTGAAACAAATACAACAATCTCCATTTTTCAAATGTGATCAAACCTGGCCAACTCTTGACCACCACTTGCCCTAGCCATGACCCCTAGACCCTCCTACACCGAGCCCATGCCAGGGAAGCCAAGGAGAGGGCCAGACACGGCGTGGACATGGCCATGCCGGCCACGTTCGCCGCCGACGCGCCTCCCCTCTCTTCTCTCCACAGCAGCCATCGCCACCGTGTCAAACGCGTCGACAAAGATCTCCTGGATCCGCCAGTACACGCCCTTGACCACGAGGACGATGACAGGACCCGGACGACGCGCGCCCAGGTACGCCCAGGTACGCCGCGAGCGGCATGGGCGACGTCACCGTGCACGGACGCGCGCGACACGGCCACGCGGCGCTCGCCGTACCTCGCCGTACCCCGACCAAGCCCGCGCGCCCTGGTACCTTCCTCGGCACGCGGAGCTCGCCGGACATGCGTGCGTCATGCCTTGGCGACCACGGTCGCCGGAGAGGACAAACGCGCCTGCCGCGGCCGCGACAGTACACGCACGGGACCGACTACCCTACGCGTCCCCTTGCCGTGCCGTTCACGCTCGTAGCTTCGCCGTGACGTCGTGAACACGCCCGCGTCACCGCCTAGCTCCCTAGACCCCCGGAGAAGCCGCGCCCTTGTCGACCTCGCCGCAGCACCACGGCCACCATCGCGCCTATAAAAGGAGGCCTCGCCTCGACCATCTCTTCACACCAGCACACTCCCCTCTCCTTCCTCGACCGCCTCAGCACCTCACCATGCTCGATTAGCCACCAGAAGCTCCCAATTGCGAGATCGCCACCGCCCACAGTAGCCGACGATCGCCGGAGAAGGACGCCGCCCCTGGAGCTGCCGCCGGTACCAGGAGCTTCGCCGTCGTCCACAACTTCATCGCGCACCTTGCCCAACCCTAGCTGGAGCCACGGTGAGCCTCCGACCCCCTACCCGAGCCGCCGGCGAGCCCTCTCTCGCCGTCGACGACGATGGTTGTGCGCCGTTGATCTGCGATCTAATCCAACGCGCCTCATTGATTCATACCGCTTCTGCGTTATGAGTCTCTGACGAGTGGAGCCCACTGTCAGGCGGCCCGTGCGTGCACAGATGCGTGGTGGGCTGGCCTTGGGCCGTTTTTAAACGATTAGGCCCAGTTACTTTTCCCGCCGGCCTTTTTAATTCAAACTTCGTTTAATAAATTTAGTTTGAATTCAATACTGAACCCAAATTTGAAAATTCATAGAATCTGTTTGGCTTGGCCAAATTTAACAAACTTTATATTACTTGAAAGCTAGTAAAAAGATCTACAATATGCCACTGGTCTCACCTCGAGATTTGTTGTAGAAATAAAATGATATAAAGAAGAAGGCAGGGACTTTTTCATATTCAAATAATTATTAAAAATCAACCAAAATAGATATTTAATTAATTCCAACTCCTATAGCTCAAATTTGACTTACACTAATTGTTTCTTCAAGAAAATGGTGTGGTCACTTTGCATGATCATGCCCTAGATTAATTAATAGACAATATGGCTAGTTTAGTTTAGAGATATTGTCCAAAACTATTATGTAAGTCACATGAAGTATTTTACTTCATTTAAATCTTGTCCCAAATGAATTCACGTGATGTTTGCACCCCTGGTCCAAACACTCCTATATGAACATTTGGAGATTTAAATCATTGTTAGAATTATAAAATGTTATGAGGTGATCTACCACATTTAAATCATTTTCTCAAATAATGATAATGAATGTTTGACTTTGGTCAATATGAATTCATGTATGATTATTTGAGAAGTTAAATCTTAAGAAGATTTCAATGAGAGGAAACTATTTCTCTCAAGAACCAAATATAAATTATTAATTATATATGCAATAAGAGGAAATTACTTTTCTTTAATAAAGAAAACCAATGCACCTAATTATTTTATGTGTGTGCTTAGCATAGTTTGTGTGAAGTAAGGATGTGCTTAGTATAGTATTTGAGCTTGTTTAGTGATTATACCTCGTATTTCAAATTTAGACGCTAGTACCGGAGATTTCCAAGAGGAAGGAGAATTCTACCCAGAAGAAGAAGAAGAAAACCTAGAGAACTACCAAGGCAAGCTAATACTCTTGCAAAGTGCAAAGCCCTCCTTGGGAAAGGCACCATGATTCTTATCTTTCTTAACACAAGCCTATTTTACATTTATACCATACAAGTTTTACTTGTTGTTTTCAAAGAGTTGGAGTAACTTGATGTAGGTGAATCAACTACTAGAGTAGCAAAGTTAGTCTTATAGATAGCAAAGCAATGTAGCACCCCTCATGATTAGTGCTAGTGCTAAAAAACTAAAACTTGACTACTCTAGATGGGAACATATGAATGGTTGAATTTGAAACCTTGGAATAATGAAACATTCCATTGAATGATTTGAGGTTGAATGTGAACAAGAGAAGATAGTGATTTGTGATGAAAACCTGATATTGGTTTGAATGCGATACCTTTCCAATTTTTGAGTACCCCCACAATACCTGATTATGGGTAGGGCTTAACTGGAAGTTTATAGATTTTAGTATGAGTTCCCTCTGAACACACATCATAGGGGTTATGCCGAGGCTGCCTCCGTTGTTGAGAAATGATGTGAATTGAGGTGAATTGTACGGCCAAGCCACTGTGCGGTTCCCGGGTTGACGAGTTGGTTTTCCATCGGGAGGCCAAGCTCATGGGGAGAGGTGCTCATACTAGGATGTGTAAGTGAAAGGTTATGGTTGATGATCCGCGTACTGTGTTTCAATGATTCGGAGTCATTCCGACGGATGAAATCAAATGTTGTGGCACTAGTGTGCAACCTCTGCAGAGTGTAAACCTATTCGAATAGCCGTGTCCACGGTTACGGACGGTTGGAAAGGCCATACAGTTTCCTGTGTCAGATTTGTGAAAACACTAGTGAATGTGAATGGTGACTTGGTGACTTGTTGGATTTACAACCAATGTGTGGGAATGACACTAATGTTCCCACTTGAGTTAGTTAGCACATGATTAAATACTTGTGAACTAAAATATGGCTTATGCAAGTTAAAATAGAGTTTAGTACTTTTACTCCAAGAGTTGGCATTTTACATTAGTATTAGTTTGCAAGTACTTAAAGTACTTACGGCTTTGTCCCTGGCTATTCAAATGGCCAGAGTACGATGATGAACAGAACTATCACGAGGATGACCAGCAGGACGCCTACGACAACTAGGGGTTTCTGACGTCAAATGTTGGCCTGTGGACTAGAGCGTCCATTTATCGTTACGCTTCCGCTATGTATGAACTTGTGTATGTATGTTGATTGAGAGATCAACTATTTGTGTAAGATGAATCATGTGATTCAATATTGTAAGACATTATGGCTTGTAATAAATAATGACTGTGATATTCGACTATTATGCCTCGCAACAACATTATCCTGGGATTGCGATGAATGACATAATAGGCATCCGGACTTAAAAATCCGGGTGTTGACAAGTTGGTATCAGAGCCATTATTTGACCTTAGAAAACCTTAGTTAGAATGGGCGTTCCTAAAAACCTAACTTTGAAATCAAAATGAAGAAGATATTTATGAAAAGTTACTCATATTCTTGTCTTGGAGGCTTTTTCGAAATTGGATAAATCATGCTCTTTCTTATTATGTCTACTTAAAATTTTGCCACACTTGTTCAAATCTCTAACTTACTCTCCCAATTCACTTTTAGATGGAGCCCAACACACCCGTCAACACCAAGTTTTATCAACTTGGTAACGGAGGCAGCTTGATTTTCGAGCACGATCTCACCGCGGTCTCGAACTTTCAGGGCGCCTCCGGCCCGAGTTCCATGGGATCCAGGTGAATGATCAGCCTGGCGGCGAGCTGCAATGGATCATTACTGCGGATCTGAGGGGAAACATGGAGTCTCCCACCTCGGAGAGAATCCTGTTCTCTTTCCGTGAGAGCAAGCGGCTCGATGGGCTTGCACGAGGCCTGCGGGAGGCAGCGGCACGCCTCGCGGACAGAACGCGGTGCGCCTGCTTGCATCCCGTTTCGCTCACCTAGTGAAGCGTGATGCCGCGAGGAGTACCCATGGCCCTGCGGTCTCACCACGAGTTGAGGCACCACGCCGAGCATCTAGACTTCATGCTTGTATCATACTCGGCTGGATCCGGATAACGCCCGGATGTATGCGAACCAGACTCACCTCGCACTGGCCACTCATGGCGATGCTATCAAGATGCTGTCCAGGGACCGCAACAAGCTTCGCCTGCGGTGTGCGAAGAAGGATGCTACTATCACGCGCCTTCGCGCTCAGATAGCGTCACTTGAGACCACTGTCAAGGCCCAGGAGGAGCAGCTGCAGGAGATGGAGGAAGACGAGGCCGGTATCGATATTCAGGGAGGAGGCGCCTTCCTGAGTGACGATGACGACTTCGAGGAGGACGAGTTCACTGAGGAGGAGGATTACGCGTTCCTAGAGCCAGGACCTGATGATGTCGTTCCCATCGACATTGAGGATGAGGGTAGCCACACCTGAGCACTGATGTCGGCATGAGTTGTATCCCGTCAGTTGTATCATAGCATGAGAAATGGTTCTTAAAACCATTGGAAGTGTTGAACTGTTAGTTTGTAATGTGTTATGTGGAATGAATGAATGAATGTTTGTGTGTGTCATCCAAAGCATTCAAGTTTTTACAAGTTTTTGAACTCATTCAAAATAAACCATAGAATTTCCCTCTTATCTTATAATCTCCTGTATATTCAGATGGCCCCTCCCAATCGCAACAACAACGATGCCATGATGCAACTGCTGCAAACCCTGCTTCAAGACAGGGAGACGGAAAGAGCTGAACGTCAAGCCAACATCGCAGCACTGCAAAACCTTGCTAACCAAGGCCATGGGAATCATGATCATCCTGGATCCAAACTCAAGAACTTCCAGAATACCAACCCTCCGGTGTTCAGCAAGACTGAAGAACCCCTCGACGCCGATGACTGGCTCCAGACTATGGAGAACAACTTGGAGGTCGCTGATACGTCTCCAACGTATCTATAATTTCTGATGTTCCATGCTTGTTTTATGACAATACCAACATGTTTTGTTCACACTTTATATCATTTTTATGCGTTTTCCGGAACTAACCTATTGACGAGATGCCGAAAGGCCGATTCTTTGATTTTCTGCTGTTTTTGGTTTCAGAAATCCTAGTAAGGAAATATTTTCGGAATCGGACGAAATCAATTCCGGGGATCTTATAATTTCAGGAAGCTTCCGGAGCACCGAAGAAAAGTCAGAGGGGTGCCAGGGGGGCCCCACACCCCGGGCGGCGCGGCCCAAGGGGCGCCCCCTATGGTGTGGGCACCCCGTGGCCCCTCCGACTCCGACTCTCGGCCTATTTAATCGTCCCGACCTAAAAACCTCGACAAGTTCGACGGAAACGAGAGAAAACCATCCCGAGCCGCCGCCATCGCGAAAGTCCAATTCGGGGGACAGAAGTCGCTGTTCCGGCACCTGCCGGGACGGGGAATTGCCCCGGAGCCATCTCCACCGCCGTCTTCACCGCCATCTTCACCGCCATCGCTGCCTCCATGATGAGGAGGGAGTAATCCACCCCGAGGCTGAGGGCTCCGCTGTAGCTATGTGGTTCATCTCTCTCCCATGTACCTCAATACAATAATCTCATGAGCTGCTTTACATGATTGAGATTCATATGAGTTTTGTATCACTACTATTCTATGTGCTACTCTAGTGATGTTATTAAAGTAGTTCTATTCCTCCTGCACGGTGCAATGGTGACAGTGTGTGCATCCGTGTTAGTACTTGGCGTATGCTATGATTATGATCTCTTGTAGATTATGAAGTTAACTATTGCTATGATGGTATTGATGTGATCTATTCCTCCTACATATGCATGAAGGTGACAGTGTGCATGCTATGCTAGTACTTGGTTTAGTCGAATTGATCTTTCATGCACTCTAAGGTTACTTAAATATGAACATTGAATTGTGGAGCTTGTTAACTCCGGCATTGAGGGTTCGTGTAATCCTACGCAATGTGTTCATCATCCAACAAGAGTGTAGAGTATGCATTTATCTATTCTGTTATGTGATCAATGTTGAGAGTGTCCACTAGTGAAAGTCTAATCCCTAGGCCTTGTTCCTAAATACTGCTGCGTTACTACTGCTTGTTTACGGTTTCAACGTGTTACTACTGTCTGCAATACTACCACCATCAACTACACGCCTGACAAGCTATTTTACGGCACCGTTGCTACTTGCTCATATATATTCATACCACCTGTATTTCACTATCTCTTCGCCGAACTAGTGCACCTATTAGGTGTGTTGGGGACACAAGAGACTTCTTGCTTTGTGGTTGCGGGGTTGCATGAGAGGGATATCTTTGACCTCTTCCTCCCTGAGTTCGATAAACCTTGGGTGATCCACTTAAGGGAAACTTGCTTGCTGTTCTACAAACCTCTGCTCTTGGAGGCCCAACACTGTCTACGGGAAAAGGAGGGGCGTAGACATCAAGCTATTTTTACGGCGCCGTTGCCGGGGACCGAAAGCTACACAACGAGGATTTCCTCCCTCGTCAACCACGCGCCGATCCTGGACAGCATCAAGTATTTTACGGCGCCGTTGCCGGGGAGGAAAGGTAAAAGGTACTCACACTCCGGACCTCGGCTACTAAGCTATTTTCGCCGTTGTAAGTACTCGAAGCTATTTCCTTTAGATCCTGCAATTGCAACTTTTTGTTTCTTGTTTACACTAGTTAGGCATAATGGAAAACAACAAAAAAATTGGTGAGCTTTTTAATCTATTTCCTGATTTAGAATTGTTTAATGCGAAAATTAAAAAACCTATGGAACCTTATTTGCATGCTAGTAGTGATGTTATTAGTATGAATGCAATTACTGCTAATACTATGGATAAGTCTAAGCTTGGGGAAGCTAGTTTATATAAGAATAATCTTTTTTGCTCCTCAGCTTTGGAAGAAATATTTTGCTCTCATAATGCTTTATCTCCCATATGCGATAACTCTAATGATGCTTCTGATATTTTAAATCCACCTGCTGAAAGTATTCCGTATAAAATACCTATGAAAATTATCGAACATGTTATGGACAACCACTATAAAGGGGATGGAACTGTCCATCCTAGAGATCATTTACTGTTTTTGCACGAATTATGCGGGTTATTCAAGTGTGCGGGTATCTCTATGGATGAAGTGAGGAAGAAGCTATTCTCGTTTATTTGTACGGTAAAGCGGCGCATTGGTATAAATTGTTGGAGAATATACATTCTCTTGGTTGGGAGGAAATTGCATCTCTCTTTTATTCTAAATTTTATCCTCCTCATGAAGTGCATATTGATAGGAATTATATTTATAACTTTTATCCTCGTGATGGAGAGAGTATTTTTCAAGCATGGGGGAGATTGAAATCACTAATGCTCAAATGTCCCATTCATGAGCTCCCCCGTAATGTTATTGTTAACAATTTTTATGCGAGAATTTCAGGACAACACAAGGACTATCTGGACGCGTGTTCGGAGGGATCTTTCACAAGCAAGGAGGTTGAAGCTAGGTGGGACCTTCTTGATCGGATTGAGGACAACGCTGAAGGATGGGAGAACGACAAAGGTAAAGAGTCAGGTATAAATTATGATTATGAATGCATTGAAGCTTTTATGGATCGCAGATAAATTTCGAAATATGAGTGCTACTTATGGTCTTGACTCTCAAGTTGCTTGCAAATCTTTATAAAGCCTTTGCTTCTCATTTTGAATTGCCTAAAAAGAATTTTGATAAGTATCATGAACCTTTTAAAGAGGCTTGCATGAAGAATGAAATTGTTGTTAATTATTGCAATAAGCATGCTCAAACTCCTAAGAACGCTATTTCTTATAAGCATGTTAATTTTTGTGGAATGCATAGACCTTGTGGAATTAATCAAGTCAAAGATGAATATTGCATCCATCATATTAATGAAAAAACTAGAAAGTGGTTTAGGGCTCTAGATGATCTTGGTAAAAAAGTTTGTGCCCTCTATCCTTTTATTTGTGAAGTTTGCCATGAAGTGGGTCATTTTAATTTTCAATGCTCTTCCGATGATAATTTGAACCCAATGAGTGCTTTGCAAATTTGTATTGTGATGATGAAATTACTCCTAATCAACATGATGAACTTACTTTATTTTTGGGGTGTGAAGAGCTGTCGAGAAAAATCTCTTTGTTACATATGAGTGATCTTGATATTGATGATGTCCTGCATGGGTGTTTTTCTTATTGCATTGATAATAGCCATACAAATACTTACATACAAAATATTTTAGAAGACGACACCTTGACAAAATATGATAGGACCGCCATGTGTTTTCAACTAATTAATGAAAAGGAGGAATCCTCCCAAGTTTCTTCTATTGTTTCTAAAAGTAAATCAGGTTATGCGGACAAGCCACCCTTCAAGCCTCTTCCTCCTAAAGAAGGAAATGAGGAGAAGGAAGAGAAGAAGAAGAAGGGAACGAAGAAGAAGAAGAAGAAGAAGAAGAAGGAGAATAAAAAGAAAGAGGTAACGGCGTATCCCCGCGTGAATGAGATAACGCTAAGTAACCGTAAGTATGTTGCTCCTAATGATTATTGTGATAATGAATCTGAATACGATGATCTTCCTATGCCCTTTACATACATTAGCAATGATGATTTGAATGAGCACACTACTTTTGATATTGCAAATCTCGGGAAACTAATTCTAAAAATAATGATGATAATAATTGCCATAGTGTCGAGTGCTATCCATGCTTCCTCCCATAATGATATAGAAAGCTCTAAGCTTGGGGAAGAGGTGTTTGAAAATCCTTTTGCTACTGATCATTATGTGTTTGATACATCTCCTTCTAATAACAATGATGGTATGGTCATAGATAAACCGATCTGTGAAGGATAACTATTCTATTTCTTATGATGACAACTGTGCCTCCAGATCTTTGATGATTATTATAAAGAATGCTATGATATAGGTTATAACTATCCTTATGAAACTTGTCATAGTCATGATTGGATTACCAAAAACAATTCCCTTAATATGCAACTTGTTTACCATGTTCAAATTCTTGATAATAATCTTGCTCCAATTACTATTAATGAGAATGACTCTTCTTATGCCAAAATTAATGATACTTCTATGCACATGAACCATGATAAGAATATTTTAAGTGATGGGTATGTTGTGGATTTCATCAATGATGCTACTGAAAGTTATCATGAGAGAGGGAAACATGGTTATATGCATCTTAATAATATTAAGTTTCCCCTCTTTATGTTGAGAATCTGGAAGTTACTCGTGTTTTATCCTCTTATGCTTGTCACTTTGTTCTTCATGAATTCATTTGTGTACAAGATTCCTCTTCATAGGAAGCATGTTAGACTTAAATTTCTTTTGAATTTGCCTCTTGAAGCTCTCTTTTGCTTCAAATACTATTTCCTGCGAATGGATTATTAAAGCTGCTTGAGCCCATCTTAATGGCTATAAAGAAAGAACTTCTTGGGAGATAACCCATGTGCTATTTTGCTACAGTACTTTGTTTTATATTTGTGTCTTGGAAGTTGTTTACTACTGTAGCAACCTCTCCTTATCTTAGTTTTGTGTTTTGTTGTGCCAAGTAAAGTCTTTGATAGTAAAGTCAATACTAGATTTGGATTACTGCGCAGAAACTGTTTTCTTGCTATCACGAATCTGGGCCTAATTCTCTGTAGGTAACTCAGAAAATTATGCCAATTTACGTGAGTGATCCTCAGATATGTACGCAACTTTCATTCAATTTGAGCATTTTCATATGAGCAAGTCTGGTGCCATTTTAAAATTAGTCTTTACGGACTGTTCTGTTTTGACAGATTCTGCCTTTTATTTCGCATTGCTTCTTTCGCTGTGTTGGGTGGATTTCTTTGTTCCATTAACTTCCGGTAGCTTTGAGCAATGTCCAGAAGTGTTAAGAATGATTGTGTCACCTCTGAACATGTGAGTTTTTGATTATGCACTAACCCTCTAATGAGTTTGTTTCGAGTTTGGTGTGAAGGAAGTTTTCAAGGGTAAAGAGAGGAGGATGATATACTATGATCAAGAAGAGTGAAAGCTCTAAGCTTGGGGATGCCCCGGTGGTTCACCCCTACATATATCAAGAAGACTCAAGCGTCTAAGCTTGGGGATGCCCAAGGCATCCCCTTCTTCATCGACAAATTTATCAGGTTCCTCCCTTGAAACTATATTTTTATTCGGTCACATCTTATGTACTTTACTTGGAGCGTCTGTGTGCTTTTGTTTTTGTTTTTGTTTGAATAAATGCTTGTGTGGGAGAGAGACACGCTCCGCTGGTTCGTATGAACACATGTGTTCTTAGCTTTTAATTTTCATGGCAAAGGTTGAAACTGCTTCGTTAATTGTTATATGGTTGAAAACGGAAAATGCTACATGTAGTAATTGGTATGATGTCTTGAATAACTTGATATTTGGCAATTGTTGTGCTCTTGTTTAAGCTCTTGCATCATATACTTTGCACCCATTAGTGAAGAAATACATAGAGCTTGTTAAAATTTGGTTTGCATGAGTGGTTTCTCTAGAGTCTAGATATTTTCTAGTGAGGTGTTTGAACAACAAGGAAGACGATGTATAGTCTTATAATGCTTGTAATATGTCTTTTATGTGAGTTTTGCTGTACTAGTTCGTGCTTGTGTTTGCTTCAAACAACCTTGCTAGCCTAAGCCTTGTATCGAGAGGGAATACTTCTCATGCATCCAAAATACTTGAGCCAACCACTATGCCATTTGTGTCCACCATACCTACCTACTACATGGTATTTTTCCGCCATTCCAAAGTAAATTGCTTGAGTGCTACCTTTAAAATTCCATCATTCACCTTACAATATATAGCTCATGGGACAAATAGCTTAAAAACTATTGTGGTATTGAATATGTAATTATGCACTTTATCTCTTATTAAGTTGCTTGTTGTGCGATAACCATGTTCATTGGGGACGCCATCAACTACTCTTTGTTGAATTTCATGTGAGTTGCTATGCATGTTCGTCTTGTACTGAAGTAAGAGCGATCTACCACCTTATGGTTAAGCATGCATATTGTTAGAGAAGAACATTGGGCCGCTAACTAAAGCCATGATCCATGGTGGAAGTTTCAGTTTTGGACATATATCCTCAATCTCAAATGAGAAAATTATTAATTGATGTTACATGCTTATGCATAAAAGAGGAGTCCATTATCTGTTGTCTATGTTGTCCCGGTATGGATGTCTAAGTTGAGAATAATCAATAGCGAGAAATCCAATGCGAGCTTTCTCCTTAGACCTTTGTACAGGCGGCATAGAGGTACCCCTTTGTGACACTTGGTTAAAACATGTGCATTGTGATGATCCGGTAGTCCAAGCTAATTAGGACAAGGTGCGGGCACTATTAGTATACTATGCATGAGGCTTGCAACTTGTAAGATATAATTTACATAACTCATATGCTTTATTACTACCGTTGACAAAATTGTTTCATGTTTTCAAAATAGAAGCTCTAGCACAAATATAGCAATCGATGCTTTCCTCTTTGAAGGACCATTCTTTTACTTTTATTGTTGAGTCAGTTCACCTATTTCTCTCCACCTCAAGAGGCAAACACTTGTGTGAATTGTGCATTGATTCTTACATACTTGCTTATTGCATTTGTTATATTGCTTTGCATTGACAACTATCCATGAGATATACATGTTACAAGTTGAAAGCAACCGCTGAAACTTAATCTTCCATTGTGTTGCTTCAATACCTTTTACTAAGAATTTATTGCTTTATGAGTAACTCTTATGCAAGACTTATTGATGCTTGTCTTGAAAGTACTATTCATGAAAAGTCTTTGCTATACGATTCAATTGTTTACTCATTGCATTTACATTGTTTCGAATCGCTGCATTCATCTCATAAGCTTTACAATGGTATGATTAAGATTATGTTGGTAGCATGTCACCTCGAAATTATCTTTTATCGTTTACCTACTCGAGGACGAGTAGGAACTAAGCTTGGGGATGCGATACGTCTCCAACGTATCTATAATTTCCGATGTTCCATGCTTGTTTTATGACAATACCAACATGTTTTGTTCACACTTTATATCATTTTTATGCGTTTTCCGGAACTAACCTATTGACGAGATGCCAAAA
This sequence comes from Lolium rigidum, assembly GCF_022539505.1. Classification (NCBI taxonomy): domain Eukaryota; kingdom Viridiplantae; phylum Streptophyta; class Magnoliopsida; order Poales; family Poaceae; genus Lolium; species Lolium rigidum. Next base: position 264,154,807 of record NC_061513.1, on the reverse strand, counting down.
GGCCAATTCTTTGTTTTACGCTGTTTTTGGTTTCAGAAATCCTAGTAAGGAAATATTTTCGGAATCGGACGAAATCAATTCCGGGGATCTTATAATTTCAGGAAGCTTCCGAGACACCGAAGAAAAGTCAGAGGGGTGCCAGGGGGGCCCCACACCCCAGGGCGGCGCGGCCCAAGGGGGGGGGGCGCGCCCCCCTATGGTGTGGGCACCCCGTGGCCCCTCCGACTCCGACTCTCGGCCTATTTAATCATCCCTAACCTAAAAACCTCGACAAGTTCGACGGAAACAGAGAAAACCATCCAGAGCCGCCGCCATCGCGAAAGTCCAATTCGGGGGACAGAAGTCGCTGTTCCGGCACCCTGCCGGGACGGGGAATTGCCCCTGGAGCCATCTCCACCGCCATCTTCACCGCCATCGCTGCCTCCATGATGAGGAGGGAGTAATCCACCCCCGAGGCTGAGGGCTCCGCTGTAGCTATGTGGTTCATCTCTCTCCCATGTACCTCAATACAATAATCTCATGAGCTGCTTTACATGATTGAGATTCATATGAGTTTTGTATCACTACTATTCTATGTGCTACTCTAGTGATGTTGTTAAAGTAGTTCTATTCCTCCTGCACGGTGTAATGGTGACAGTGTGTGCATCCGTGTTAGTACTTGGCGTATGCTATGATTATGATCTCTTGTAGATTATGAAGTTAACTATTGCTATGATGGTATTGATGTGATCTATTCCTCCTACATATGCATGAAGGTGACAGTGTGCATGCTATGCTAGTACTTGGTTTAGTCGAATTGATCTTTCATGCACTCTAAGGTTACTTAAATATGAACATTGAATTGTGGAGCTTGTTAACTCCGGCATTGAGGGTTCGTGTAATCCTACGCAATGTGTTCATCATCCAACAAGAGTGTAGAGTATGCATTTATCTATTACTGTTATGTGATCAATGTTGAGAGTGTCCACTAGTGAAAGTCTAATCCCTAGGCCTTGTTCCTAAATACTGCTGCGTTACTCTTGCTTGTTTCTTGTTTCACTTGTGTTACTACTTGCTGCAATACTACCACCATCAACTACACGCCAGCAAGCTATTTTACGGCACCGTTGCTCTTGCTCATATATATTCATACCACCTGTATTTCACTATCTCTTCGCCGAACTAGTGCACCTATTAGGTGTGTTGGGGACACAAGAGACTTCTTGCTTTGTGGTTGCGGGGTTGCATGAGAGGGATATCTTTGACCTCTTCCTCCCTGAGTTCGATAAACCTTGGGTGATCCACTTAAGGGAAACTTGCTTTGCTGTTCTACAAACCTCTGCTCTTGGAGGCCCAACAACGTCTACGAGGAAAAGGAGGGGCGTAGACATCAAGCTATTTTTACGGCGCCGTTGCGGGGACCGAAAGCTACACAACGAGGGATTTCCTCCCTCGTCAACCACGCGCCGATCTGGACAGCATCGGTCGCCGGAGTTGAAGCCAATGAGAAGGTCTGTTTGCAACCCACTACCTTGCCTGGACCAGCCGGAGCACGGTGGACCAGCACCCGTGCCATGAACGGAGGTCAAGTCATGACTTGGGCAGATTTCAAGCTCAAGTTCAGCAAGTACCATGTGCCCCCGGGTCTTATCAAGAAGATGCGGGATGAATTCCGCGAACTCAAGCAAGGACGGATGACGGTGGAAGAATACCGCGACAGGTTCCTTACACCTGTCAAGGTACGCCCCGATGAGGCCGACACCACGAGAAGAGGCGGGAGAGATTCTGAACGGATTGCATGATGAGATGCGGCTGTCCTAGTCAACATCCCCTTTGCCGACCTTGAAGCCCTTGTTGACTCCGCCATTCAGATGGAGGGCAAGTTGAACCAAGCCAATGAGAACCGCAAACGCTGCATGATGCACCAGAGTGGGCCCATCAATACTCCAAAGCATCGCCCCAGCTCAAGCGGAGGTTTTGCCCCCAGAAACAACAAGCCCCGGATACGAGACTTCACGCCCCGGTTTTCAGAACCGGAGTGGAGGAAACCCCAGGCCAGGAGGCCATCCCAACCACAACCACAACTACCAGAGCAACACCAACAACTTCAACCGTGCCCCAATGAGAGCCCCCAACCCCAACAACAACACCAACACCGCTCCAAGGACTGGGAGCAACGCCATCCCCGTCGCAACCAAGGACAAGTCCACCATCACTTGCTATGAGTGTGGTGTAGTGGGACACTACTCCAATGAGTGCCCCAAGAGACTTGCCAAGCTCACCGGCAACACCGCTGCACCTGTTCAGCAGCAACGCCGCGTCTCCACCGGAAAGAAGTTCGCCCCCAACAACCCCAATAACCGCAATGGCCGTCTCTTCCACATGAACGCCGAAGAAGCCTAGGAAGCACCGGATGTTGTCTTGGGTATGTTTCTGTCAACTCGGTCACTGCCGAGTGTTGTTTGATTCGGAGCATCTCATTCTTTTGTCACTTGAAGACTTTGCATCAACAAGTAAAATTCAACCTCTCGGTTTGAAACATGTCATGATAGTTCAAATCCCCGGATCAACCACTAAAGCCGAGAAAATTTTGTAAAAATGTACCCATCAGAATACATGAAGTAGATTTCTATGCCAATCGATAATTCAGGGAACCAAAGGTTTGGAAATAGTGCTTGGGTATGGATTGGATGGCCAAGCATCATGGAATGATTGAGCTGTGCCAAGAAAGCCATCACCATGACCGGTAGCACCGGTATCATAGTAGAACATGTCTACGAGCCGCTACCCAGAAAATTTACCTGCAACCGAGTGTAGCCAAGCCAACCTTGGATCGGATCGGGGTCGTTTGTCGATATCCGATGTGTTTCACGATGGTTTACCGGTATGCCCCCGGATCGGGATATCGAGTTTATCATCGAGTTAATCCCGGAGCCGGACCTATAGCCCGGAGAGCCTATAGCATGAACCCGAGCGAGCTAGTGGAGCTGAAGAAGCAAGCTGGATGAACTGTTAGCCAAAGGTCTGATTCGACCAAGTGCGTCACCTTGGAGATCCCCAGTCCTGTTTGTGGACAAGAAGGACGGTGCCAGTCGTTGATGTACGGACTATCGTAAGCTTAACGATGTCACCATCAAGAACAAATACCCCTTGCCAAAGATAGAAGATCTGTTCGATCAGCTGACCGGAGCCGTAGTGTTCTCAAAGATTGATCTCAGGACTGGATATCACCAGCTGAAGATTCGTGCATCGGACATTCCCAAAACTGCCTTTACCACCAGATATGGATTGTACGAGTACAATGTCATGTCATTTGGATTGACCAATGCCCCCGCTTATTTCATGAATCTCATGAATAAGATCTTCATGAACTTTACTGGATAAGTTTGCTGTCGTTTTCATCGATGACATCCTAATCTACTCCAAGTCTGAGGAAGAACATGAACAACACCTAGAAGCTGTCCTGGAGACCCTTAGAGAGCATAAGCTGTATGCTAAGTTTAGCAAACGTGAGTTTTGGCTGAAGGAAGTAGGATTCCTGGGACATATCTTGTCTGCAGGAGGAATTGCTTGTAGATCCCGCCAAGATCAAGGCTGTTGCGAGAATGGAAAGCCCCAACCACCCGGACCGAGGTCCGCGCTTTTCTTGGATTAGCCGGATATTACCGCCGATTTGTAGAAGGCTTTTCGAGCATCGCTCGACCAATGACCAAGCTGCTGAAGAAGGACAAGAAGTTCGAATGGAGTGACAAATGTGAGGAGAGTTTCCAACAACTCAAGCTTAGGCTGACCTCAGCCCCAATTCGATCATGCCGAGACATCACCAAACCCTTTGACGTTTCTTGCGATGCATCCAAGATTGGTCTCGGATGTGTGCTTACGCAAGAAGGCAAAGTGATATCTTATCTGTCCCGGCAACTGAAGCAGCATGAGCAGAACTACCCAACCCATGACCTCGATCTCACAGCCGTTGTTTTAGCACTGAAGGTGTGGCGTCATTACCTCATGGGTAATCGCTGCGAGATCTATTCGGATCACAAGAGCCTGAAGTATATCTTTACCCAGAAGGAACTGAATATGAGGCAAAGAAGATGGTTAGAATTAATCAAAGACTATGATACGGAGATCCACTACCACCCAGGCAAGGCCAATGTGGTAGCAGATGCGTTGAGTAGACTGCCGTGTCAGTTGAACTCAATGATAGCCGAAGAACAACCCAGCCTATACCAGGAGTTTGAGCAGTTTAGAATGGAGTTAGTCAGTGAAGGATTCCTAGCCAGCATGGAGCTACAACCCACCTTGATTGGTCAGATCAAGGAAGCTCAGAAGGGAAATGCCAGCATGGATGGAATCAAGACCCAGATAGCCACAGGAAAGGCCCCAGGATTCACCGTAGATGAAGAAGGAGTCCTTTGGTACAACGGACGCCTGTGTGTACCGTCGGATTCAGAGTTGAAGCAAGTCATTCTGAAGGAAGCCCATGACACCTTATACTCTATTCACCCCGGAGGTACCAAGATGTACCAAGACCTGAAGGAACAATTTTGGTGGCATGGAATGAAGAGAGAGATCGGAAGCTACATCGCCAAGTGTGATATCTGTCAGCGAGTCAAGGCAGAACATCAGCGACCCGCAGGACTGCTGCAACCACTACAGATTCCAGAATGGAAGTGGGACTCTGTAGGAATGGACTTTATCACAGGTTTGCCCAAATCCAGCAAAGGAAATGACTCCATATAGGTAGTTGTTGATATATTGACCAAGGTAGCCCATTTCATCGCTGTCAAGACCACCTACCAAGGCCCAAAGTTAGCTGAGTTGTACATTTCAAGAATAGTCGCCCTGCACGGAACCCCGAAGTCAATAGTGTCAGATAGAGGTTCACAATTTACCTCAAGATTCTGGCAGAAGGTGCATGAAGGACTAGGAACCCGCCTGAATTTCAGCACCGCCTATCACCCGCAGACCGATGGACATCCCGAGAGAGTCAACCAGATATTGGAGGACATGCTGAGAGCCTGTGTTTTGGAATATGGATCTAAGTGGGAAGACTGCCTGCCTTACACAGAATTCTCTTACAACAACAGTTACCAAGCCAGTTTACAGATGGCCCCCTTTGAAGCACTGTACGGAAGGAAGTGCCGTACCCCCCTGAATTGGTCGGAAGTCGGAGAAAGTCAAGTCTTTGGACCTGATGTTCTTCGTGAAGCTGAAGAGAAGGTACACAAGATCCGCGAATACCTCAAGACGGCGCAATCCGGAGCGGAAGAGTTACGCCGACAAGAGACGCCGAGAGATGACCTTTGAGATCGGAGATTTTGTCTATCTCAAAGTATCCCCCCTGAAAGGAATGCAGAGATTTCAGCTGAAAGGAAAGCTCGCACCCCGATATGTTGGACCCTTCAAAGTTCTGAGTCGCCGAGGAGAAGTATCCTATCAACTGGAGTTGCCTGAAGAAATGTCGGTTGTGCACGACATATTTCACATCTCACTCCTCCGGAAATGTCTTGAAGTCCCGGAGAAGACCGAAGTGTTCAAGAACATCGATCACCGTTCGGTGGATATCAACCAAGATCTGACATACCGCGAAGTGCCGATTCGCATCTTGGAAGAAGCATACAGAACCACCCGCACCCGAAGCATCAAGTTCCTGAAGATACAGTGGAGCAATCATACCGAAGATGAAGCCACCTGGGAGCGAGAGGAAGATATGAGGAAGGAATACCCAGATCTCTTTAGCACCTAATTTTCTTTAAGATCTCGGGACGAGATCTTTTGTAAGGGGAAGGGTTTGTAACATCCCAAATTTCAAATAAAGGAAGAAGAAGATTTCCAAATATCCAAATTTCAGAACCAACAAAAACTTTTACTTTGCATATAGTACCCTGCATAGGACTTGTGCATTTTGAGTGATATGCCATGATGATTGTTATATTTGTGAGTATGATGAATTCTAAAACCCTAGAGTGATCAAGTGATGATCACCAAACAAACAAATCAAAAAGAGAAAGAAATCAAATATTATTAAAACCCTACAAACCCTAACATATGGTCTATGTCATTTTTGTAAATTTGACCCTAGACCCATTTGATCTTCACCAATAGTTGTATTATGATATTAAAGAGTAATTACAACTTTGAGAATCAAAGATATACCATTTAAACCAAATTCAAAACTTAAATTGTGATCACATGAGATAATGGTCATTTCTGACTTTTATAGTCTGGTCACCACTTTGAGCCTCTCTATTTCAAAATTTCTAAACTAAACAAATCCAAATCTTTGCATGTCATCCAAGTACACAACAAGATGAACAACTCTTGCAAAGAGCACTATACCAAATTCACTTTGGATCAAAAGTTATGAGCAAGCAAAGATGAGACATTGAAACAAATACAACAATCTCCATTTTTCAAATGTGATCAAACCTGGCCAACCCTTGACCACCACTTGCCCTAGCCATGACCCCTAGACACTCCTACACCAAGCCCATGCCAGGGAAGCCGAGGAGAGGGCCAGACACGGCGTGGACATGGCCATGCCGGCCACGTTCGCCGTCGACGCGCCTCCCCTCTCTTCTCTCCACAGCAGCCCTCGCCACCGTGTCCAACGCGTCGGCAAAGATCTCCTGGATCCACCCGTACTCGCCATTGACCACGAGGACGACGACAGGACCCGGACGACGCGCGCCCAGGTACGCCGCGAGCGGCATGGGCGACGTCACCGCGCACGGACGCGCGCGACACGGCCACGCGGCGCTCGCCGTACCTCGCCGTACCCCGACCAAGCCCGCGCGCCCTGGTACCTTCCTCGCCACGCGGAGCTCGCCGGACACGCTCGCGTCATGCCTTGGCGACCACGGCCGCCGGAGAGGACGAACGCGCCCGCCATTGCCGCGCCAGTACATGCACGGTCCCGACCACCCTACGCGTCCCCTTGCCGCGCCGTTCACGCTCGTAGCTTCGCCGTGACGTCGTGAACACGCCCGCGTCACCGCCTAGCTCCCTAGACCCCCGGAGAAGCCGCGCCCTTGTCGACCTCGCCGCAGCACCACGACCACCATCGCGCCTATATAAGGAGGCCTCGCCTCGACCATATCTTCACACCAGCGCACTCCCCTCTCCTTCCTCGACCGCCTCAGCACCTCACCATGCTCGATTAGCCACCAGAAGCTCCCAATTGCGAGATCGCCGCCGCCCACAGTAGCCGACGATCGCCGGAGAAGGACGCCGCCCCTGGAGCTGCCGCCGGTACCAGGAGCTTCGCCGTCGTCCACAACTTCATCGCGCACCTTGCCCAACCCTAGCTGGAGCCACGGTGAGCCTCCGACCCCCTACCTGCGCCGCCGACGAGCCCCTCTCTCGCCGTCGACGACGATGGTTGTGCGCCGTTGATCTGCGATCTAATCCAACGCGCCTCATTGATTCATACCGCTTCGGCGTTAAGCGTCGCTGACGAGTGGAGCCCACTGTCAGGCGGCCCGCGCGTGCACAGATGCGTGGTGGGCTGGCCTTGGGCCGTTTTTAAACGATTAGGCCCAGTTAGTTTTCCCGCCGGCCTTTTTAATTCAAACTTCGTTTAATAAATTTAGTTTGAATTCAATACTGAACCCAACTTTGAAAATTCATAGAATCTGTTTGGCTTGGCCAAATTTAACAAACTTTATATTATTGGAAAGCTAGTAAAAAGATCTACAATATGCCACTGGTCTCACCTCGAGATTTGTTGTAGAAATAAAATGATATAAAGAAGAAGGCAGGGACTTTTTCATATTCAAATAATTATTAAAAATCAACCAAAATAGATATTGAATTAATTCCAACTCCTATAGCTCACATTTGACTTACACTAATTGTTTCTGCAAGAAAATGGTGTGGTCACTTTGCATGATCATGCCCTAGATTAATTAATGGACAATATGGCTAGTTTAGTTTAGAGATATTGTCCAAAACTATTATGTAAGTCATATGAAGTATTTTTACTTCATTTAAATCTTGTCCCAAATGAATTCATGTGATGTTTGCATCCCTGGTCCAAACACTCCTATATGAATATTTGGAGATTTAAATCATTTGTGGAATTATAAAATGGTATGAGGTGATCTACCTCATTTAAATCATTTTCTCAAATAATGATAATGAATGTTTGACTTAGGTCAATATGAATTCATGTATGATTATTTGAGAAGTTAAATCTTAAGAAGATTTCAATGAGAGGAAATTATTTTTTTCAAGAACTAAATGTAAATTATTAATTACATATGTAATGAGAGGAAATTACTTTTCTTTAATAAAGAAAACCAATGCACCTAATTATTTTATGTGTGTGCTTAGCATAGTTTGTGTGAAGTAATGATGTGCTTAGTATAGTCTTTGAGCTTGTTTAGTGATTATACCTCGTATTCAAATTTAGACGCTAGCACCGGAGATTACCAAGAGGAAGGAGAATTCTACCCAGAAGAAGAAGAAAACCTAGAGAACTACCAAGGCAAGCTAATACTCTTGCAAAGTGCAAAGCCCTCCTTGGGCAAGGCACCATGATTCTTATCTTTCTTCATACAAGCCTATCCTACATTTAGACCATACAAGTTTTACTTGTGGTTTTCAAAGAGTTGAATTTCAAATGGTATAGGTGAATGAAACTACTAGAGTAGCAAAGTTAGTCTTATAGTTAGCAAAGCAATGTAGCACCCCTCATGATTAGTGCTAGTGCTAAAATACTAAAACTTGACTACCCTAGATGGGAACATATGAATAGATGAATTTGAAACATTGGAATGATGAAACATTTCATTGAATGATTTGAGGTTGTTTGTGAACAAGAGAAGATAGTGATTTTTGATGAAAACCTGATATTGGTTTGAATGCGATACCTTTCCAATTTTTGAGTACCCCCACAATACCTGATTATGGGTAGGGCTTAAGCTGGAAGTTTATAGATTTTAGTATGAGTTCCCTCCGAACACACATCATAGGGGTTATGCCGAGGCTGCCTCCGTTGTTGAGAAATGATGTGAATTGAGGTGAAATTGTACGGCCAAGCCCTGTGCGGTTCCCGAGGTTAACGGTTGGTTTTCACTCTGGGAGGCCAAGCTCATGGGGAGAGGTGCTCATACTAGGATGTGTAAGTGAAAGGTTATGGTTGATGATCCGCGTACTGTGTTACGATGATTCGGAGTTATTCCGACGGATGAAATCAAATGTTGTGGCACAAGTGTGCAACCTCTGCAGAGTGTCAATCTATTCGAATAGCCGCGTCCACGGTTACGGACGGTTGGAAAGGCCATACTGTTTCCGGTGTCAGATTTTTGAAAACCTTAGTGAATGTGAATGGTGACTTGGTGACTTGTTGGAATTACAACCAATGTAGTGGGAATGACACTAATGTTCCCACTTGAGTTAGTTAGCACATGATCAAATACTTGTGAACTAAAATATGGCTTATGCAAGTTAAACTAGAGTTTAGCACCCTTACTCAAAGAGTTGGCATTTTACTTTAGTATTAGTTTGCAAGTACTTAAAGTACTTACGGCTTTGTCCCTGGCTATTCAAATGGCCAGAGTACGATGATGAACAGAACTATCACGAGGATGACCAGCAGGACGCCTACGACAACTAGGGGTTTCTGACGTCAAAATGTTGGCCTGTGGACTATAGAGTCCATTTACTATTACGCTTCCGCTATGTATGAACTTGTGTATGTATGTTGATTGAGAGATCAACTATTTGTGTAAGATGAATCATGTGATTCAATATTGTAAGACATTATGGCTTGTAATAAATAATGACTGTGATATTCGACTATTATGCCTCGCAACAACATTATCCTGGGATTGCGATGAATGACATAATAGGCATCCGGACCTAAAAATCCGGGTGTTGACAGTGAGTTCGTGGTCTTTCTTGCTCACTTTGAGCGTGGCTTCGGCCTTCCTGCCTCCGACTTCTTCCGCCAGGTCCTGGATTTTTATCAACTCCAGCCTCGCCATCTTCCCGGCAACGGCGTTTTCTACCTTTCTTGCTACGCCACTTTCATGGAGGCCTACATCGGCATCCGCCCCACCCGCGAGACTTTTGCTCGCTTTTTCTCTCTTCGGATCAATTCGGTCCAGGGCAAGGACATTCCTAAGCCCAAACCCCCCGTTCAATGCGGGTCTTGTATCATTGCCTCCCGCCAAGGGAGCCCCTTTTTTAAGTTCTCCGGCCTCGAGTCCTGCCGGTTATGGCAAACAACGTTCTTTTACGTGAAGAAACGACGGCGCCGCGGATCTCATCAACCTGCCGGCTTTCAACCCGGCGCCGCCCACCAACGTCAACTGGGGCTACTTCCCTGGGACGAATCACATCGAGACGAACCGGGTCGTACGCTTCATGGAGAAGCTAATGAGGGAGACCAACATCTGCTCTGACGACATCATCCGCGCTTTCATCTCACGCCGGGTGCTTCCCCTTAAGCGCCGGACTCATAAGATGAGCGAGATGTATGGTTCCGGCGATCCCACCAAGATCACCGGCCTCCCCCTAAGTAAAGCAGATGTAGTCCTCAAAGCTAAACAAATCTGCCGAACGGACATGCCGGATGACTGGGAGTGGGGCTTCGTGCCTCTTAGCTCCACCAACCCTCCAACCGACGAAGTAAGAGATTGCCACCCGGGCTGATCTACCGGTAACTTTTATGCTGCAGCTAACTGGCTTTCTTTTTGTTTTCTGGCCAAGGACCGCTTCCCTCGCATCGAATCGGATAAGCGAGGTCCTTGCCGGAAGCGCCCGCTGGACAAAGTTGACCCAGATCCTTACGTCCCTTGGACGGATCTCAAGATGGGCCGCACGCACACCTCGCGCCCCGGTAATGTTTCGTCTGAGGCTTCCGGCTCCATCGATGATCTTACTGTGCTTGAGGTAGTTTTCTTTTCCGGTCTCTCATGCTTTACTGTTATTCTCCCTCTGTAGATGCTTCCTCAACTGGCCCCCAACCACAGGTCCACGAGCGCGTGGTTCCCCTTCGAGCCGAGGTTGGCCAGGAATTCCTGGACAAGCTCGCCTCCGAGGACAGGAAGAACAAAGCCCCGGCACCAGATGCCGGTTCGAGCCAGGCCCCTCCTGCCAAACGCCCCCGGACGGAAATCCTTGGAGGCAAGGAAGTGGGCAAGAGGCGCTACAAGAAGAAGAGCATGCCTGTCTCTTCCGGGTAAGTTTTTTGTTTCTCTGTTCACTTGGTGTCACAAACTTTTCCTTCCGGTTGCTTTTACTTATCTTTTCTTTCTTTCTTTTTAGTCCTGCGCTCTCGCTCTCCAAGGGCGCTACCGGTACGATGCCGGTGAGCTCTGAGGGCACGGCCAGGACCTCGTCCCCTCCTTGTTCAAGCCCGGTACACCTAGGTACCGGCAGCCCTTCTGCCTCCCCTTTGGGAGGCGCACCAAGTGCGGGGCGCGCGGCCCCTACAACTTCTGATCACCGCGCGGAGGATGACTTTGTCTCCCCTCCTGATACGCAAGATACCGGCGCCAGCAACATCAGCGCTGATTCTGAAGCAGCCGGGCGGGCGCCCGTCCTGAAGGAAAAGAAGAAGAAGAAGAAGAGCTCACGCTCTTCCCCCTCCAAGGCCGTGCCGGATACTTCTGCGCCGGCAAGCTCTACGCCACCGCCAGAAGCTCATGTTCTTGAGCCAACCGGGGCCGCACCAACACCGCCGCCGGAAGCTCCTGTTCCTGAGCCAGCTGGGGCCACGCCAACACCGCCGCCGGAAGCTTCTACCGCCAAGCCCACCAGGGACGCGCCGATGCCGCCGCCAGCTCAAGGACCTTCCGCGGCCAAGCCAACACCGCCACCAGAAGGCGCCAAGCTCCGCGTGTCTGAACCCTTCAAGGGGAAGGGCACAGCTTCCGGCCCGCGGTCCTTGGTGCTGCACACCGGCCCCGCCGCTGTTGTGGCTGGAGAGAGAGCTACCGGCCTCCTCGGCCGGATTACAGAGCTGCAGCGCGAGGGCAAGGAGCTGGGGCACCTGCTTGATTACGCTGAGAAGTGGAATCAGGCGGACGTGTCCGCAGCTACGCGCGGCACGGGCAAGGACCGGCTTCCTGCTGTTGACCCGGCCGGCCCCCGGTGCACCGAAGAACACTTCATGCGACTCAAGCGCGCAGTGAGGGAGTTCGACAATGCGTGGCACGACGCCACCAGCAACGTGGTCGTAAGTTTCACCAACTTGTTGTAACTTTTCTGTTGATGCCGGTTTTGTTCTTTCCAGATTCATATATGTCCTCCCAGTCCCTGAGTTTTGGCTTTAGAGCGCAGCTCTGAGCGCGAAACTTTTTCCAAACTGCTCGAAACCGACAGCTTTCTCATAGTTACTTCATTTTGAACAGAGCACCGCGGACGCCCGGAAGCAGCTCTACGAGGAGCTTCTTTGGGAGCACCGGGACCTTGCCGAGGCCCACAGCCACTGCCAAGGTCTGTTTCCTTTGGGCATCCGGCTTCTTTCTTATGCAAAGTTTTTGCCTCTTAGTACTTATGAGTTTTTCCCTAATAGCCATTCCGGAAGCCTCTCTTGAGGCCCTCAAGACCCAGGTTGGCAATCTCCAAGGTACTGTTTTTTCTCCGGTTGCATTGTCTCTCCGTGCTTTACCGGTTAGATTTTTGTTCAAATTTCTTCCTCCGGGTTTCAACTGAAAAGGAGCAGCTCATCCGGGATCACCAGAAGGCCTTGGATGCCCAGAAAACCATTTCCAGGGAGCTCAAGGAGCAGGCTATCCAGGCCGCGCTCCGGCATGACCAAGAGCTGAAGGACGCCAAGGCAGCAGCCGAGGCCAGGCTGGCGGAGGTTGTGGATGATTCTGCGAACTCCACCGCGGTGGCCGAGGGCAGAGCTGGAGGAAATGGGCAAGTTCCGGAAGGCTGCCGAAGACCAGGTCGCCCGCTTAACCGCGGAGCAGAAGGAGTACGATGAGCTGGTCACGCGAACCGACGCTCTCGCTCTCTGTAAGTTTTTCTCTTTTCTCTTCCGGTTTTCACTTACAAGCTTATACTTTCCGGTAGCGTGTCCTTATCCTCTTTCTTTGCTTCGTAGGGCTCTTTCCGGATTCTCAGCCCCACGCGCAGAAAAAGGTGTTAGAGCGCCGGGTTGCGCAGCAATTCCGGAATTTGGATGTGGCTTGGGATCCTTATGATCACCTGGTTGCACTTTCTGCCCGGATCACCCACATGCGCGCGGTGGACCGGAACCTCGCGGATCTGCCTGACTTGGCGATCCATCTCTTCAAGGTGCTTTGGCCTGAAGAGCAGGTACTGGCAAGCCTAACGTTCACCTCCGATTGCTTGAAGGGTGCCGGAAGGAGAATCCGGGAGTGGCAGTGCTCCGCCGCGCGTGCCGGAGCCGATGCTGCGCTGCGCGTCGCATGCTCCTGGTACCCGGATTTGGACCTGGATGCTCTCCAAGGCGTGCGCAAAGGTGGTCCTACCGATACGGATCCGATCCTCACCGCGAAGCGGCAGGATCGTGCCTATCGGATTGCTGATTATGCGCCAGTCCGCACTTTCATCGCCCCTCCTTCCGACATCAAGGACTTCCTCAGCGATGAAGAGGAAGGAGAAGATGAGGACGAAGATGCCGGAGCCGCGCTCCCGGAAGCTGGCGACGCACCCCCAGAAGCTCCAGAGGCCGACGCTACTCCCCCTGAAGCTCCCCTTGCCTGAATATTCTCTGCTATGTCTGTTAACTTAAAACAATGCTTGTTAAATTCTACCCCGGTATGCCGGGGTTTGAGATGTAAGATAAAACTTATCATTTTGGTTGTGGTACAACTTGTATGCCGGTGTCTTGCACACCGGTATCTTATTAAGTTATGTTGGTTTGTTAACTTAGCATGTTGCCTTTGTTATTTGTCTTTATCTTGCACTGTGAAGATTCCGGAATCATTTCCGCATCCAATTTGATGCACACTTGGTTCTTTCCCTTTGCCTCTGCCTACCTCTTTTGGGTGTTTTGGCGTACGAGTTACAAAGTTCTTTTGCCAAGCGAACACTTCCTTGAACTTAGGTAAGATTCGAAATTTTTCACAAAAAACCGGTAAAACCGGGGTTAGTTAAACTTTCCGGATTGTCCGTTCCCACTTCCTCTTTTCGCAGTTCATGTGCTTAATTCCTACCGGTTTATCTTGCTTGCCATGAAGCCGGTTTGCGGACAGCAGCAGAGTCGAAGACTCCGGTAGGTTTAGCACGTTACTAAACCAGAAAGAAAAGATGTTCAACAAGCAACCGGTAAACGGAAAAAATAAACATATTACATGCAAGTTTGATAGAGCCAGTCCCCGAGAAACATTCGAGGTGCCGGGTTCTTTTATTCATAGCATAAGGTACAAAAAGGAACTTCTTACAGTACAACTTCATGAGTAGAAAGGGCGCAATAATGCTATGTTCCAAGGACGCTTGGTCTCATCTCCGGATTTGTCCGCCTTTCCTTCTTTCCATTCCTGTGCGTCAATCAAGTAGTAGGCATCATTGTGCAGAGCTTTGCTTACAATGAATGGCCCTTCCCAAGGAGGTGAGAGCTTGTGCCGGCCTTCAGCGCGTTGCACTAAGCGTAACACCAAGTCTCCTTCCCGGAAAACTCTCGGGTTAACCTTCCGGCTGTGATAGCGTCTGAGGTTTTGCTGGTAAATGGCTGTTCTTGCCAGTGCCAGTTCTCTTGCTTCTTCCAGCAAGTCCACATCGTTTTCTCGGGCCTCTTTTACCTCTTTTTCGGTATAGAGTTGCACCCTTGGTGAGTCATGGAGAATGTCGGTTGGTATTACCGCTTCTGCTCCGTAAACCATGAAGAATGGAGTGTATCCGGTAGACCGGTTTGGAGTCGTTCTTATGCTCCACAGTACTGACGGTAGCTCATCGAGCCAACAGCCCGGTGTCTTTTCGAGTGGTTCAATGAGCCTTGGTTTTATACCGGAAAGCACCAGTGCATTGGTTCTTTCGACTTGACCATTGCCTTGTGGGTGTGCCACTGAGCACAGATCTAGCCGGATATTGTTGTTCTCACAGAACCGCTTGAACTCTCCTTGGGCAAAGTTTGAGCCGTTGTCAGTTATGATGCTATGCGGATATCCATACCGGAGGATGGCATCTTTTAGGAACTTCACCGCTGTGTGGCCATCACACTTTGCGATAGGCTTCACTTCCAGCCATTTGGTGAATTTATCCACCATCACCAAGATGTGGGTCATGTTCCCTCTTGCGGTTTTGAATGGGCCAACCATGTCAAGGCACCAAACAACAAATGGCCATGTTAACGGTATAGTTTTTAGGCCGGAAGCTGGGGTATGATTTTGCTTGGCGTACCTCTGGCACCCATTGCACTTTCTTACCAAATCCTCAGCATTTTCCAAAGCAGTGGGCCAGTAGAACCCATGCCGGAATACTTTTGCCACCAGCGCCCTTGATGAAGCGTGATGCCCACATTCTCCTTGGTGAATCTCCTTGAGCATCTCTCTTCCCTCTTCCGGTTCCACACATCTTTGTAGGACACCGGTAACACTTCTCTTGTACACCTCTCCATTGATGAAGGTGTAAGCTTTGGCTCTCCGTTGGATCCTCCTTGACTCAGTTTCGTCAACCGGCAAGTTGCCGTTGATCAGGAATTCCTTAATAGGTTTAACCCAAGACGGTGCTTCCCTAACCACAAACACCGGCACGTCTATGTCCATGCTGTCCACAAGCATTGCTTCTTCCGGTATGGGCGTCGCAGTCCCCGAGATTACCGGAGCAGTCCCCGGGTTTGCCAGAGCAGTCCCCGAGTGTGCCGGAACAGTCCCCGGGTTTCCTTCGTCAATATCCATTGGCACTACATGTGACTGCGGTACGAAAATTGATTCCGACTCCGGAATTGGCTTGATTGATGGAACTCTTAAGTGCGCCAAGGCTATTCCGGGAGGAATTTCTTGCCTGGACGAACTTAGCTTGGATAAAGCATCCGCGGCGTCGTTCTCAGACCGCGGAACATGGTGAAACTCACATCCTTCAAAGAAGCCGGCAATATTTTGCACATGAAACCGGTATGAGGCCATGTTGGCATCTTTTGCATCCCAATCTCCGGAACACTGCTGTACCACAAGATCTGAATCGCCGTAGCAAATGATCCGGTGCGCACCGATTTCTTTTGCGACCTTGAGCCCATGGATTAGAGCCTCATACTCAGCAACGTTGTTTGATGCTCTGAAATGCACTTGCAAAACATACCGGAGATGATCTCCCTTTGGTGAGGTGAGTACCACACCGGCACCTAGGCCCTCTTTGAGCTTGGATCCGTCAAAGTGCATCTTCCAGTATTCTATTTTGTGCTCCGGCGGTTTGTATTGCATTTCCGCCCAATCAACCTGGAAGTCAGCCAAGGCTTGTGATTTTATGGCATCTCTTCTTTCGTATACCGGCACGTACGGTGACAGTTGAATTGCCCATTTCGCAATCCTGCCGCTGGCATCTTTGTTGCCCATGATATCTGAAATGGGTGCTTCACTCACCACTTTCATGGGGTGCTCCTCGAAATAGTGTTTGAGCTTGGTGGCGGCCATGTACACGCCGTAGGTCATCTTTTGGAAGTGGGGGTAGTTTTGTTTTGAGAGGGAGAGCACCACGCTCAAGTAGTATACCGGCCTCTGCACGATTTTTTCTTCTTCCTCTCTTTCTACCACAACCACAACACTCACAACCCGGTTAGTTGCTGCTATGTATAACAACATGGGCTCTCTCTCCAAAGGTGAGGCCAACACCGGCGCAGTGGCTAGCATCGTTTTCAGCTCTTTGAACGCTGCGTCTGCCTGTGGGGTCCAGACGAAGGTGTCGGATTTTTTCATTAAGGCGTAGAGCGGCAAAGCCTTTTCTCCCAGCCTACTTATGAACCGGCTTAACGACGCCAAGCTTCCGGTAAACTTTTGCACATCCTTTAGTTCCCGCGGGACAGTCATCCTTTCTGTTGCCCGGATTTTTACTGGGTTCACTTCAATGCCCCGGCTTGACACAAGGAAGCCAAGCAGCTTACCGGCAGGGACACCGAAAGTACATTTTGCCGGATTAAGTTTCATCCGGAACCTTCTTAGGTTATCAAATGTTTGCCAGATATCGTCAATTAGGGTGTCTTTTACCTTAGTTTTTATCACGATATCGTCTACATAGACTTGCACATTCTTTCCAATTTGATCAAACAAGCATTTTTGCATACAGCGCTGGTAGGTTGCACCAGCGTTGCGCAAACCGAAAGGCATAGTGACATAGCAATAAGCCCCGTGCGGGGTAATGAACGCAGTTTTTATTTGATCTTCCTTTTTCAGGGGGATTTGGTGGAAACCGGAATACGCATCCAGAAAAGACAACAACTCACACCCAGCAGTAGAATCAATCACCTGATCGATCCGGGGCGAGAGGAAAGGATCTCTTGGGCAAGCCTTGTTGAGGTTGGTGTAGTCGATGCACATGCGCCACACCTTTGGAGCTTTTGCCTCCAGGTTCTCATCTTTCTTCTTCTCGACCATTACCGGATTGGCCAGCCACTCAGTATGCGTGACCTCCACGATGAAACCGGCAACCAACAGTTTTGTCACCTCTTCTCCAATGATTTTCCTCCTATCCTCAGCGAAACGGCGCAAAGGTCGTCGCACCGGCTTGGCATCCTTCCGGACGTTTAGAGAGTGCTCAGCCAGCTCCCTCGGAACACCTACCAAGTCATCAGTAGACCAGGCAAAGATATTCCGATTCTCACGGAGGAAGGCGACGAGCGCGCTTTCCTATGCTTGATTCGGGCCGGCACCGATACGAACGGTGCGCTCTGGGTAAGCCGGATCCAGCACAATGTCCTTTGTTTCATTCGTCGGCTTGAATGCCGGTGTGCCCAAGTTTCCACTCATTGCCGCTAAGCTCAGCCGTGAGGTCGAGCCAGCGCAACTGCGGTTTGCAGCCTTCTTTTTTCCTCTGCGATCACCAGCGATTCCGCTAGGTTTGATCTGGCAGATGCTGTTTCCAGTGAGACTTTGTAGTTTCCCACTACAGTTAAGGGTCCATGAGGTGCCGGCATCTTCATTTTGAGATAAGCTGTATGAGTTGTGGCCATGAAAGCTGCCAATGCCGGTCTCCCTAGGAGTGCATGGTAGGGACTGTCCAGGTCCACCACCTCGAATAGAATGTTTTCCACCCGGCAATTGTCACGTCCTCCGAAAGACACATCCACCCGGACTTCTCCTACCGGTGCACAGGACAGTCCCGGAACGATTCCATGGAAAGTTGTGTGGGTTGGCTGGAGCATGTTTTCCGTTATCCCCAGCGTGTGCATCGTATGCTTGTACATGATGTTTATGCTGCTTCCATTGTCTATCAGCACTTTGCTGAACTTGACTCGAGTTTCTGGCCCTCGCATGATTGGGTCCACAACAAGAGCGTAACCACCCGGATTCGGCATGATCTTGGGGTGATCCTTGAACGACCAGGTGATTTCCTGATCTGACCACAGCATGTACTTGGGAACTGCCGGCATCACGGCGTTTACTTCCATGGAGCGGCGATGCATACTTTGCCTATCGGTTGGCTCAGTGACAAAGACAACACAACACAAATGTGGGTCCTCGTAAACATTCCGGCCTAAAGGTGCCGGCGGTGGTGGTTGATCATGATTTTCCTCCACCCGGTTAACTTGCTGGTACTGTTGCACCGGTATGGTATTGGCTCCGGTAAGCGGTGGTGGTGGTGGTAATGGGTGCTGGTGTAGCATGTCATGCGAGGGCGGCAGCACTGTGGAACAGCCATCTGCTTGCGCATCCTTGGCCGCTCCTCTTAGCATCAAATGCTTGATCCAGGAACAATCTTTCGTTAAGTGGTTCGCCGGCTTCGATGGGTGTGGGGTGTGCAGCTTGCACGGCATGTCCATAGCCGCTTCCATGGTGTATCTCATATGCTCTTGCCAATCTTTTTTCTGTCCACATCCTTCTTTTTGGACCCATTTCTTCTTAGGACCCGCCCATGGCTGCGATCCGGTTTTTTGCCTCTGGTTTCCGCCGGGGCTGGAATTTTCCTGCACCGCGGCTACCTGCTGCGGACTGTACCTTCGAGCCGGGAAATCTTCCCTTATTTTGTTATGCCGGTTGTCCCGATGTTGATCTTGCCGGGGTTGGTTTGACTGCGCCGGTTCAGCTTGCACAGCCGGTTGCAGTGTGTCTCCCAATGCATAGTTTTCCGCCACTCGCATCATTTCAGCCAATGTGCTTGGCATGTTTCTCTGCAGCCTTTGCCACAGTGGTGATCCTCTCCGGCATCCCTGACTGAACCAAGCAATTGCTTGTGCTTCAATCACTCCTTCACACGTGTTTCTCATTGAGTTCCACCGGGTGAGATAGTCTCGGTCTGTTTCACTTGCACGCTCGTCGGCATAAAGCGAGCTCGTCGGGGCCGGTTCGGCCTCTTGTAAGTGCTCGCTGAAGTTGCTCACAAAGGCTTCTTCAAAGTCCAACCATCCATTTATGCTTCCTGCCGGCAAGTTGTTAAGCCAAATGCGTGCAGGTCCTACCAGGTAGGACGGTATGATTCTTACCGCCCAACGCCGGTTTACTCCGCCACCAGCTACATAGACAGCTGTGACATAGTCCGCCAACCAATCTTCCGGCTTGGTCGTACCATCATATGTTTTTGTGTCCCGGGGCAACTGGAAATTGCGTACTGGTGGCTCTTCTCCCATGATTCGTGGGCCAAAGCACCTTGGTCCAGGAGGACCCTCAGATTCGATCATTTCGGAAAGATGCACTCTGTCCAGCCTGTGCCTCGCATCTCGGCTTGGCAAGCATCTTTCCCCCACGCGTTCCCCCAAGGGGTTCCGGTAGGCTCTGATTCGTTCCACCTCGGAATCTCCTTCTTCGTATCTTTCCGGTTCCGCGGCTCTTGCCTGCCGGTACCTTGGTGGTCGCATTTCTTCCTCAGCATACGCTGCCCTTGCAGCTCGATAATTTTGCCCGGTTTCGTGTCTACCGGCATGATTGTTTCCGGCATAGCCATGGCCATTTCCGGCATAACCACGACCTGCTCCATAGCTTTTTTCTCCGGCATTATGTGGCCCGGCTTTTTGTTTTCCGGCAAGAACCGGATCGTACACGGTCATCTGCAGCGCATTCATTTCTTTTTCCCTTCTTTTATCCGGATGGGGGGACGAGGCTTGCCCCTGAGACTTGCTTCCGGCAACTTTTGTCGACTGGATCGATTTTGACTCTAGCGCTGCTTTGTTCATTCTAGCAAGCTCATCATTTTGTGCCTGTATGGTATCAAGCAGCTCTCTAACTCTATCCTGCTGCTTTGCCAGAGCCTCACCGGATAACGAATCACACATCTCCATAGCGGCCTTAGCAGCTTTTATAGTTTTATCCGGACTACTGTACTTAGGTTTCTCTACGATGCTCAAAGATGCTGAGGTACTCTTGTCGGCATGAATTTCCTTACGCAAATCCTGATCTAGATTGCGAGCCTTAAGCCGGTTTTCCGGCATCCTAGCGGCATGAGCGCTAACTGAAGCAAAGCCATGGGCAGCGTTGTACTCACGTAGGGTTAGGTTCAGCTCACGCTGCGCTCGGAGGATGTTTGCGCCGCCGGTAAGCAGCGCCTTGCGTGTCTCCTCCAGCTGCGCTTGGGCCGCAGCCGGATCGATGTTCTGCGCGATGGGCGTCGCCAGCACGTTCATCGCCGCTTGGAGTGGCGTTTCCGGTGGTGCTGATGATGCTCCCGCAGCGCCTGCGTCGCGCTCCAGCGGAGGCTTGGCCGCACGGGTCGATGCCGCACGGCCAGCACCTTCTTCCACAGCGTCCTTGCCGGTGCCAGCCACGCCAGCCATCATGACCTCCACGCTGCCGGCGGCGCGGCCAGCACATAGCCACCTTGGCGGATCCGGTGCCACCAGCACCGGCGAGAGGCACTGGCGCACAGGGACGTAGCCGAAGTAGATGCGGTGGCTGCCGAACTCGATGATGCGGCCGTTCTTGGGGAACTTACCGCCGTTGGCGAAGCAGCCCGCGTTGTCGTTGATGAAGTCCATGGCGTAGATGTTCTGTACGAGCACGGACACCGTTCGCTCGCCGTCGACGTCGAGGAGGCCCGCCCGAATATGGACTCCAGCAAGCGCCTCTCTCTGCCCCACGGTGGGCGCCAACTGTCGTCGTGGTGAACAGACAGATGCCATGGGATGGCTTAAGTTGGGGCCGAGTTGGACGCTAGAGGATTCGGGGGAGGGTTTTGGATCGGGTAGGATTAAGTCTTACAATCTTGGAATCACATGATCCCTATTACACCTTATTGCTGATCTTATCGATCAACGAACAAACACAAGTTCATAGTCACCATAGCGGAAGCGTAAGATACAAGGACTTCCTAGTCCACAGCCAACGCTTGACGTCTAAGGCGCTTTAGTTGTCGTAGGCGTCCTGCTGGTCACCCTTGTTCATCTCACTCGGCCATTTGAATAGCCGTGGTACTCGCAAACTAATACTAAAGTAAGTGCTAGACATTCTAGTATGGTTTTGCTAAGCTCTAGTTTATTTGCGTAGTTAGTTCACAAAGTTTGAGAAAAGCTTATTCAAGTGCTAACTAACTCCGTGGAACATAGTGTCATTCCCACCCTTCAAGTGGTGATTTCAATTCAATCTCACCACAAGTCATTTCTACCTCATCACCTTCAACATCATTTTCGAAAATGGAAACCGTATGGTCTTTTCCAACCGGCCTGGTAATCCCGTGGACGCTGCTATTCGGTCAGGTTTACACTCGCAGGTTGCACACTTGTGCCACAACATGATTTCATCCGGCCGGGACCGAATAACGTAACACAAGACGCGGATCAATAACCATAACCTTCACTCCTACGAACCCTAGTATGAGCACCTTCCGAGCTTGGCCTCCCAAAGGAAGACGTACGGGGCCACTGAACTCACGGGCTTGGGCCGGACATTCACCTCATTTCGCATCATATCGTATCAAGCTTCTTTGTGGTAGAGGCAGCCTTTCGCATAACCCCGATGACGCTTTGTTTAGAGGGAACCCAGCGCTAAGACGCATAAACTTCCAGTTAAGCCCTTACCCATAATCGTATTGTGGGGGTACTTGATAATTGGAAAGGTATCGCATTCAAACCAACATCAAGTTGTTTCATCAAAATCACCATCTTCTCTTTGTTCTGTAATCACCTTCTCAAAATCCTTCAATGGAATGCATCATCATTCCAAGGTTTTCACTGTCATTCAAATTCACCTTGTTCCCATCTAGAGTAGATCAAGTTTTTGAATTCATTAGCATCTAAGCTCTAATCCATGAGGTGCTATCTTGCTTTGCTTGGAAGAGACTAACTCACTACTCTAGTAACCAATCGTACTTTGACCAAAGTTAACTATAAAGTAACTCATTTAGAAATCAAGTAAAAGCACTTGTAAAGTAAATGGGATGGTTCAGTAAGAAAAGATAAGAGACATGGTGCCCTGCCCCAAGGGGCTAGCACTTGCAAGAATATTAGCTTGCCTTGATAGTTCTCAAACTGTTCCTCCTCCTCCTCTGGTAGTATCCTTCTTCCTGCGGCGTACTCTCCGGTGCTACCGTCTAAATTTGAATACGAGTATAATTACTCACTAATTCAATGGCTATTCCATACATCCATCATATAATCACACAAACTACGCATGCACACAAGTAAATTAACTAGAGTGCATGGGTTGTGGGGTTTTAAAAGGAATTCACTTCTTTGTATTTCATATGTAAATGATAGTTTCCTTAGGGTTCTTGAGAAATAAATTCCTCTCATTGAAATCTTCTTAAGATTTAATTTCTCAAACAATTATACATGAAATGGGTATTGACCTAGGCTCAACTTCATCATCATTATTTGAGAAAATGATTTAAATGAGGTAGGTCACCTCATACCATTTAAATACTACTACACATGATTTAAATCTCAAGCCATTCATATAAGAGAGTTTGGACCAGAGATACAAACATCCCATGAATGCATGTGAGACAAGTTTAAATGAAGTATAAGACTTCACACAACTTACATAGTTGGTGGACAATATCAACTAGTTAAACTAGTCAAATTATCCATTCATTTAACTGTGGCATGATCATGCAAAGTGACCACACCATCTTATTGCATAAACAATTAGTGTAAGTCAATGTGAGCTATTAGAGTTGGAATTAACTTAATATCTATTTTGGTTGATTTTTAAGAATTATTGAATAGGGAAAGTCCCTTGCCTTGTTATTTTTATCATAAATATTCCCACAAAGAATCTGACCATGGGGCCAGTGGCATGTTCTAGAGAATTTCAGTGGCTTTCTACCAACATAAAAATTCAACTAAATTTGGCTTAGCCAATTTGAAATTATTGAATTTCAAAGTTTGTGCTCGCGAGGAAATTGTTTGGGAATTATTTGAGTCTGAGTTTGAATAAAAAGGCCTTGCTGGAAAAGCTAACGGGCCGTAAGGTTTAAAAAACGGCCCGAGGCCAGCCTGGCCACTGGGCCTAGTACCGCGCGGCTGCCCCGACAGGTGGGGTCCGCCGTCGCCACTCCTTTAAAACCCGAAACGGTATGGGGCGACGTGAGCGTAGGATTAGAGAGCGCATCGATCGGCCGTGAGCCATCGTCTCTCCCAAGCAAAGGGCTGCGGTGCACGGCGGCGCTAGGGGGTCGCGCCGGGCTAACCGCCCGGTCCGAATGAGGGACAGGCAGTGCAGCGTGAGGTAGATGTAGTAGATGAGGAAGCTCCTCGGCACCTGCGGCTCCTCCCGAACAGCTCCAACCGACGCGCGGCGTCCACTCGTGTACCGGCGGCTCCGATCTCCAAATCTGTGGGCGGCTCCCGGCGATGACGTAACGAATGGTGGGGTGGAGGAGAGGCAGTTGAGAGGTGGGGAGTGAGGTGGTGTGCTCAGATCAACGAGGAGAGGTCTCCTTTTATAGGGCGAGGGAGGGTGTCATGCAGAACGGTGCCGACATGCGCGCGGGGCGTTCTCCGGGCGGGCCGGTCGATTGGCCAGGCTGAGGGTGCCTGGCCGGGTTCTCCCTCGGCCCAGGCGAGGCTAGGGGAGGTGCTGGGCTTGGTCGGGCGTGCGTGGTATGGCGAAGCATTGCTTCGGCTGCAGGCCTGCCGTGCTGGTCGCGGGATCGCTGGCCGTCGTTCTCCGGGCGGCGGCGGGCACGGGTCGCGGCCTTGGCCGTGGTTCCGGGCGGCGCCGGTGGTGGCGAGGTGATGCTCAACGGCTCCCGAGCGGGCCAGCGCGGCGCGAGGGTGGCGCTGCGGCGCGCGGCGCGTGCGTTCATGCATGTTGCGCCCGACGCGAGCGGCGTGCGGGCGTGCAGCCTGGCGCGCGATTCTCCCGGGCGTTGTCGCTGCCCTGCCGACTGCGGGCAGTGCTAGTGCGCAGGTTAGGCAAGCAGGTGGCGTGGCCGTGGCTGAGAGGGGGCCAGGTTGGTGGGGCAAGGGGAGAGGGAGGCTCGAGATGGCATGCCATGGCCGGCATGGCCATGCCATGCACTCTAGCTCCTCCTTCTTAGCTCCACTATGTGGCCTTGATGGCTTCAGGGGACCGTGGAACACTGTAGTATAGCTTTGGTTTCAACTAGGCGAGGTAGACTCACTATTTGCAATAGTTGCAAATAGTGCCCAACTTTTGAATTACAAACCAAATGTCCAATGAAATAATTCGAATCGGTGAACCTTTTGAAAAGTGAGTGTTGAATTAAGCTGTATTTGACCAGAGGTGATTTGAGGTGGTGGTGGAAAAGTTTGAATTCAAGACATTGCAAAAATTGACAAGTGTGAGATTGGTTCCACTTGTTAAAATGTTGCAACTTCTTGGATGAGCATAGCTATTGATCAAGGATGAATTTGGCAGGGTGATCTTCACCAAAGCTGCTCACCTTGATGTTGACTTTGAAATGGTGCAAAGAGTTAGCAAGAATTGGTTTGGGGAAAATTGAATGGCAAGGGGCTCAAAGTGGTGATCAGACTGAGTAAATTTCAGTCTTGACCACTATCATATGTGAGTGGGAATTGTCTTTGATAGTTCATTTAAATTGTGAAACCTTTGATTCCGAAAGTTGTAATAAGTGTTTAAAGACATTATTCAACTAATGGGGAATGACCAAATAGGTCTGGGGGTCAAAAGTTTATAAAAATGCCATAGGGCATATGTGAGGGTTTCGTGACTTTCTAACTTTTATTTATTTTATTTTTTTCTTTGCTTCACTTTTGACAAGGGTGAGGCTTATTTGGTGCTAGATTGAGTTGATGAAAGGTTCAAACCATTTTGAGGCAATAGAAGTGGCTAGGTCAGGATTTGGATACTTGGCTAAGTGCCACATATGCCTCTATGCATATGTTGGATTTTCTTTTGTTTCTTACTTGGAAAAGGGTTGGTAAGTGCTTTGTTAAGTGTGTGGAGGTATTTCAATCTCATCTAATTCAAAGTAGACAAAGCAAAGCTCATCATTTCTAAAAAGTAGCCACAGGCTTGCATATGCCTTTTTCTTAAATAAGATCTTTTCTATTTTATTTTATTTTTCAAAGATTGATGACAAGAGGGATTACGAGGTTTAGGGTTTAGTAAGTTTAGCAATGGTTCGACACCCCCCATTTACTCAAAGTAAGAAAGGTAGAGTTTAAAATTTACTCATTAGGGCCACATGCCCACATATGTCTTTTTCTTCTATTTTGGCTTCTCAAAAATAGATCCAGCAGATTTATGAGAAGGTTAGGTTTAGGGTTTTTCTTATTTGATTTCTTTCTCTCTCTATTTTTTTGGGTTTGTGAATCTCTCACTTGATCACTGGTTGTTAGGCTTAATACGTGAGCATAACTACACTCATCATGGCAAAAACACAAGTAAAAGCTATGAGCACTAAACATAGCACTCTAGGTCAGAAAAGTTTTTGTTGGTTCACATTTTTGGGAAAGGAAATTCATTTTCTCTTTGTTTTGAAAATTTGGGTGTTACAGAACCCCTTCCTCTTTGAACAAATCTCGTCCCGAGATTTTACAGAAAAGTTAGGTTCCTAAGAGAGATTGGGTGATAGTGATTTAACAGAGAAGACAGGCTTGGCATAGCCTCGAGGTGCTTCTTGAGCCTCAAGTGGGCGCAATATCAAGTGTGGTAGTAGCGGCCGTTGTTGTTCCTCGGTTCTTTCACAGCGGCAAAGTCGCGTTCGTGAGCCCCCGGAGAGGCCGAGCAGAGCTTGGCTGTGAGTCTCTTCGCGGGCTTCCTACAGGTTCACAGCACGCCCAACCACTCCACACTCATAACAAGTGATGGTTGACTTGTCCCTTGGGGCTGAGGGGCACAAGACTGTTGCCTCCGCCTTGGGCCAGTAAGTAGCAGTTGTTGTTGTTGTTGTTCCCGTTGGTGTGGTTGCTGCTGGGGTTGATGGTGTTGCTGTGATTTGTTGTTGCTGTTGCTCTCCGGGCTTCGGGGTCCTCCTTGGTTGCTGGTGTAGTTTGGGCGGTAATTCCGGGGCAGGGGCTTGTTGTATTTGGGAGTAAATCCTCCAGATGAGTTGTTGCGCGCACTTCGCGGTATTGCCGGACCCATGCCGCCGGTTCATCATCCGGCGTTTGCGGTTCTCGCTGGCTTGGCGAAGCTTTCCTTCCATCTCGGATGGCGGAGTCCACCAGGATTCTAAGTCAGCAAAGGGACAAGTTGACCCGCAAGACAGCCGCATCTCGTCGTGGGAGTCCTGCTCAGTAAATCTTTCCTTCCCTCTTCTCATTGGTGTCGGTTTCGGTCTCGGGAGCGCACCTTGACAGTAAGGAATCTGTCGCGGTATTCCACCACGCATTATCTCGCTCTTTGCTTAGAGTTCGCGGAACCCTGTCTCTCACTCATCTTGATCAGTCCTTGGGGCACATGAGGCTTGCTAGAACTTCAGCCTGAAGTCTTCCTGGTGTCATCATCTCCGGCCCAAAGATTCATTGCGCGTGCGCCGGTCCACCAGGCTCGGGTGCGTGTCCCGACAGATAGCTGGTGGCTTAACAGTTACTTCTCTCAAGTGGCTTCTCAACTTGCGCAACTTCGAGGTTGTTCTCCATTGTCCTGGGAGCCAGCCATCAGCGGATCGAGGGGCTCTTCGGTTTTGCATGCACATGGTGGGTTGGTGTGTTTTGAAAGTTCTTCGCTTTGACCCCTGTGGTCGTGTGGCTTCCATGGCCATTGTTGTTCGAGCAATCAGTCGCAAGTGCAGCAAGGCCCGGCCTGCTCGCCTCTCGCTGCCGGCCCGCCCTCATCATCTCTAGCATCTCGCGAGCATCATGGCGTCTTGGGTGGCGCCGCGGTTGGGCGGGGCCATCTCGAGTATCGGAGGTGGGATGATAAGGCAAGAGGTGCAACTCATGGTTTGTCTGAGTTAAAGTTCACGAAAGTTTCAAAAGTTTAAAAACTTCTTGAAAATTTGAGTAGTGTTGAAGGGGCAAAACCAACAACACTTTTTCATTCATACCAAACATCACACATTACAAAGCGCTACCACACCGTTGGGTTTAGGAACCATTCATCGCTTCTATGATACAAGGGATCCCGATACAAACTCTTGCGTAAGTGTGAGTTCTACTAAAGTGATCAAGGGGCAAAATTTTTATGTAGAATTTCAAAGAAAAAGTAGAGCATGTAGCTTTTCTTTGAAAAGATTTCAAGGATAAAGTGAGAATAAGTTTTCATAAATATTCACTTCATTGGTTTTGAAATTAAGTTTTTCGTACGTCCATTCTAACTAGGGTCTCCTAAGGTCAAACAATGGCTCTGATACCAACTTGTCAACACCGGATTTTAAGTCCGGATGCCTATTAGGTCATACATTGCAATCCCAGGGAATATTGTTGTTGCGAGGCATAATAGTTAAGTATCACGCTATCATTCATTACATACCATAAGTCTTTGGCCAATCTTGGAATCACATGATCCCTATTACACGAATAGTTGATCTATCGAATCAACGAACAAATGTTCACAAGTTCATAGTTCAACATAGCGGAAGCGCAAGATACAAGGACTCTCTAGATCCACAGCCAACGCCAGACGCTGTCGGAAGGCGCTTAGTTGTCGTGGAGGCGTCCCGTCGGTCATCTCCTTGTTCACTTCTCATACTCCGCCATTTGAATACGCGGACAAAGCCGTGAGTAACTTTTTTAAGTACTCGCAAAACTAATACTAAAGTAAGTGCTAGACATTCTCAGTATGGTTTGCTAAGCTCTAGTTTATTTGCGTAAAGCTAGTTTTGGTTCACAAAGTTTGAGAAAAGCTTATTCAAGTGCTAACTGGGCTCGAGGAACATTAGTGTCATTCCCACCCTTCAAGTGTGTGATTTCAATTCAATTCACCACAAGTCATTTCACCATCACCCTTCAACATCATTTTCAAAAATATGACATCGGAAACTGTATGGTCTTTCAAATCGTCAATCGTGGACGTTGTCAATAGTTTTGCTACTGCGTAGGTTGCATGATTTCACTGGCCGGGCTTCCGAACCCGCAATGCACGCGGATCATCAACCATAACCTTTTCACTCTACGAACCCTAGGTATGAGTTAACTTTCTCCCCAAGAGTTGGCCTCCAGGGAAGACGTAATAGCCAGTCGGAATCGCACAGGCTTGGGCCTAGACATTCACCTCATTTCGCATCATATCATCGTTTCTTTTGTAGAGGCAG